>NW_020837981.1:4919664-5263343 GCF_003676395.1 Aethalodelphis obliquidens | reverse complement strand
TGTGTGTGTGTGTGTGTGTGTGTGTGTGTGTGTGTGTGTGTGTGTGTATACAGGTATTACAATAAAAGAATATGAACCTAGCTTCTCACAGTCCAGGATATCGGTAGTGTGGTCAGAATTATGGAGCTATCAAGCATTAAAATCTTGAGATTTTATAAGACTCTGGTTATAGTGGTTACCTCTCTTCTAGGCATAAAGAAGGTGACAACTAGAGTGTGGTTACAGAGCTTTTATGGTAAACAAGGATAGTGTGAGGTAATAGCAAAAAGCTAATTTCCTAAGTTATCCTCAATTTTTTGGTAGTTCCATTTTGATCATCTTATCCTCCAGGTTTCTGACATGTTGATTTATAATCAGGACACCAGCAGCTTTCCTTTAATATTGTCACTAAGCGAATACGCAGCAGTTAGAAGTAAAATATTTGGAGAGTTGAGTATCAGTGCTCTCTTTAAAGATGACTATAAACTGACATATATAACTCTAAGGAATTTCCTATAATTTTCTAGTATAAGGTAGTGTAGGAAGGGAAAAAATCTTTTCCCTTTTCTACCCTTCTAGGTTCTTGGCTGGGCTCTTCAACAAGAGACAATTTAACAACAGGAAAACAAATAGAAGCTTATTAACAAACATGTATACCTCATATATACATGGGAGAAACCCAAAGGGTAGCTAGAGCTTGGGCATCTTAGCAAAGGAACAATAAATTTTTAGAGACAAAGGAAAAGGAACTTCCCACTAATTCACCATTCACTATGTGCATTCACTATTTGCAAATTAGTGGGAAGGCAAATATATATGAAATTTACAGCAGACAAAGGCTCGTTAGTAAAGTTTGTTATCTAGATTCCTCTGGTGCCATCTCCAGGCTCATTAGGGTCTAAAGTTGTCTCTGATGACTAACTTTTGTTTTTCCTGGTAAATAGGAGAGGATGGACACTTTTATAAATTTATATCCTTCTTTCAGGCAAATAGAGGGATGGCAGAGAGCTTTTCTTATACTAGCTTCTTAATTGCTTTCAGCTCAAAATAATCATTATGTCAAAGTGGCATATTTGTGAGTGGCAAATTCTGCTATCCTTCAGAAATACCTCTGGAAATGAAGTAGTAAGAAAGTCCATATGAAATTCACAGGTTTTGAGCCAAGGGGAGTGTTAATTTTTTTAGTCCAATAACTTTGAACCAGAGGTGCACATCATAATCATCTATGAATTGTTTAAAGTCAAATATACCTGAATGCTCCAAGTTTGATGGACCCGGGATGAGCCTTGAGCATTTAAAGTTACAAAAATTGTCCCAATTCTGATGCTCACTGCTGATGAAGGACCAGGACAACTTCCTCATTTACAGGCCTCTGCAATAACCTAGGGCTCTTGGGCTGCTACAGGCTTGGAGGCAGTCCTGAGATCCAGCCAAACTCCTTTCTGCTACATCATCTGAGTGTTCATCTGTGAATTTCCTGTCCTTACTCTCCCCATCACCACAACTTTCCCCTAGATTTAAATTTGACTTTGGAAAAGAAAAGATGAGGAAATCACAAATAAAAGCTCAGCAATCAGAACAAAAGAAAAAACCCCACAAAACCATTTGCCTCCTCCTCATCTTTGTTACTCCCTGGTGGGAGTGATTTCTATTTCAACATCAGTCTGGCTGGGAAGCCCCCTAATTAAATAGTTAGCTTCATCAGCTGCAAGCTTTGAGGTAACAGTGAGAGCAATATATGACAGAATGTGACTCCAAAAAAGTAGTAGTAGCTAATGTATCATAATCAGAGGCAGAATTTCAAGTGCACATCACTGGGAATACACTGAGTTAGTATATTACTACCGGAATTGCTAACAGTACTAACCAGAACACTGGACCTTATAAGATTATCTTTTTCATAATCTAGCCCTTCTCTTCCTTGAAGACTTGACTAAATTACTTAGCTTTCTTGTTCTTTCCCCTTCCCTTGTGTTAAATACTAGTCATAGCAAACATATACATGGCACCATGTATCTGTTTATAGGTTGTTTTGAAACATACAGCTTAGGTCTTATGTATATAATTGAAATGTTTGTATCTAGATTTCCTGAAGAAAGACCATGTTTGCTTCTTTATTTTCACTGCTTAGCCGTGATTAGTAAAAGACTTTCCAATTACCTCAGAGACTGGATGGTCCAATCTAGTGAAAAGAACATTTCCCTGGGAACCTAAAGACTTCGATTTGAGTTTCAGCCTGCATGCAAGGGTAAGGCATGGTTATTTAAACCTATCTGCCTCCCAAATGCAATAAAGCGCTTATAAGCTTTGATTCATGAGTCACTGGGAGAATAAAATAAAACACGCAAAAGTGCTTTGAGGATTACAGAGTGTTGTGAATGTATAATGCCTTTCTGGTGCAGGTCTGTGGACTCATTGCTTTGTTCATTAAAAATGACACAATTGGGACTTCCCTGGTGCTGCAGTGGTTGAGAATCCACCTGCCAATGCAGGGGACGTGGGTTCAATCCCTGGTCTGGGAAGATCCCACATGCCGCGGAGTGACTAAGCCCGTGCGCCACAACTACTGAGCCTGCACTCTAGAGCCCGCGTGCCACAGCTACTGAAGCGCGTGCACTCAGAGACTGTGCTCTGCAACAAGAGAAGCCACCGCAATGAGAAGCCCACGCACCGCAACGAAGAGTAGCCCCCGCTCGCCGCACACAACTAGAGAGAGCCGGCGCGCAGCAACAAAGACCCAATGCAGCCAAAAAAAGAAAAAAAGACAGTTCTAAAAGGCAATTTTCACATTTCAATTAGTCTTTTTAAAATATATTATAGTATTAAGGTAATTTTCTAGGTTCGGAACTGCTGCCTCTTCTATAGAAAATAATGGAAACTAAAAAACTGAAAATTTAAGGTAAATGTAATTAGATTTAATTCTTTGCTAATACCTTTGGTTCTGTTCTTTTGTACTACTGGGGAAATTGTCTATCTATTAGTTATGCAATCTTTCATGTTTATGAAACAATTAACACTTCTCTAGAGCCATTTAGAAAATGTTATGGTATCTTTTCTTTGTTCATATTGTATAGGTCTCAGCCTATTTTTGGTAATGGTCCTGCTAGAAATGCCTGAGGCACTTGCTCTGCCATATTACTTGGAGGAGCCCCATAGACATTTCCCCCACTGGAGCCAATGTTGTGGCTAGGCTGGCCTTTGTGGTTCTTATTATGATTACAGGGCGCACTTCAGCAAAAAGCCATCAGGGAACTTTGAGGAACAAGATCTATTATTCACAAGTTCTGGAGGGTACACAGCATGCCCAAGGGTCACACAGCAAGGTAGCTTTGGGGGTGGGGATGGGGGTATGACCTGGGGCTTTACCTTTATTAGGGTCCAATGGTTGGGTTTCTTGGAGTTTCACAGGATCACACATTATGGGCTAATTTGAAGCATAAGAGTGGGAATCAGAACACAGACTAGAGGAAGTCACTCGAGCTGTCAGTTAGCTAGGTCACCCAGGGGAATTTCATGGGTAAGAGTGGCCTAGTTCCTTACCTGGTTGTTTTGTTAGTACTGTGTCATACAGCTGGCAATGTATTTAGTCAAGATGGGTGTGTTTTGAAATGATAATCGGCAAAGAAAAGCTTAATGTCAACCACTTACATTTCAGTTCAAATAAACAAGGAGGCAGAAAGAGATGTGGAACCATAAGGAGCGATGGCTTACTCATCATCAATGGAACCATATTTATCTACGCTTTCCCCTAATTTCCTAATTTATCATGTTCCCACAGTAGGAGGGATCATTCCTTCAAAACTGATTGAAACATTGTCTGTTTCCATAGAGACAGGTTTGAAATTGATTACAAAAAGAAAAGTGATCGATAAGTATGCCCTTTTTATGTATGTTCTTTTATTTGACTGTAATATGTAAGGTCTTAGAAACACAGATATATTATTCATTGGTTCATTAATTTTTAAAGCAGAAATTTTATCCTGATTATGAGTTATATAAACGGTGTAAAAATATTAGGCAATAAAGAAATTTATAAAGGTGTTAGTGAAATCATCCATAATTCTGCTCACAAGAGCTAACACCATTTGGTGTTTCCTTTCAGACTTTCTTTTTCCTTCCTATGTGTTTCCTTAGAAAAATAAGTGTGTGTATGTTTTACAATGAGCAGGATATTTTACATGCTGTTTTGTAAGGTATTATTTTCATTTGACACTATACATTAGATATGTTTCCAAGTAAATGTGTTTGTACATCATTTTTCATGATTTTAGTTTATTTTCTCTAATGGACTGATCATAATTTAATTTTCCAAACACTTTTATTGGGCACTTAAGTCGTTTCCAATTTTTTCATTATTATGAAACAATGTTAAACAATGCTGAGCTTTGAGCACTGTTATCCACAAAAGAGGCATAAGATAGCCTACTGCCCAGGCTTTCTGTAGGGGAGTATATAAAATAATGTTTGAGTAAACCACGATAATATATATTCAGAAATGATTTTTTGTGTTATCTAGATTTTCAGATGTGTTATATGGGTGTGGACTGTATAAATTTATACTTTAAAATTTTCTTTACATCTGAATACATGTCATTTCTCTTTCCAAATACTTGCGGTCTCTCCTGATTACATCTGTCTGAGGTCACTAGGTCATTCATTCAACAAACATGCATAGATCATTTTTCCAGTGTCAGGCACAGTGCTAAAGGCTAGAGATACAACAGTTAACAAGGCAGACATAGACTGTTCTCTAATGGAGTGTACATTCTTATGGTAGACACAGATTTTTAAAGAGCAGAAAACAAGCAAAGATAACGAATTCTGATGTGTTATGAAGGAAATTAATAAGGTTTTGATAATTAAAATAATAGGGAGTAGCATCAAATGAAGTGTCAAGTACTTTCTGAAGAGGTGATATTCAAACAGTGACATTAAAAAAAACCTGAAAAAGAAAAGAAAAAAATAAGAAATTGTAGTAAGATTAGAACTTTTGGGAAGGATGGGAGACAGGTGGAGACAATGTCAGAGCCTTAGGATGGGTTATATAATACAGGGTCCACAAACTACAGCAAGGACCTTGGTTTTTACCTAAGTGCAGCTGGAAGGCACAGATATTACTGACACCTCTTTTATTTTTCCTCCTTATGCTTTCAGTTGAAAGTTTCACTTATGTTACTTTTCCCTTTATAATGAGGCAAAACAGTCATAAAACATTTTCTTTTTTGATATACCTCACCTAAACACTACATTTATCCATTGTGATACCTACTTTTTAATGTTGGTAAAACATTAGCTAAATAAGAAGAATGCCTTACATTTTGTAAATTGAGAAAATTAGGCCTTTGACTTTTTGTCAGTTACTGTGAGAGATGAGTTCAGATCTCCACATACAAGTGTACATTTTTCTATTTCTCCTTTTGGTTCTATCAACTTTTGCTTAATACATTTTGATACTGTTATTAGTTGCATACAAATGTAAGATTGTGTATCTTTCTGTTGAATCGATTCTTTTGTAATAGTGATATATCCTTTTTACTTGAGTACTACTGTTGCCTTAGATTCTTCTTTACCTGCTATTGATATAGCTAGAGCAGCCTTCTTTTGGTTTGTCTTTCCATGGTATGTCTTTTTCTTATTTACCTGTTTTATGCTTTGAAAACATTCATCTCCCCTTCCTAAAAACAGACACATAGTTTGCCATTTGTTTTTTCAACTTCTATATTCTAATTTACTGTGTTCAATCTCATCAATAATTTTCTTTATGGCCTCTGGGTTCTATTGCTATATTCTGCTTAGAAAGACTGACTCTACTTACACTTTATAAATTTATTCCCCCTTTTTGTTCAAGTATTTTTATAGTTGTGTGCTTTGTGCTTAAGTTTTTGTTCCATTGGAAATATTCTGCTGTGTAAAGACTGAGATAGTAATGTAATGTTTTGCGGGGTGGGTACTGCTGATCAGCTAGTTCTGATGTATACATAGTAAGGGTTTAGAACAATGTTAGCTGAATCTAAACTTTTATGATATCATTCAGATAAATTTATATACTTCTTTTTTCATTCTATCTATCAATGATAGGTGAATATGAGTTAGATTATTTCAAAACTTTTATAATTACATTGCAGCCAAAAAAAATATTGCTGTGATTTGTGTCAAAGCATGTTCAGCCTATGCTTTCCTCTAGGATTTTTATGGTATCCAGTCTTTCATTTAGATTTTTAATCCATTTTGAGTTTTTTTCATATATGATATTAGAGAATGTTCTAATTTTATTCTTTTACATGCAGCTGTCCAGTTTTCCCAGCACCACTTATTGAAGAGACTGTCTTTTCTCTATAGTATATTCTTGCCTCCTTTGTTATAGATTAATTGACCATGAGTGCAAGGGTTTATTTCTGGGCTCTCTATTCTGTTCCATTGATCTATGTGTCTGGTTCTGTGTCAGTACCATACTGTTTTGATTACTGTAGCTTTGTAGTATAGTCTGAAGTCAGGGACAATGATCCTTCCAGCTCTGTTCTTTCTCAAGATTTTTGACTATTTGGAGTCTTTTGTGTTTACACATAAATTTTAAAATTATTTGTTCTAGTTCTGTGAAAAATGCCATTGGTATTTTGATAGGGATTGCATGGAATCTGTAGATTGCCTTGGGTAGTATGGTCATTTTAAGAATATTGATTCTTTCAATCCAAGAACACAGATATCTTTCCATCTTTGAAGTCTCCGAGTTGAAGTTTGAAATCCAGGACACATTTTCTCCCTTCTCCTAACTTCAAGTGTTTCTTAATATAATCTGTGTTTTATTTCCACACAATTATAACATAACTGCTCTTGACCTATATATCTTTAAAGAAGAATGTTTAGACCATATTCTTCAGCTTTACAACCACATTTATAAGACTTAAAATTATTTCTGCTTTTAAGTGGTTTGAGTTCACTTCAAAATCATTTCTGTGACTTCCCTGTGACTTATCTCATTATTTCAATCTTTCTCTGATGATCAGAGTATGTATTCAAGAATTTCTTTCTTTTATGCCATGGGAATACCTGCTATGCTTTTTGAGTCCTTGAATATGTGAGAAAATTATTTTTCTAATAATTTCCAATAATGCATTAAAAAGAGTTGCTTTTATAGCAAATTAATAAGAGTTTGAAGGATTTTTCAACTGCTGATTCCAAGTATAATATCACCTATTTTTTTAGTTTTTAATTTAAAACACTTTTTTCATCTAGATCACATTAAACTTTTATCTAACATTTAGGTCTTCTGGACTCATTCATCATGAACAGATGTGAAACCTATAAATACATATATAGTTATAACTGTAGTTGCAACTCTTGGCTACTTTGTTTCCAGTTGTTATTTTATAGAGCTACGTATTTGCATAAACATACATATGGTTTGAAGATGGTTGACCAGTAGACTCCATTTGTTATTGCACATATTTATCAGTGAAATTCTAAGCATTTACCTCAAAAAATTAAATACTTATTTAACAATTTTATGTCTATAGTACTATTAATGCACATATTAAATATTAATAAAGTTCAAATTCTTTCCAAACAGTTTTAGAAAAATAAGTACACACAGATGAGTTTTTCTTTCTGGCTCCAAAGATGATGTCTGCACTCTGGTTTTCTGACTTGGTCATCAGTAGTCTGTAAGCAAGAATCATTCCTGACCCGTTCACCACTGTAATCCCACTGCCTTCCACAGTGTCTAGAATTTTTTTAGGTGCTCAGTAGATGTTACAGAATGATCATTTGGACTAAGAATGACTCATACATATGCTAAGTTTATAAATGCTGAGGCAGGTATCTGGAGGAAGAAATTCATTTGCTAAAGTCACACAACCTTCATTCCAGACCAGTACAACTGCAGTGCAGTTTTCTTTCTTGCATTCCAAAGTGCAGAATGATGCTCTGCAGTCCAAAGTTCCATGGCTTCCTTGTGGGAGTTGTCACAGGAGTTGAGAAGGTGAGAGGAAGGAAAAGGGGGATATGATTCAATATCCCCAGACTAATTTAACTCAGCTTAAATTTATGTTTTTTTAAATAAATTAAAAACAAATGATAAACACATGAAAACAAACCAAGATATAGCTTAAAAGTCACATCCCTGCACAATGCTGTCTTCTTTATAAGGTACCTATTATTATCTTTAACTGAATTTACATATGCATATGACAATCATTTCCTTTTTTCTTCTAGCAATAACTAGGTCTCTTAATGTGAGAATAGTATATACAATCATACTATAGAAGGACACATTTAAATTTTTGTTAAGATAATGAATTAATCATATTGGATACTTTTATAGGTATTAAATGACTATGATTCATTTTTATATTATTATTAATTGATATTTTTAGCTTTTATCTTAAAAATATCATGAGGATTGTAAAACCCCACAGCCTGGAATGAAGAGTTGAGACAGGACAATCTATTTCCAGGTAAAAATTTTAGCTGCCTTATCTATCTTGGAGCACAGCATGGCTATGATAAATGAGGTCAATTTTGATACTGTATAATTATAGAAGTGTCCACAAGATGGCAGACCCAGAGTCTCAGATGATTTATTCACTAGCACATGGCAAATATGCCTGCTAAGCCTTATTTTACAACACTGATTAGCCAAGTTGATTGCAACAATTAAAATTAACATGCTTTTTAAAAAAACTTTCTCCTTTCTGTCTATATTAGAATACATATCACAGTGAAGCCTTTAAGACAACAGTCAGGCTCATACCATACTATATTGGTTACTAAAGAATAATTAAAGCACTGTGTTTAACTTTTCCTAATTATTTCAAAATGAATCACCTTCCTTTATATGCATAACTCATAAATAGAGTTATGGTGTAACAATATTGCTTCTCACAAAATGCATAAGGAAGCCATTCTTTTTAGAATTGTCTTATCTATAGTGTTGTGAATGAAATATCTCCTCTTTTCACAGAATGCCACATAGTTCATGAATTAATAGATGTTTAAGCCCTATAGAAAAGTTGAAAGAACAGTTTGATGAACACCTAGGTGAATCCTCACCTCGATTTCTGTCATTAATATTGTCATGCTTTTTATTTGTATATACATGAATATATTATTTATATGTATATATCTATTATTGTTTATGTTCTTACATATTATTTTTTTATGCTTTATATATATACATATAAAGCACACACAAAGTTGCTTTTTGTTGAGCAATTTCAGCATGATGTAAACATCATGACATTTCACCCCTAAATACTGCACAATAATCTCCTAAAAATAGGAATGTACTTCTACCAAAGCAAAATGTCATTACCACTCCTAAGAAAAATAACTTTAGTTCATTAGTATCTAACGTACATTTTATGTTCAAACTTCCCCAACTGTCCTAAGAACATTTTATAGACAGGATCCACAGAAGATTATGTACTGTACTTATTCATTTTATTTAAAAAAAATCTTATTTAATCTGGTCCTTCCTCCACCTTTTAGTGTTTCATGACATTGAATTCCAGAAATGTGGTAGCACGTTGCACATTCTGTGTATGTCTGGCTGTTTCTTTGTGATTAGGTTTGAGTAAAACGTTTTTTGCAAATGTTACACAGGATGTTATATATTTCTTTGTGCAATATATTAAAAGATAAATAATGTCAGATTGTTCTATAATCAGTGATACTAAATCTAATCACGTTGAAAAATGGTGACTTATAGAACACTCCATTATAAAACTGCGTTTTCTCGAGACCTTCAAGATAGCTTTCTGCATCTAATTTGTTTCTGGTTTTATGTTTATCTTAGTTAAGTATTTAGAGTTTATTACTATTGGTAGATTTGTTTACTAATTTGGTTGCTCTCTTCCTCCTTTTTTTTATATATATATATATATATATATATATATATATAATATTTTCCTTTTTCTCTTTTTCTGAATGTGTACATGTATGCTTCTTTGTGTGATTTTTATCTGCAGAGCTTTGCTTTAACCATTTGTCCTAGGGTTCTTTCTGTCCTTTTTTTCTTTTTAGTATAGTTTTTAGTGCTTGTTATCATTGGTGGATTTGTTTTTTGGTTTGGTTGCTCTCTTCTTTCTTTTTTTCTTATCTTTTATTATCACTTTTAAATTTAAAAAATTTTTAATAATTAATTTTTACTTTTTATTTTAATAACTTTATTTTATTTATTTATTCTTTCTCTCTTTTTTTCTCCCTTTCCTTCTGAGCTGTGTGGCTGACAGGGTCTTGGTGCACCAGCCAGGTGTCAGGCCTGTGCCTCTAAGGCAGGAGTGCTGAGTTCAGGACATTGGTCCACCAGAGGTCTCCCAGCTCAACGTAATATCAAATGGCAAAAGCTCTCCCAAAGATCCCAAACACAACACTAAGACCCAGTTCCAATCAATGACCAGCAAGCTACACTGTTGGACGCCCTATGCCAAACAACTAGCAAGACAGGAACACAGCCCCACCCATTAACAGAGAGGCTGCCTAAGATCATAATAAGGTCACAAACACCCCAAAACACACCACCGGAAGTGTACCTGCCCACCACAAAGAAAAGATTCAGCCTCATCCACCAAAACACAGGCACTAGTCCCCTCCACCAGGAAGTCTACACAACCCACTGAACCAACCTTAGCCACTAGGGGCAGACACCAAAAATAAAACAGGAGCTACGAGCCTGCAGCCTGCGAAAAGGTGATCCCAAACACAGCAAGTTAAGCAAAATGAGAAGACAGAGAAATATGCAGTAGATGAAGGAGCAAGATAAAAACCCACCAGACCAAACAAATGAAAAAGCAATAGGCAGTCTACATGAAAAAGAATTCAGGGAAATGACAGTAAAGATGATCTAAAATCTTGGAAACAGAATGGAGAAAATAAAAGAAACATTTAACAAGGACCTAGAAGAACTAAAGAGCAAGCAAACAATGATGAGCAACACAATAAATGAAATTAAAAATTCTCTAGAAGGAATCAATAGCATAATAACAGAGGCAGAAGAACAGATAAATGATCTGGAAGATAAAATAGTGGAAATAACTACCGCAGTGCAGAATAAAGAAAAAAGAATGCAAACAAATGAGGACAGTCTTAGAGACCTCTACAGCAACATTAAACGCACTAACATGTGAATTATAGGGGTCCCAGAAGAAGAGAAGAAGAACTGAGAATATTTTTGAAGAGATTATAGTTGAAAACTTCCTTAATATGAGAAAGGAAATAGTTAATCAAGTCCAGGAAGCACAGACAGTCCCAAACAGGATAAATCCAAGGAGAAACACACCAAGACACATATTAATCAAACTATCAAAAATTAAATACAAAGAAAAAATATTAAAAGCAGCAAGGGAAAAGCAACAAATAACATAGAAGGGAATCTCCATAAGGTTAACAGCTGATCTTTAAGCAGAAACTCTGCAAGCCAGAAGGGACTGGCAGGACATATTTAATGCGATGAAAGGGAATACCCTACAACCACGATTACTCTACCCAGCAGGGACCTCATTCAAATTCGACAGAGAAATTAAAACCTTTACAGACGAGCAAAAGCTAAGAGAATTCAGCACCACTAAACCAGCTTTACAACAAATGCTAAAAGAACTTCTCTAGGCAGGAAACACAAGAGAAGGAAAAGACCTACAATAACAAACCCAAAACAATTAAGAAAATGGTAATAGGAGCATACATATTGATAACTACCTTAAATGTAAATGGATTAAATGCTCCAACCAAAACACATAGACTGGATGAATGGATACAAAAACAAGACACATATATATACTGTCTACAAGACACCCACTTCAGACCTAGGGACACATGCAGACTGAAAGTGAGGGGATGGAAAAATATATTCCATGCAAATGGAAACCAAAAGAAAGCTGGAGTAGCAATTCTCATATCAGACAAAATAGACTTTAAAATAAAGACTATTAGAAGAGACAAAGAAGGACACTACATAATGATCAAGGGATCGATCTAAGAAGAAGATATAACATTGTAAATATTTATGCACCCAACATAGGAGCACCTCAATACATAAGGCAAATACTAACAGCCATAAAAGGGGAAATCGACAGTAACACATTCATAGTAGGGGACTTTAACACCCCACTTTCACCAATGGACAGATCATCCAAAATGAAAATAAATAAGGAAACACAAGCTTTAAATGATACATTAAACAAGATGGACTTAATTGATATTTATAGGACATTCTATCCAAAAACAACAGAATACACTTTCTTCTCAAGTGCTCATGGAACATTCTCCAGGGTAGATCATATCTTGGGTCACAAATCAAGCCTTGTAAATTTAAGAAAAGTGAAATCATATCAAGTACCTTTTCCGACCACAATGCTATGAGACTAGATATCAGTTACAGGAAAAAAAACTGCAAAAAATACAAACACATGGAGAGTGAACAATACCCTACTAAATAACCAAGAGATCACTGAAGAAATCAAAGAGGAAATCAAAAAATACCTAGAAACAAATGACAATGAAAACACAATGACCCAAAACCTATGGGATGCAGCAAAAGCAGTTCTAAGAGGGAAGTTTATAGCAATACAATCCTACCGCTAGAAACAAGAAGCATCTCACATAAACAACCTAAACTTACACCTAAAGCAATTAGAGAAAGAAGAATCAATAAACCCCAAAGTTAGCAGAAGGAAAGAAATCATAAAGATCAGATCAGAAATAAATGAAAAAGAAATGAAGGAAACAAGAGCAAAGATCAATAAAACTAAAAGCTGGTACTCTGAGAAGATAAACAAAATTGATAAACCATTAGCCAGACTCATCAAGAAAAAAGGGAGAAGACTCAAACCAATAGAATTAGAAATGAAAAAGGAGAAGTAACAACTGACACTGCAGAAATACAAAGGATCATGACAGATTACTACAAGCAATCTCTTGTAGTAATCACAAGGTGGAGGAATCAGGTTCCCTGATTTAGACTATACTACAAAGCTACAGTAATCAAGACAGTATGGTACTGGAACAAAAACAGAAATATAGATCAATGGAACAGGATAGAAAGCCCAGAGATAAACTCACACACATATAGTCACCTTATTTTTGATAAAGGAGGCAGGAATATATAATGGAGAAAAGACAGCCCATTCAATAAATGGTGCTGGGAAAAGTGGACAGCTACATGTAAAAGCATGAAATTAGAACACTTCCTAACACCATACACAAAAATAAATTTAAAATGGATTAAAGACCTAAATGTAAAGCCAGACACTATAAAACTCTTAGAGGAAAACATAGGCAGAACACTCTATGACATAAACCACAGCAAGATGCTTTTTGACCCACCTCCTAGAGAAACGGAAATAAAAACAATAATAAACAAATGGGACATAATGAAACTTAAAAGCTTTTGCATAGCAAAAGAAACCATAAACAAGACAAAAGGACAACCCTCAAGATAGGAGAAAATATTTGCAAATGAAGCAACTGACAAAAGATTAATCTCCAAAATTTACAAGCATGGGCTTCCCTGGTATGCAGTGGTTGAGAGTCCACCTGCCGATGCAGGGGACACAGGTTCATGCCCTGGTGAGGGAAAATCCCACATGCCGCGGAGCGGCTGGGCCCGTGAGCCATGGCCGCTAAGCCTGCGCGTCCGGAGCCTGTGCTCCGCAGCGGAAGAGGCCACAACAGTGAGAGGCCCGCATACCGCAAAAAAAACCCCAAAATTTACAAGCAGTTCATGCCGCTCAATATCAAAATAAACAAACGACCCAATCCAAAAATGGGCAGAAGACCTAAATAGACATTTCTTCAAAGAATATATACAGATTGCCAACACACATGAAAGGATGCTCAACATCACTAATCATTAGAGAAATGCAAATCAAAACTACAATGAGGTATTACCTCACACCGGTCAGAATGGCCATCATCAAAATTCTACAAGCAATAAATGCTCGAGAGGGTGTGGAGAAAAGGGAACCCTCTTTCACTGTTGGTGGGAATGTGAATTGGTACGGCCACTATGGAGAACAGTATGGAGGTTCCTTAAAAAACTAAAAATAGAACTACCATATAACCCAGCAATCCCACTACTGGGCATATACCCTGAGAAAACCGTAATTCAAAAAGAGTCATGTACCACAATGTTCATTGCAGCTCTATTTACAATAGCCAGGACATGGAAGCAACCTAAGTGTCCACTGACAGATGAATGGATAAAGATGTGGCACATATATACAATGGAATATTACTCAGCCATAAAAAGAAACGGAGTTATTTGTAGTGAGGTGGATGGACCTAGAGTCTGTCATACAGAGTGAAATAAGTCTGAAAGAAAAACAAATACCGTATTCTAACACATATATATGGAAACTAAAAAGAAAAAAAGTGGTTATGAAGCAGGACAGGAATAAAGACACAGATGTAGAGAATGGTCTTGGGGACACGGGGAGGGGGAAGGGTAAGCTGGGATGAAGTGAGAGAGTGGCATGGACTTATATATACTACCAAATGTAAAATAGATAGCTAGTGGGATGCAGCCGCATAGGACAGGGAGATCAGCTCGGTGCTTTGTGACCACCTAGAGGGGTAGGAAAGGGAGGGTGGGAGGGAGAAAGAAGAGTGAGGAGATATGGGGTTATATGTATATGTATAGTTGATTAACTTTGTTATAAAGCAGAAACTAACACACCATTGTAAAGCAATTATACTCTAATAAAGATGTTAATAAAACAACTGCATTTTCTCTTTTGCAATTAATGAATACTCTTTGTCTTAGAGATTTTACGAATATCTGGTTTATAAAAACTTTTACCCATGTTTTTGTTACCCTTTTTGGAAGCATTTTCGTAAAGTAAAAAGTAAAAATATTAATTCATGTATTCATTCCACAGATTCTTACCGAATGTCTTTAATGTGAGAAATTTGTGTTAACTAGTGTTGTAAAAAATAACAGGAATGACATGCCCCTTCACTCAAGAAAAAGAAAGTCTAGTGGATAAAAAACTATAAACTACTAGTCACAGAATTTAATAATTTAAAAATACATTTTAGGAAGAGCCAGAAAGCAAATTAACACAATGCTTTGATGGAAAAGAATATTGCATAAGTATAATTTAGATAGTGTGACTAGAGAAATTTTCTTACAGAGGTGACATATAAACAGACGCTGAAGTATATATGGAGCAAGAAGCGTCGGGCATAGAAACTTAGTGTTTGGAGAGAAGGGTAATATAGAGATCAGAACAGTCTAAATAATTTTTTAAAGATCATTCTGCCTGCAGTGTTGAGAATCAATTTTAAGGGTGTAATATTAAATGCAAGAAGACTTGTTACAAAGGTACTAAATTAATCCAAGTGAGGGAAAAGATTGGGATTAGTGAAGGTGATGAAAAATCAAAGCAGATATAACTGATCCAACAGCATCAGCTGAACATGACATCATATGAAAATGTTTATATCAATGAAATGGTTTAGAATGATAAATATTCTAAGCATTTGTTTCTAAGAAATAAGGAGACTCATATTTAGTTCCAATGGATTTTTTTTTTTTTTGGCTGTGTTGGGTCTTCCTTGCTGCATGCGGGCTTTCTCTAGTTGTGCTGAGTGGGGGGCTACCCTTCATTGCGGTGCACGGGTTTCTCATCACAGTTGCTTCTCTTGCTGTGGAGCATGGGCTCTAGGCATGCGGGCTTCAGTAGTTACGGCTCGCGGGCTCTAGAGTGCAGGCTCAGTAGTTGTGGTTTACGGGTTTAGTTGCTCCGTGGCATGTAGGATCTCCCCAGACCAGGGCTCGAACCCATGTCCCTGCATTGGCAGGCGGATTCTTAACCACTGTGCCACCAGGGAAGTCCCAGTTCCAATGGAATTTTTTGATAGCAACACTGATTTTTATTTTGGTTCAGCCTGTGTGTGTCTCTTTGAGTGTGTGTGTGCATGTCTGTGTGTTGGGGTGGGAGGTAAAAGAAAATATTGAGGAAATGGCTATGGACTCAAGTATAACCACTACGTTTTTCCCTCCAGCTTTACTGAGACATTATTGACATAACATATGCAAGTACAAGGTATACAATGTGATGATTAGATACACGTATATACAGTTGACCCTTGAACAACATGGGGGTTAAGGGAACCCACTCTCTGTGCAGTTGAAAATCTGAATATAATTACAGTTGGCCCTCTGTATCTGCAGTTCCACATCCGCAGATTCCACCAACCTCGGACCGTGTAGTACTATAGTATGCTTTTATTGAAAAAACCCTGATGTAAGTGGACCTACGCAGTTTAAACCCATGTTGTTCAAGGGTTAACTACATTGCACAATGATTACCACAATAAGGTTATTTAACACCTCCACCCTTCACATAATTTTATTTAAAATTACCAAATATTTAAGATATACTCTCTTAACTTTCAAGTATATAATACAGTATTGTTAATTACAGCCACCATGCTGTGCATTAGATCCCCAGATCTTATTTATTTTTAAAGCTGGGAGTTTGTACCCCGTACCAGCATCTCCCCAGTTGACCCTCTCTCCTCTCTCTATGTGTGTATGTGTATATACATATACACACACATATATATACATATATACATACACACACACATATATATACACACACACACATATATATATATATACACACACACACATATATATATATATGTATATATATGTCATGTCTTCTTTAGCCATTCACCTGTTGTACTCCTAGGTTGCATGTCTTGGCTACTGTGAATAATGCTGTAATGAATATGGGGTGCAGATTTCCTTCAGATACATACCCAAATGATATGGTAGTTTCATTTTTAATTTTTAAAGGAACCACCATACTGTTTCCATACTGGCTGTACCAATTTATACTCCCACTAACATTGCACAAGGATTCTCTTTACTCCACAACCTTACCAACACTTACTGTTTTTGTCTTTTTAATAGTAGCCATTCTAACAGGTATGAGGTTATATCTCATTGTGGTGTTGATTTGCATTTCCCTGATGATTAGTGATGTTGAGTATCTTTTCACATACCTGTTGGCCTTTGTATGTTTTCTTCGGAAAAATGTCTATTCAAGTCCTTTGTTGATTTTCTAGTAAGATTGTTTGTTTTTGCTATTGAATTGTATGAGGTCCTTAAATATTATACTTGGGATGTTAACTCATCAGATATATGGTTTGCAAATATTTTCTCCCATTCCATATGTTGCCTTTTTATTTTCCTATTTCTTTTACTGTTCAGAAGCATTTTAGTTTGATGTAGTCCTACTTGTTTATTTTTGCTTTCGTTGCTTGAGCTTTTGGTGTCAAGTAGAGGCTGAAATATTCTTACATGGAATTTTTTTTTTTTTTTTATGGTACGCGGGCCTCCCACCGCTGCGGCCTCTCCCGCTGCGGAGCACAGGCTCCAGATGCGCAGGCCCAGCGGCCATGGCTCACGGGCCCAGCTGCTCTGCAGCATGGGGGATCCTCCCGGACCGGGACACGAACCCGCGTCCCCTGCATCGGCAGGCGGACTCTCAACCACTGCGCCACCAGGGAAGCCCTCTTACACGGAATTTTATATTTACAAATGTCCTAAAATATGTACATATACATCATCTGAATCTTATTATCTTTCATTTCCCTTTTCACAGTAGACACTTAGAAGAAAACATTACGCCTTGGCTACAAATGAAGTTATCTACAAAACAGAAATAAAGTTATAGATGTAGAAAATAAACTTACGGGTTACCAGGGGGTAAGTGGGGGAGGGATAAATTGGAAGATTGGGATTGACACATACATATTACAATATATAAAATAGATAACTAATAAGGGCCTACTGTATAGCACAGGGAACTCTATTAAATACTCTGGAACAGTCTATATGGGAAAGGAATCTAAAAAACAGTGGATATATTATATATGTATAACTGATTCATTTTGCTGTACATTCCTGAAACCAACACAACATTGTAAATCAACTATACCCCAATAAAAATTTTTTTAAAATTTAGGCCTTGGCCTTATACCATCCATACAAAAAAAAAAAAAAAAAAAAAAAAGGAAGCAGGTTGTGGGTATTTTAAAAGAACCAACTACAATTCTGGACCAACTTCAGTTTACTCCTGACTTTGTTTCTTTTCTGTTCCAAGTTTGCCTAAATTCTGACCTCTGAAACTGTCTTCCAGATTTATCCCTGTTCTGATCAAACTGTGTAAATCTTGCTTTTAGAGGCATGAGCAGGACAGCTGGCCCTTGTACTCACCCCTGGTACTTTGAATCCCAATCTCTGGCTCTGAGTCATCTCTGTAGGTCCTCCCTGGCCTAGAATTCAAACAGATAAATACATACTTGATTGCTACATCCTCAAAAGATAAGCCTAACATCTCTAGGCTTGTTATAACAGACATAGAAATAACTCAATAAATGCTTATTATATCACTAACAAGTTAGTCATTTTCAAATTACCAGGGAACTCTTTTTTTGGAGAGGGTCCTCCCTTCAAAGTCTCAATGCTGGTTTTTTTGCAAATGCCCTCAAATGTCGGTATATCTCTACCTTTGCATAACTGATTTAATGTTTACCCTCGGCATCAAATTTGGGGAAATAATGGGTAATCAAGTTAGATATTGACATTTAATCTTTTTTAAAAAGTAGTCACAATGTATAAAATCCCCTCCTCCATTCCCTTGGACCAGTAAACTTACTTTGAGCGCTATTTCAAAAAACAAATCAGGACTTCCCTGGGGGGCGCAGTGGTTAAGAATCCACCTGCCAATGAGGGGGACATGGGTTCGATCCCTGGTCTGGGAAGATCCCACATGCCGTGGAGCAACTAAGCCCATGCATCACAACTACTGAGCCTGTGCTCTAGAGCCCATGAGCCACAACTACTGAGCCTGTGAGCCACAACTACTGAGCCCGCGAGCCACAACTACTGAGCCCGCGAGCCACAACTACTGAGCCCGCATGCCACAACTACTGAAGCCCACATGCCCCAGAGCCTGTGCTCTGCAACAAGAGAAGCCACCACAATGAGAAGCCGGCACACCGCAAGTAAGAGTTGCCCCCGTACAACACAACTAGTGAAAGCCTAGCATGCAGCTAGGAAGATGCAACGCAGCCAATAAATAAATAACAAATCTATTCCAAGACACAAATATCAAATTGATCTTTCTGGGCAGGAAACACATTGTGTTTCGCCTCACCCAACCTCATCAGCCGAAACCCCATCCTGCCCCCGACCAGGCCCAGTTTTTACTCCTTAAATATGCAAAGCTAAAGTAAAACGCAGTGTACTTTTCAGCAAAGTCTTGCAATACACGTAATAAGAATGTTTCCTGGCTGTCAGATAAAATGTGTGACAATATAACTGTTTTTCCTATAGCCTGACATCACAAAAGCGGAAGTGTTAGGTGTAAGAATGTGGAAATAAGTTTTAAAATCTCAGAGATTTGCTCTCTGGAGATGTGAGTCAAGCTGTGATTTTCTGGATTGGAAAATATTACTTATTCCAGCTTTAGAAATCTTTGGATTTTTATTTACCAGGGTTTTCTTTTTCTTAGTGCATTCTTGGCACAAAAGCAGCCCCTGGGCAAGAAACAGTAAGAGCAGAGTTAGAATGAAGATTTGATTCTTAAGAATAGCATTTATAAGCATGTTCTATTCCTCTATGTGGCATTGTTTTTACACCACAAAAGAATAAGGACAGGGTGATTTTGTTCTTGGAGTTCTAGGTCACCTGCGTCCCAGAAGCTCTGAAAATACGCTTTATGATGTTTTGAAATTTTCTGGGTTTTTTCTTCTATAAATAGAGAGAAATTACTATTCCTGAGATATACTATAAATTTAGGTCATGTCAACATGTCAGAGAAACATGGGAAGTTTGGAGTTGGCTCACAACAAAATTATCAAGTCAGTGAAGTGTGTCTTTTGAAATGTAAACTTCCTCAGAGGCAGGCTTTCTGAATTGACCTTTGGTGCTAGGCTGAGGGCAGTTCATCATCCTTGGACAAGCATTCCTAACACCTCCCCTTCCCCTTAGTTTGATGCTAGAGTCTGTTAAATTTATTTTAAAATCCTTTAAAAAGATTAGAGTAAGGTTGGGGATAATATTAAGAAATCGATGTGCACAAGGTTACGAAAACTCTCTCATACCAGTAGAGAAATTTTAACTCTCCTGCAAGTTAGTGCTCTCAATGTTGCTAACTCCATGAGGGGATTTTTGGCATCACAAGGGGGCAGCAGGGTTGGGAAGTGGTTGGAACTTGACACTGTGCTTGTAGTTTAAACAACGTGTAAAGCACTTAGCATGAGGCTCTGACATAGTAAAATTTCAATGCATATCAATTGCTATGCTTTTTATAACTATCATCTTTCTGAAGGGAGGTGAAGACTTCAAAAGAAAGACTTTAGGTTCACATTAGAATTTTAAGAATGAGAAAGAAAAAGGGAAATCTTCAATCACTGAGCCTCTACCATATGCCAGAGACTGCCCTAGAGAACTTACATGGTCAAATTAACCCTCCACAGCCCTGTGAAAGACGTAAAATTTTATACAACTAATGTCATTTTATAAATATGGGAACTGACAGACGGAGGTTAATATATAGCCATGTACTCATGTTCAACTTGAGAAAGAGTCCAGATTATAACCCAGTTCTTTTTGACTTCAAATTTTATTTTACTATTTCCCATGCCTTACTGATAAGCTTTAAATCACGCGCTGATCAGCAGAATGCACTGCTATTGACTGATGAGTGATAAGTTTTGGAGTCATTTTCTAGTGTGTTTTAGAACAGCTGATCACAATGGCAATCAAATGTACATTTGAGTGATGAATTTGAGCCAACAGGTGCTATTGAGAACTTGTTACCTGCTGGTTGAATGGCAAGCTATCAGCTTTTATGGTGTCTGACTGCATCTGAGCAAACCTGTTTTTATCCCCTGAGATGTGCTGATAACTTCCCATCCTCAACCTAATTTAGACCTTGATTACAGTAACCGACACGAAGTCCTCCTCCACAGGCTTTCTTTACACTGGCACCTCCACTTGCTCTTTTGAGTAGAATTTTTTAATACCATTGCCCCTATTAGATTTCTATCCTCCAGAATAGGAATATCAACTTTGTCTATCATGGACCCATTTTTTAAAAATCTATTGTATTTATACTTTCGATATATGCTCGGCCTTTCTGATCTTTTGTGCAAATTAGAAAGGAATCTCTCCCTTGACTTTACTTTTGTGTCAGAAATTTGTCCCAATGTAATAGTTTCGATAAAACAATTCATTTTTTTGTCATTTGCTTACTGAAACAAATATACTAATCTCCCCTGTCTGTCATACAAATGCCTTGCTTTTGTGCAGTACACGGCCTAAACAATCCAAAGGGTTGGCTATGAATAGTCAACAATTATTTATCGAACATCTATGTGCTATGATAACTTCAGTAAATACAAAAAAGAAAGGCCAAACTTCTTTCCTTCATGGAGCTTAGACTTTGTAGAAATCACAAAAAATAATAAAAAAAGATAAATAAGGAAAATATATATTAAATTATGGTAAATACTAAGGAGGAAAAAGCAATGAAGTTAAATATAAAATGTCAGTTTTTAGAATTTACATGTATATCAATAATTATGTGCATCATGAAATATACACAAAATAAACATTAAAAAGATTAGATGAAAATAAATATGAATGGCAGTTCTAATACTATCCTCAGCAGATGGTCTTACATCTCTATTTGTGGACCACGGCTGAAGAGCAGCCCTGCTATTGATGTCCAATAGGATTTTCTGCGATGTTGGAAATGCTCATTCTGTGCTGTCCACAGATAGAGTCTTTAAAATGTGTCCAGTGAGACTGAAAAACTGAATTTTAAATTTTCTTTAAAATTTAAACTGCCTAAATGGCTAGTGGCTATTAGACAGCATAGCTCTAGAGGAAGCAAAGTTCTGCTAAGGATATAGTAGTGTCTGAGGCAAATAGAACTTTTCCTTTGCCCTTTATCTTTGATACCCATTTTACCTTCAGACCCTAAACTTAGCCCAGTTTGACCTGGATTAATGATATGCTTTCTCCATGCAGTCTAACTGGCTTCCTCCTGAATTCCAGGATGCTTAATTGATTCTGCCTAACTCTGTTCACTGTACCTCTCCTGTACAGTTATCCTCTAACTGTAGGTCTATGTTATCTCTGGCTCCAACCATGTGGTCTCACATTCACTGGCTCCAGATATTGCCACCGTGGCTACCTCTCTACCAACTCCATGAGGTTGTCCTTAGATCCCCTCTGTTATGGCAGTGCTGTCCCCAGATCATTCGAATCTCCAGAAATTGATTCTGCAACCGTTAACGTATTAGTCCTGGGATGCAGTTTGTGTTGTGAACTTTTTCTGCATTTCCAGACACGCCCAGAAGCTTAATTAAAGAGCAATCGTATCTTTCAGGGTCATCTTAAACCATTGTTTGAGGCCAATATGTTCTATTAAACAGCTGCAAAAAACCCTCCTAAGAGACTGCTTGTATGTTTAATATTGGATTAAGTAATCCTGCTGGATCTCGACTTGCACCTCCAGAGCACAGTGGTGCTAAATATGCAAAAATTATTTAGGAGTTTCTTGGAGAAAAGGTGGTATGAAAACATTAGGTTCAAGAAGGACAGCTGCCTCAGGCTGTACAAAGTTTCTCCAGGCCACTACCACTCCGAGGGAAGCCTCACTTGGACAAACAGCTCATATCGGGAGGTGCTTTATTCACAGTACCTGACCATACACATTACACATCCCCAGCAGGTCATCCAGAAGCCCCAAATATAGCAAGAAAGATCAAAACCCCTGAATTCAGCCTGGGGCTTGCTCATCTAAACAGCAGGTGAAGCATCAGAGGTAAAGCTGAGAAATTTTTTTCAGGCATACACATAAGCCTAGCAAGACTGATGTGAAATAGTGAGGAAGTCTAAGCAAAAGCATTAAAAATAATCTTGAACAAAAAAAGAGTTACAGGAAGAGTTATATACAAAAATTGTTTTATTTTGGGGAAGACAATGAAAAAAAATCATGATACTATAAAGCAGAATAAAATAATACCAAAGAAACAAAAGACATGAATACATAAGAAGAGAAACAAATTAATTAGAAAACTGCACATAGTATTGACGAATACATAAGAGTTGGTTCTTTAAATAAACCAACAAAATAAAGAAATATTTAATTAAAAATATTGAGAATGAGAAAGTGGTTGTAATTCACAAGAGGATATTATATAAAGTTCTATAGTAATTATGCTTCAATATCTTGATGAAATGAACGGCATTCAAAGAACATATAAATAACTATCATTGATTAAAAAAAGAAAAGTGAACCTGATAGACTCCAAACCATAAAGTAAACTGAAAAAAAAAGATTAGAAATCTCTATAAAAATTTGCTTCAAGGTAGTTTTAAAGAAAGTTCGTATAACCTTTGGGTAACAAATAATACTCATAATATTCAACAATTCCTGATTTAAAAGTATTTTTAGCCACACCGATGATAGCCTTTAAGAGACTAGAAAACGATGAACGGCCGTAAGCTACGCCAGGACCACCTGCACTGGCAGGACCACCAGTGCCTCCCGGAGCGCCTACCCACCATATTACAGTGAAGGTAGAGAGAAAAGCTAGTGTTAGGGTCCAGGAAACACTGATCATGTTTGCAGGGCAAGTGGAGGATGAAAATGAAGTAGGCAAATACATATCATCTTCCCAGTATCACCAAAGTTCTGAATAAATAAAGGTGAATGGAAGATATTTCAAAGGGCTTTGGACAAAGGCAAAATTAAATAGATGTAAGAAGCAGTATGACCCCCAAAATAGTGTATATTAGTTTAAAATAGGATATAGCTCCATTAAAATACATTATCAAATACAAAATCTCACCTACTCACCCCAAAACAAAGACTTTATAAAATTTTTAAAAGGTAAGCAGCTGTATGATATTATCAAAAGACATGCCTAAAATGATACACCATTAATTGTAAAAGGATAAGTAAGTTTTATAAAGCACATGTAAGCAATAATAAAGTAGGGTTTTCAAGATTAGTGTCTGTGCCTGTTAGTATTGTACTTAGTGGCATAAGCAAAAGGCTTTTTGGCATTTTTGCAGATTCTGAGGTCAGGAGTCACCAAGGCACAGCTGGGACAACTCATCTATGCTCCATGATGTCTGGGACCTTAGCTGGGAAGACCTGAGTAGTTGGAGGCCATTCACTTGCCTGGAGGCAGACATCACCTGGAAGCTCCTTCACTTATACCTGCAGAGCCTGGGCTAGGAAAACAGAAAGACTGGACTCAGTTGGGACCATCACTGGTATACATATATGGCCTCACCATGTGGCTCAGGCTTCTCCCAGTTAGATGGCTGGGTTATGAGAAGGAGAGTTCCAAAAGCAAGAATTTCAAGAGAACCAGGCAGAAGGTGCATGGCTTTTTATGATCTAGCTCAGAAGTTATGGACTATCATTTTTATCAAATGTTATCGGTTGAAGCATAGGTAAGTCCATCCAGATTCAAAGGAAGGGATGTATACTCTATCTCCCCTTGAGAACTTTTCTCAACCTCTATAAAAACAGATGAAGTACAATCCAAAGCTAAAAGCATTAAACGGGACAAAGTCAATCATTTTATTTACTAGAGTACCATTCACAAGGAAGCTATAACTGTTAAGAGTCTCTCTGTGCTAAAAAATTATATCAAAAAAATAATAATGCAGGATGTTTTCCTCTCTAATTTTTCAAATCAAGTTTCAAAAATATAAAAGATCTAATTTCCATACAAATTAAGGTTAACTTTATATATTTAATTAAACATTTTACACAGTAGGAAAAATGCACATTTTTCATCTGTCAATTGATAATTTCAAAATTAACATATGTTAGGCCACAAAGGAAATGTCAATAAAATCTTCAAAGCATAAATTGTATGGGCCATTTTCTCTGCCTCTATAATTCTGGTAATAAAATTAAATAAATAAATAAATGTTTAACTAACATTTAAAAGCAGTAACACAGCAATTTAAAAAATCTTCTAAATATCATGTGTCAAAGAGGAAATCAAAACTGTAATTACAAGCTCTTTACTAATTAAAGAAAATGACAACACATAGCAAAATGTAGGGGATACAGCTAGCTCTGAACTCAGAAAAAAATAAGTATCTACTTATTTTATATACTTAATTCCTACACACAGGTGTCTGGAAGGAAAGTTCCAATATTACTATAATTTTATCTAAATACCTTTCTATCAATTTCTCTATCTATCATCTATCTGTCTAATCTATCATCTACATATTTATTCAACATTCATTCTTTACTTCTTTGGTATGTGTGTATTACTGTTGGCATGGCAAGAAGTAATCTAAATGCTTATTAACAGGACATCAGTTCAATAAATAGGACATTACTTCAGTAAGTTTTGGAACCTCCAAGTAATGTAATTGCATGTAGCTGTTGTATGAACATGGAGAAATTATTACACTACAGTAAGGTAAAATAAAAGACCTAAGAGAAGGATACAGAACAAAATTTTGCTTGGATGTAGGAAACTTAGAATGATGCAGAAGAAATGCCAGCATCCATGCCACCGCAGAGGATAACTTCTCTATGGAGACCCTCAGTTAATAGCCAATAGGACTGCATCAGATGACATAAGTATAACTGCATTAAGAACACCAAATGCACAAGAAGGCAAACCACCACGAGTCATAAGTGACAGAAACAAGCAGTAGCAGAGTTAAATCCCCAAAGACTGAAGACATTGGAATTTTCAAGATTAAAATATAAAATATCTGGATATGGCCTGCTTAAGGAAATACATAAAATTACAAAGGAAACAAAAAAATCAGAAAAATAGACTTTAGCAAACAGAATGGAAGTTTTAAATGTGAACAACAGTCAATGAAAAAAATATCTGACTCAAGAGATACGTTAAGTAGCAGACTAGGTGTAATTGAAGAAAGAAGTATAATATGGGCTGGAGATATATTTACATAGATATAATATATATAAAAATATACATACATATATATTGCATTTCATATTTATAAAACTTATCCAGAATGCAGCAATAGATATGAGGAAATGAGGACAGTGGAAGAGCAACACAGAGACATGGTGGATAGAATAAAGTTTGCAACCCAAAAGGGTAAAATCCAAATAGAGAAGAAGCTTTATTTAAAGAATAAATGACTTCAAATTTTTCAAAACTGATGAGACTTCAGCCCAAGCTGGTAACCCAAAAAGTTATGACTGAATGTATGTTAGTGAAACTACAGATAACCCGGGAGAGAGAGAGAGAGAGACAGAGAGAGAGACAGAGAGAAATCCTGAAAGGAGCCAGACCGAGAAAGACCTACAAAGGAATAAAGTCAGAATGACAGAATACTCCTGAGCAAAATTAGGGAAATGGTATTTGAACATTTATCAATTGAACAATTTTGCGTTTAGTGTGTCTTTTTACTAAGCACCATTATAACCTCCAAGGATGCAGCAATGAGCGAAATTGAAAGTGTCTCTGCTCTCGTGGAACTTACATTTATACAGGTGCAAACAGAGTCAACTAAGTGCATAATTTTTTTAAATTTATTTATTTTATTTATGGCTGCGTTGGGTCTTTGTTGCTGCGTGCAGGCTTTCTCTAGTTGCGGCGGGCAGGGGCTACTCTTCGTTGCCGTGTGCAGGCTTCTCATTACAGTGGCTTCTCTTGCTGCGGAGCACAGGCTCTAGGCGCGTGGGCTTCAGTAGTTGTGGCTCGCGGGCTCCAGAGCGCAGGTTCAGTAGTTGTGGCACACAGGCTTAGTTGCTCCACACCATGTGGGATCTTCCTGGACCAGGGCTTGAACCCGTGTCCCCTGCATTGGCAGGTGGATTCTTAATCACTGTGTCACTGTTTTAGGGTGAAGCCCTAACATAATTTTGTAAAGGATAATTTCATCATGTAAAAGTGATATGTAGAAATAAAGCAACAAGTTAGAAAGTGCATTGGTTATTTTAGATAGGGTCATCAAGGATACACTTGGTGGTGAAGTGACAGTTGAGCTCAACCCTCCAAATAAGTCGGACCATACAAATAACTGTGGGCAATCCCATGGGCCACGAGATAAGAATGGATGGACACAGAGAAAAAGCCGAGCAGAGAAAAAGGGGTAACGGAATGAGATAAGGTAGCAGAGGTAGACGAGACTTTGAAGGAGATGATAATATTTTAATGGCAATGAGAATAATTTGAAAGTTTTAAGGGAGGAAGTAACATGAGTGTAATTACATTTTCAGGTGGTCACTCCATGTGCTATGTAGAAAATTGAATATAGTCAATTATAAACTTGGTGCACTTTACCTTGGGTTTCCTCTTGTATATTATCTTCCTCAAAGCCAAAGTTGTCTTAGGACTCTTCCAGTTTAAGTAAGAGAGATAGGTAATCTAAACTGGCTTAATTTTAAAGGATACCTATTTTTAGCCCCAATCAAAATTTCCAACATTAGCTAGCTTCAGGCTCGGTTTGATCGTTAAGTTCTGTACCTCCGTCTCTCAGACAAGCTTTCTCTATGTGATATGCATGATGGCTCTTGGCAGCCTGAGACTTCAATCCTAATAGTGTTTTAATCGCAGCATAAGGAAAGCTTCTTCCGTGATAGCAATGAAGTATCCTGGGTGGGGAGAACTCCATTTGCCTCCTTTTGATGACATTTCTATTCCTTAACCACTCATCAGCCTTGGGATTTGGGCACTCTGATTAATGAGGTCAAAATCAACTTCCTAATGATGTGCAGTTGGCAGGGAGGGACTAAGTTTCTCCTAAATGACACAGAATGGTTTCACCATAAAAGAGAGAATAATTCTTACCAAAAGAAGGTGGAGGACTGTTTGCCAGAGAAGAAACATATCCACAGCAGAAGGATAGAAGGAAGTCTGCCCATTTCTTAATAAAATTAGTTCTCATGACTCCAAGTTGTTTGGTACTCTTTGGTAGGACCAACATGATGGTTAAGGGAAATTCTCATAGTGAAAATTAGTGTCATTTTCCCCCATGTAATTTAATTAGATATAGCCATTTAGCCTCACAAGGAAGATAATGAGGCAGGTGGAGAACTTGATATTTCTTCCAGGAGGGGTCTCATATATCCTCTTACAGCAACAGCTGCATGAAAGAAAAGGAGAACACAAGAAAGGCATCCCTAGACACCAAAATCCAAAGGAAGGCCTCCAAAGAGAACATTCCATGGGGCACTGGGAGAAATTAAAGTTTCTTTTTTTCCCACTACCAGATGAACTCTTTCTCGAGCAATACCCTAGCTGTTTTAGCCATTATCTAAACCCTGACTATTCCTGAGGGGTCAAGGAAGGAAGTTTCATTGAATTTACCATAAAGATTGAAAGTGACGCTGACAGTTGTATAGAATATTATAACCTACAATAAACAACTGATTTTTAATGTTATTTTGCCAATATAACAAAGAGTCATTACAGAACGAAGAGTCATTAAAGAGAGAAAAATATTTTAAATTTTTCATATTAAGGTCTCTGTAGCATACTAGGTAGAAATAGTTATGAAAATAAAAAAGAAAATTAATACATGAATTTTAGTTTCTGTTCTGCATCATTTCATAGTATGTTTGAGCTTTTAAAATCTTGTTGAGGCTGCATCATTTGTAATTGGTCTGGAGTAAAGCTATGTCAAAAGGAAGATAAAATGGATTTTTAAAGAAGCTAATACTGACAATGTCAAAAAGGCATAATTTTTAAAGCTTTATAGCAAATTGTTAGGGTTTAGGTATAATTGAATTAGATTACAGTTGAATTCAGAGCTAATAATTTTTTCTAGAAAATGATAATAATAAAATAAATCTACCTTTTCTTAGGGAATTTTAAATGCATTCATCATTGTTTTATTATTGTAGAAATTTTGCTTCAAAAATGTAGACATTTATTCAAAGATAGCTTTCTGAGCCCATGCATTTATTTCCCTGCTTCACAACTTCCCACTGGAAAATAACCAATACAACAAAGGTAAATTGGGCAAAGTCTCTCTCAAGATTAGAAATCAGGAAAGAATCCTGTTTACAAGATCACAAGAGCAGTTTTGCTACCTGAAGAAGGACTGTATCCCACGTAAGGATGAACTACTATGACCAATATGGAAAAGAAAACACTTCCTACTGGTAAATCTCTGCCATACAGCTGTCTTCACCAGGATTTCTGTCTCATTTTTGGCAGGACTAAAAACCACATCATACATTTCCAACTGTCTCTTTCCTTAAAATTGGAGAAAATGTTCTTTTCTTATTGTCCCCAAATCACAGTTTTAGACAGTAATCCGTCTAATACAAATAAGAGTTTCTCTTAAATCTGGTCACGCACAGGCACAGACTTCCATTTTTAGTGCAAATAAAACTTATACATCAGAAGTTGAAGTAATTCAAGCAATGAGACATCTTGTAGGTAAATTAGCAAGCCTCCCTCCCACCACCAAAGTAAACATGTTGTAAGAAAAATGAAACAACTAAATAACATACTTTGTATCTTCAAGAAAGCATTATTTCAGGAAGACATACACAGATTTCAAAAAGCAAAAAACAATAAATCCAGTGGTAGCATATTTATTTTGTCAGAAAACCAGATCAGTGAGTTAGAAAACTGATGAATTCTCCGTGACTTTCAGAGGAAAAGATTAAGAGAGAAATATGATTAACTAAAAATGAGAAATATTGAGGACACATCTAGTTAACTCAACATGTATATGTAATACTCATTCCATAAGGAAAGACGAGACTCACTAATAATGAAGGAATAACAATAACAAGATACCATTTCCCACTCATATGATGGATAAAAATTAAAAGGAGATCTGATCATATCAAGTGTTGAAAAGACAACTGTCATTCAGTGTTGATAAGAATCCCAACTACTCTGGATGCCAACTTGACAATACATACATATATATTATACATACATACATGCATACACTTTTGACTTTATATTTATCCAAAATAGTCATACTCCACAACCCAACAATTTCACTCCGAGGTATATTGTTCCTAGGTTTGAATGCTTTCAGAAGCAGGCCTGGAGACTAAAATTTCAGTGCAAATAGTGTATTTGTGAGATGGTTCCAGAAAATGCCAGTGGGGAAGTGAGACAGGGAAGGAAGTTGTGAAAGGCTGTGGGCACCTGGAGCTCCATCTGACTGAGGAACTGTAGGGGACACTGTAGAACACGCCCTCAGAGTTATCCTAGTCAAGGGTGAGTAATCTGGGGTTTTTATCTCCCTACTCTCTGCATCACTAAGGGCTACTTCTGGGAGCATTGACTCAGGTACTTCCAGCTTGCCCTATTTGCTAGCTGAATTGCTCTTATCCAGGAACTATCTTCATGGTGTCCACAGCAAGCAGGTGTTCATAGTAAGCAGCCCTCAGCATACAGAAAGGAGGACTGAAAGAATAAGGGTAGGGCACTGATAATGTCAGCTACAATACCTTAATAAAGGAGATCATGTGTACAAGGAAATACAAATATGTAAATGTTCTTAATATTTAATCATTTATCACAGAAAAAAATGGAAGTAACTGAATGCCCATCCTTAGAAAGATGAATAGTAAAATGTGACATTAGATACAAGGAATAATCTAGATCTCTATACATTAACATTCCTAATTCTTAAAAATCAATGAAATATAAGCTGTAGAATGATACATATATTTATTATAGCCTTTATGTAAAGTTACTAAATTATATAAGTAAATCATGCATATCTAAAATAACATTTTTATTATTTATTTATTTTAATAGCTCTTTATTGGAGTATAATTGCTTCACAATACTGTGTTAGTTTCTGCTGCACAACAAAGCAAATCAACCACATGCATACACATGTCCCCATACACCCTCACTTTTGCATCTCCCTCCCTCCCTCCCTCCGTCCCACCCCTCTAGGTGGTCACAAAGCACCAAGCTGATCTCCCTGTGCTATGCAGCTGCTTCCCACTAGCTATCTCTTTTACATTTGGTAGTGTTTATATGTCCATGCCACTCTCTCACTTTGTCCCAGCTTACCCTTCCCACTCCCCATGTCCTCAAGTCCATTCTCTACGTCTGTGTCTTATTCCTGTCCTGCCCCTAGGTTCTTCAGAACCAACAAATATAGTATTAAAATCCTAATACAGAGAGATCTTTTCTGTCCTTAAGCAAAAACATGCTTTAAAAATGTAAAATTTGTCAATGCCACAAATACAGGATTTAAAAAACGAAAAATCACTCTAGTTGAAACAAACTAACGTGAAACTTCATTCTCATTAGTTATTAAAGAAGTAAATTGAAGCAGCAGCAAGGTAACCTCTATTAATTACTATCTGGCAACGTTGAAAAGGAAGCCATATGCCAGGCAGCCAGTTCTGCAGATATAAGAGAGTTTAGCTGAAAGAGAAATTTGACTCTGTCTTTTATATCCAGCAAGATCATTCTCTTCAATCCTCTCAAACTTGAGAGTATAGAGTAAAAAGTCTCTACATATATTCTTACCTGTCAGCTTTACATTTTGGACTAAATAATGAACTGTATGCCCAATCTTTCATAACAGACAATCTAGGCTAATGCTGTCCAATTGAATTTTCTACAATGATAAAAAAGTTCTATATCTGCATTGTCCAATATGGTAGCCACTAAGCCACATGTAGCTATTAAGCATATAAAATTGTGGTTAGTTTGATCGAGGAACTAAATTTCTAATTTTATTTAATTTTAATTAATTTTAATTAATTTTAATTTATAATTAAATGCCACATGTGGCTAGTGGTCACCATATTGGACATTTCAGCTATAGCTGAATCCCACCATGTGCCTTACACTTAATATTTACCTCAGTCCACGTTGGACGTGTAAATCCTCACACCGCTCGTCCATTACTTTCTTCGTACCTATCCAAAGGAATAACTCTCTCTATTTCTATCAAAGGCAAATTCTCCACGTGGTCGGTGATGTCTTCCTCTTGCTGACTCAAGGACTTCCTTTCCCTTTGTTCCTTATCTTTTATCTACTTCATATTCCCTACTAGACCATCTGTATGAATACTGTTTAAGGTGTCATTCACCTTTGAGAAAAATCTGTCACTACCTCTTCTCCATCCCTAAGGACATGTCTATTTTCCTCCTCCTATCCAAAGCAAAACTGGATGAAAGACTTGTGTATAACAGCTCTGTCTACTTCCCTGTACCTAATTCTTTATTTCCCTTCATTCTACCAAAAGTACTCCGACCTAAATCAGTTATACCTACCATGTTACTAAACATACAGTTACATCCTGTCCTTTTAATAGCTTGACTTCTCAGAAGAGCTTGGTACATCTCTAGTGAATTGAAATGTCACAGCAGGTCCAGAGAAATACATGATTACTTCTTTTACTCATTAGCTGAGGGTAAGGTAAGGATGGAGGTAAGGGGATTTTTGAGGAGAGAAAACTAGTTAAAAAATGGTCATCTTGGATAATGGGAATGTGACTCTTACTAATGATATACAATGGGGCTATTGACTAGTACACTTAAGACTTGCCCATTTCCCTGCAAATTTACCTCAATATTAATGATAATAAATTTAAGCAAATACCGAAATTAGTTAAAATATGCATGGTAAAGTGGTGTTCATTATGTAATTCTTTCAACTCTTTTGTGTATTTAAAGTTTTTCTTAATTAAATTGGGGGGGCAGAATTATTAAGGAAAGGAAATAATGCAAAAAACAGGAGAGAAGTAATAATAAAAGAAATAATGGAAGAAAAATTACTTGAACATAATAATGACTAGAAACTTTAGATTAAAACTTCTCATTTAACTCCTGGCAGAAAAAAATTTTAAAGTAGCAGTATCTTGGAGAACCTCTTGAATTCCAATAATAAAGAATTAACATTACAAAGTTGATAAAGACTGAACTAATTACTAACAAAGAAAAGAGAATCTACCTTATATATGTATTTTTAAACTATAAGACAGGAAGTTAGAAAACCACAGAATAGCATCTTGAAACTATTGAAAGAAAAGTACTATAAATGACATATCTTATTTAGCCAACATAAAATTCACATGTCAGATAAATACACGAATAAATGCATAATATGGTCATGAGTAGAAAGTTTAAGTCTCAATATTTATAAAGTTGATTCTTAAAAAAGTGATCAATATTCAAAACAAATCCACTAAGAAATGAATGGATTTTTTAAAAAGGAATTTGACAATCCAATTTAAAAATTAACCCAACTAATATAAATGTCAAAATATTCAAAACAATTTTGCCAAGGAACAATGAAAAGCATCCTTCACTATCACTGATTAATACATGTTTATGACTTCTAGTTTTGAGATGATGTTATAGCTTGAATTTGACAAAGTCTTAGGAAAAAGCAAGAAAATACCAAAATACAAAAAAAAAAAAAAGAGAGAATATTTTGAAAGCATTAAAAAAAGAGAATATTTTGAGAGCATGAGAGTTACTAGGTCAACCCAGATTTGGGGAGTCAAGATTCTGGAAAGAAGAGAACTACAGAAAGAAGAGATGACATTCTTTAAGCATTTTTCCTTAGAACAATTTGCCAATTTTTGGTATGTTACCAGCGGCTGCAAATAGCAGGAAAAGAAACCAGCAGACATTCTGGCAGTCCCTAGTCCTTCAAAGCACGAGATTTTTAAAATTTCAGTTTGGTACTGCTAAGACAGTAAAGACTTGAGGATCCAAGTTCTCAGAAAGAAGAGAAGAACAAAGAAGTAAGACTAACACTCTGGTAGTTTTAGCTTGACATATTTGTTAAATTTTTAAACTGTGAAGGGCAAAGACTAAGAAGGTAAATAGAAAACCACTGAAAAAGCAGAGTAGAGCTTTTAGCAGTTTCCCAATGCTGAGAAAACAAAAGTTGGAGTTTAGGACATATAAGGAAGTGGGTCATAGTAAATTTCACAGGCTCTCACTTGGGATCCCTGCACATTTTTAGCCTAAAAGTAAGGGCAAAACACCTATACATAGAAACTCAAAAATTCTGCAATTGAGCTAGATAAAAGGAATTAGAAAAATCAGAGTAGACTTTCTAGCAGTTTCCTACTTCTGAGAACCTCAAAACTGGAATTCAGAACTTAAAAGGAAGACAGGCCATGGTAAATTCCACAGGATTAGAAATCCTGAAGTTCCTTCCCCCAGGAGCTGGGCTTTATAAAAAAGGCAGATCAGCAGCTTATTTCAGTCCCTAATGTGATTAAGGGGATTCCCCTGCTGTGACCTACCAGAAAAGTGAGCATCTATAAGTCCTCACACTTTTTTACACAAAATACTTGGGATTTAGTAAAAAAAATTAACAGACATGCTCCCCCTCCAAAAAAAGAACCAAAAGAAAAAATAGAAAATAGACACACAGAACCAGATGGCCTAATTATTAGTTATCAATACGGATATGAAAATACTATTATTAATATGTACAAGACAATTTTAACAACTTCATCAGAGAATTGAAATCTCCATATTAAAAAACTCTGGAAAGTGTAGATCTGATTTACGTAATAACAGAAATTAAAAATTTAATGCATGGGATTGTCTTTATGATAAAGGCAACATGAGGAGTTTAGGATACTCTCCTCCACAGAAAATATGTACAAAATAAAACAAGATTATTAAAAGCAACCTTTTCAGGGAATCATTGAAAAGTAGACAACAATATCAAAAGTGTTTACTCATAGAAAACTGTCAAAAATAGTCTGGATACAGCAAACTGAATAGCATTCTTTCTTGAGGACATTTTTGGAAGTGAGAGAACCATGGAAAGACTGAGTTAATATACTCTCCACACATCCCTCACCTGTTAAACTCTGTGAGGGAGTGTACCAAAAGTTGAAAGCCTAAGGAGACTTGCAATTTTACTGTGCTTTTTAATGTGTTCCCTAACCCACAAAAGATTAGAGGGTACAGAATAGTTTTATCGACTTTAGGTGTCTAAGAATAATCTCTGCAAATCATGGACTGACTGCAAAATACACAGGTTCAAGGAAAAACCTCCTAGAGAGCCAGGCCCAAATATTTACACAATCTCAAAATAAAACAAAATCTATGTAGAGATATCAGTGGCTTCACACTCCAGGGTAGAGAAATTTCAGAGTTGGAGTCTATACAAGTTAATTGTCTAGATCAACATAAGATTAAAAAGAAATTTAGCATCACTAAAATATATTATTTAAAATGTACAGTTTTGAATCATAAATTACTAAATATGTGGAAACCAGAAAAAAAATAAAAACTGTCATCCAAGCTTTACATATCCAGTGAAACTATGCTTCCAAAATAAATGCAAATTAAAGGCAAATTTTTTTTTTTTTGGCTGTGCCACATGGCTTATGGGATCTTAATTACCCGACTAGGGATTGAACCCAGGCCACAGCAGTGAAAGCACCAAGTCCTAATCACTGGACTGCCAGGGAAGTTCCAAAGACAATTTTAGATAAACTAGAACTATGAAAATGTAGTGCTAGTGGACCTGGACTACAAAAAATGCTAAAGAAATTCCATTAGGCTGAAGAGAAATGACATGACATGACAGTGCTAATCTATGAAGGGAATAATAGACAACAGAAATGGTAAATATTTGGCTAAAAATAAAATTATATGTATGTGCTGTATGTGCTATGGTTATGCGGTATATATACTTTTTCTTTTTTTAAAAAGAAATAACTGTTTAAAGCAAAATTTATTACACTATATTCTTGGGTTTGCAATATACATGGATGGACTAGGTATAACAATAATATTTCAAAGAAGTGTTGGCACTATTCTTGTGCAATGTTTTTATAATTTACCAGAAATATATAAATTTTAATTTGAAATAAAGATGGTCATTGTAATTCCAAGACAAGCACTAAAACATAATAAATGCACAGAAATAAGCTAAGAAGTCAATAAAGAAAATAAAATGGCGTATAAAAATATTTGTTTAATACAAAAGATGATAGTAAAGGAGGAACTGAGAACAAAGAAACAAGAGAGACATATAAAAGCAAATAGCAAAATGGTAGATTTAAGTCCAATCATGTGGACAGTTACATTTAATGTGAATAAGTAAACAATCTATCAAAAGGCAGAAACTGGACTTTATGATTCCATCCCATAAATACCACAGGGCATTTTTGCCCTATGTCACTCAGCAGGAAAAAGTACATTTTATTTCTTCTCCATTTGCTAAATTACTGATTTCTATTACTAAAGGAACACTTCTCCAAACCAACTTTATTTCAGAATAACATTTTTAAAAAGAGAAGAATGATACTTAACCTACAGCCTTATATTTTAGAGAAGCAACCTGTTATCAAAGACTTAAAGCAACTTATTCTCACAGCTAATATGACCTATTCACTTCTGTATATTTATCTAAAAGCTATATAGGGTTCCTTTTCACATTTCATTGTTTAATACACATGGAAATTGTGTGTGTGTGTGTGTGTGTGTGTGTGTGTGTGTGATGTAACGAGAGATACAACTTCTTTAATCTTTTAAAAATGGATTCCCAATGATCCATTACCATTTATTGAAAAGACTATTCTCCCCTTCTCCCACCTGCCACCCCCAGTGACCTGCTGATCTGCTGTGTGACCTCTGGGTGCTATCTTGTATGGATCTTTTTCAGAGCTCTCCATTATCTTCCATTAGTTTGGCTGCTATCTATCTATCTCTGCATTCATAACATAATGCTTTCATTGCTACAGTTTGAGTCCCCCCAACATGTGCTTTTCCAAGAGTTGCCTGGCTATTCTTGGCACTTTACACTCGCAAATAAAATTCAAAGTGACTTTTCAAGTTCCACAATAAAAGTCTGGGATTTTTAGTGGGATTGCTTTATATCTATATATTGTGTGTATGTAGATATATAGATGGACAGAGATAAATTTGAAAGAAACTGACATATATAATACACATACAAACAATTAAAATTCATGAGAAACTATATCTAAGTTGTGATGGGGTAAATGATATTATACTATATTAAAATCATTGCTCTGTCCAAAAAAAGTAAAATACCAATTAGTAACAGACTTTAGTATGCTAAAATTGCATCTTCTGAATTTCTGTCAACAGACAACTCTGGAGATGTTAACTTTTTTGTGATTCCAAGTTTGCGTATGCAACAAAATGGCTTTGTGGGCTGCTAAAGGTGAGACACTTTATGGACAAAGAGAAAGTTTGCAGCAAATATTAAGAGATACATTATATTACTAAACAAAGTACTTCCAGGCTACATTTGACATAGAAACAACTAGAGAAAAATGATAGGTGAAGAGAATGGAGATGGGACAACAAAAATGTACAATTAGTGTACCTGATAAATACTCTTATAATTTATAAAACTAATTTAAAATAAATAAAAGGAGAACTTGATAAATCAAAAAATCATTGCGAGCGATTTAACACAACTATGCTTAGATAGCACATGCATACCAAAAAAATTAGTAAGCATCTAGGAGATTTGATTATTCCAGTGAACAAACTTGATTTAATTGACTTATAAAAAACATTGCATCCCCAAACTGCAGGTTAAAAAAACAAAACAAAACTGTTGAATTACATATGGGTTACATACCAAACCAAATGACCATATGCCTGGTGATAATGCAATTTCATAAATTTAAAAGAAGTGAAATAATACAACTTTATGTTCTTTGACTGCAGAGTTAGTATTCTAGACAACAACAACAAAAGCTAGCTGGAAATATCCCATGTGTTTGGAATTTATGAAATATACTTCTATTCAGGGATCTAAGAAACAAGTAATACAAATTAGCATACTTAAATTATTATAAAAATAATACATACAAAAACATAAAATTCAAGTAATACCATGATTAGTGGAACATTTATAGCCTTAAATACATATTAGGAAAGAAGAAAGACTGCAGATAAATGAGCTAAGCATGTAGCTTAGGAAATTAGAAAAAGAATAGTGAAAAAAGTAGAAGAAAGGAAATAATATTAGAAATTAATGTAATAGTAAGCTAAGTAACAGGATAAGTAAAATAAAAACTTGTTCATCGTGAAGATAAACAAATTTGATGGATCTCTGGTGAAGTAGTAAAGAAAAATAGAGAAAGTATATATAATATCATTAATCAGAAAGAGACACAGCCACAGTCTTGAAGACTTTTAAAAGTTGGGCTACTTCATGAAGGGATATTCCAGAAAAGAAGATGGGGATGGAATTAACAACAAATAGCAGAGCTAACTCTGATAAGAGGGTTCATTTCATTGTCCTGGGCAAGAGAGACATTTGTAGCACGGTCAGTAGCAGATTTATGAAAACAGCATTATCTAGTTGAGTAAATGTAGAAGAGTACTGTCTAATGTTCTTATATTACACCATCCATTTAAAAAATCTTTCTTCCATTCTCCTCACAGTGTTTGTTCTCCCAATGGAGAATTTTTTTTGGTTTAATTACTTCCCTCAAAATTAAAAGCGAACAGTATGAAGTCTAGAATAAGCTTGGTGAAGATTGCACTAGTCATTTGCCCTTGCTTAAATATAGAATAAAATAGAATTAATGTGAGCTTACCAATTTGTCAGGTCTTTACACTTAGTCTAATATGCCTGAATAGGCATACTCACATGTATCTGAGTGGGTCTCTAAAATTTAGGTACTTCCATTTACATGTTCTATTTGAAAGCATTCATTTTATTGTAAGCTGTCAGCAAGCTCATTGGTTCAGTAACTGTCATGCTACAGCCTCTCTCATCATCTTAAAATCTGCTTTGGAAACTAACACACCATTGTAAAGCAATTATACTCCAATAAAGATGTTTAAAAAAAAAATCTGCTTTGGCTATACATCATTTTAATGAGGCAGGGTTAATTTGTGACAGAGGCTCAAATGAAAAGGAAAATGCTAGCTAGATTTTATTCAGGGAGAAAAAAACTGATACACTGCTGGGGATCATGCTAGTATATTTGCCCCATCTTCATTTTTGTTTTCCCCATTTATGGCACTTTCAATTTTGGTACTGTAAATACATACAAGTATTAATATATTCCAACTCATTAAAAAACAATGCTGGAATTGTGTTTCCAATTCATTATTTTTGTAATTGCACTTATGTTTGTTAATTAAATAACTATTGTTCACATCAGGGTGTAGTGGAAGAGGTGTGACAAGTCAGGTTTTACACGGAGCCATCACATCTAGAAAAAGACACTTAGAGATAATTAACAAAATTATTTTTTGTCCCAATTTTTTAAGTAAAAAGAGTAATGAAATTATTGACTATGCTTGAATTGTGTATTTGAGTATGAACAGCTGAGTATAGAAGAGGCCCACACAATGGGTCAAAAGACAATGCCAGATTGAGTAGCAGAGCAATACTTGGCAAAATCTGCTGTTAACAAAGACTTGAATGGGAGCTGGACTTCTGATCCAGATATGAAAGGACCATTTATCCATTATACAAATGATCAAAGTGAGATGACAGGTTCACATTCTGTCTGTTGACAAGTAAATAATTTATTATCTTTTTGGTAATAGAGAAAAAAATTTTGGAAACAAATAAAAACAGAGAAAAATTGATTTAAATATAATCATATGAGAATCAGGGTTTGACAGACCAAACACAAGAACATAAATTAGAAATGAAAGGGTATCTGAATTGCACAGTAAGATTAATTTAATGGACAAATATTGAGTTTTATTCTACTAACAGAAAATATATTTTATTTTCAAGAAATGATGGACAAGTTTTTAGAGATTTCTAAAAACTTAGCCATAAAAGAAAATGCAGAAAAATAATCCTAATTTATAGGCCATAGTATCTGACTACAGTGCTAAAAAAGAGATTAGGGTAAAAATATAATAAAAATTACATTGATTACAACAAAACTATAAAATAATACTGATGTCAAGGAGACTATAACAAACTGAATTTAAGAATATTTAGATGATTAGGAGAACAGACACCGTTGATGATTATTAAATGAAGCTCAAGTATACTCTGAGGTAAATTAATAGTATAAAAGCTTGTCATTAATAAACTAAAATACATAAATATAAATGGCCTAAAGTTTAAACTCAAGAATTAGGAAATGTAATTGATTTAAAAAAAAAAAAAACTTAAGAACAAGAGAATAAGTTACTAAGAGTAAAGGTAGATGGGATTTAATTTTAACCCAGAAATAAAATAGTAGAATAAAGAAAGTGTTAGCTGATTAATTGAAAAAAAGAATCCTAAACTGTAGTGTGGTCTTTTCAAAGTTAAGATTACTATTGGCAAAGATTCATCTATTTCATTCTTCCTTTAAGATAAGAAAAAAATCGTCCAGCATTTCTTGAAAATAAAGTATATTTTCTTTTGTCTTCTCAATTTCTGAAGAGTTGTGTTCTGGATACCGCAGTTCTTAAATTCAGAGCAAAGCAGGTCATGGTGGACAGAACCACCCTAAAAGGTGCCCCAGGGGAGTCAGAGGAGAGCTTCATAAGTTCTAGTAGCTATGGTCCCTATGTCTGTGAATGAAAGACAGATATATGGAGATACAATAAAATGGCAAAGTGCCATATTACTTTTCCTGACAGTTGTTTGTTTTCTAAAGTAAAATCTAGTTATACCATAAGGTGCATCTATACAAGTATTTGTCAATATGATTCAGTGGAGATTCCACAATTACTCACAGACTAGTTAACTTTTTAGCTTTTGTATTCACTAATAATCTGTGTTTTAAAATTCTTCTGTGACATAATTAGTGGAAAGTTCAAAGAGGCTTCATTAGGATCACTAGCCATATGTGAACTTATATCTACAGTACTTTTGTCATCAGTAAGTCAATACACACCTTCTTTTGCATAGGATACCAAATTATTTAAGGTGTATTAAATTCTACATGACAAATTCAGCTTCTCATGGTGGAAAACAAAGTTTTAAAAATTATTTTGCCAACTGAGTTTTCTTTCAGGCCTACTACGATTTCATCCTGACATTTATTTAATTATAGCACCATGTTTTTTAGGGCTATCTAAATAGTTATTGCTACAAAAAAAATTTAATAGAATATACCTGGGTCTTTCAGTATGAAAGTAGTCTGAGAATTTTGGATTCCTTTGAGGAGCGAATCCCTCAGTGGTGATTCTGCAGTGTCACAGGCCATAACCACATAGGCAAATCAGAGCAAATGTTGAGGAGACAGTCAATTGTCTGATATAACATCAGAGAGAGATGCCTCTGCTTTATGGATTGGATAGAGATTAATAGTGACCTGTAGAAAGCTAGACTTTTTACCCAAAGAATTTGCTGCCTCTCTACACTGCAAGCAGAATGATATCTTACATAAAAATATGATCATAACATCCTGCCTAAAGACCTCCAATGTTTCTAAACACCTACAAGATAAAGATGAAGGTCACTTATGAGTATGATGAACATTATGTGGAGCTGATACAAATTATGTTAATGCCTGGGTTACATATACACTCAACCTTCATGTTCCTTTTAGCTTCTACATTGTCTGAAAGTACTAATGTTTTCTTACAAAACTGCAGTGTAGAGAACCTCATAGACTTGAGAATGTACATTAAAAAAAAGCTAATAATAAACAATTCTTTTCTCCTAGGAGAGACTACTTCCTGACCCTGGACATTCTACATCTGTGCTTCCCTATATGGTAGCCTGTTTAAATCTTCACATGTGCCCATTTAAATTATAATTAATATTTAAGAAAATTCAAAACTTAGTTACTTAGTCTCACTAGTCACATTTTCAGTGTTCATTAGCCACATGGAGTTAGTGGCTACCCTATTGGACAGTGAAGATTATGAACATTTGCATCATCAGAGTAAAATGTACTGATTTAGAATCAAGTCATTGAACTTTTTAGTATCTATTATCACCTCTAGTTTTCTAATTGCCATCTCCTCCCCTAACCCTCCTCCTACCTACAGGACTCCTGTCTTTCGGATCTGCTCCATTCTGTATAATGACTTTCTAGTTCTCACTCCCGTCTGTCTATGGTGGTATTCATTCTTGGAATTCTCTTTTTGTTATGAATGCTCTCTTCCTTGGTTGGACACAGTTCTCTCAAATGACTCTGCATGAGTTTGCTCTCCAACAATGGAGTCTTACTGGAACATGCTGATTCATACTCTACGTTTTAACTTTCACCTAATCAAGCCAATAACCCATAAAATATTGTGCGTTTATATTTTATTATACATGACCCTTTTTCAGCAAATATTTTGCATACCTATTTGACAGGAAGAGTACTAAAATTCTATTTTATTATAATGTTACTGATTTTTTTTGCCTCTTTAGAAACATGGAGGATTTTCCAGAAGATAATTAGTTCACATGAAAGATAATTACTATTCATAAAGACTTAACAGAATTTTAATAAATAGATCTAAAAATAAAGGTAGAACGTTTTAGGAAATGCATATTCTTACACACTATTTTCCTAAATGAATCTGCATTTTAGACAATCACTTATAATTATGCCTTTTATGAAACTTCTCTAAAATATAATTAGTTAAAATTTTGCCTTAATACAAATTGTTAATATTGATTGTACCAGATGAAATTTTAGTGATAAGAAAAACTTTATTTTAATAAGCTTAGTTTAAGATACAGACATATTGCCTACAAGATTTTCTCTTATAATTTTTGTATATAAACCATGACTTCCACAAATGGAGACTGTTTTACTTTTTATTTCCTAATCTGGATGCATTTATTTCTCTCTTGCTGAATTTCCCTGGCTAGAACCTTCAGTACAATATGTAATAGAGTGGTGAATGTGTATCCTGTCTTGTTCCTGATCTTAGGATGATAGTATTCAATTTCACCATTAATTATTGTGTTAGCTATGTTTTTTTTTTAATACATACCCTTTATCAGTTTGAGGAAGTTCCCTGTATTCCTAATTTATTGTGTGATTTTATCATGAAGTGATCAGTCAAATGTTTTTACTACATCTATTCAGATGGTCATATGAAGGTATCTATCTTTTATTCTATCGATATTACCTTGACTGATTTTCATATGCTCAGTCATCCTGACATTCTTGGGTTATATCCTGCGTGGTCATGGTGTATAATCCTTTTGATATGTTGCCAGATTCCATTTGTTAGTATTTTAATGAGGATTTTTGTATTTATATTCATAAGGGATATTGGTCTGCAATTTTCTTTTAAGTTCTTTGTCTGGTCTTGGTATCTAGGTAATAACGACTTTATAGAATGAGTTGAGAAGTGTTTCTTTCTCTCCTACTTTTCACAAGATATGGTGAAGTAATCATATTAATTCTTCTTTTAACATTTGATAGAATTCACCTGTAAAGACATCTAGTCCTGGGCTTTTCTTTGTAGGAAGATTTTTTTAAAAATTTATTATTTTGATATTTTTACATGTAATAGATATATTCAGATTTTCTGTTTCTTCCTGAACTCATTTTGGCGTTTTGTATTTTTCTAGGCATCTGTCCAATTCATTTAGGTTACCTAATTAGTTGGCATAACATTTTTCACAGTATTCCTTTACAATTCTTTCATTTCTGTAAGGTTGGTTGTAATATCTCCTTTTTTACTGCTGATTTTAGTAATTTGAGTCTTCTCTCTTTTTTAGTTAGTCTAACTAAACGTTTGTCAATTTTGTTGCTTTTTCTGATGAACCATCTTTTGCCTTTGCTGATTTATTTTTTATTTTTTTTGTTTCAGTTCTAATGTTTATTACTTCCTTTCTATTTGTTTTGGGGTTTTGTTCGCTTTTTTTCTGTTCATATTTTTTAAATGTATCTGTGTGTGCTAAATTTTTCAATGATAATGTTCCACAGATATGTTTTTCTTTTGTTTACTTGATAAGCTCAACTTCGTCTTTTTAAAGATCTATGCAAATCCACTCTGGATATTGTATGGTTTAATAAAATGAGAATGCCACATGTTAGGTAACACCTTGTTGCAATTCACCTCCTTGTGTATTTATTTCCCTTTACAGATCCTTGGGAAAGTTTCTCAAGGTTAAAAAGATTCCAAGACTGGGACTGGGATAGCTAAGTGATTAATAAGTATTTATTGCCCTCTTCTGTGCCAGTTTACACTCCTACCAGAAGTGCATGTGGTGTTGTTTCCTCACATTTTGGCTAGCAATTGAATTTTACATTATTTAATTTTATATCATGTTATTTTAATTTTTTTCTTTTCTTTTTTTTTTTTTTTTTTTTTTGCGGTAGGCGGGCCTCTCACTGTTGTGGCCTCTCCTGTTGCGGAGCACAGGCTCCAGACACGCAGGCTCAGAGGCCATGGCTCACGGGCCTAGCCGCTCCATGGCATGTGGGATCTTCCCGGACCGGGGCACGAACCCGTCTCCCCTGCATCGGCAGGCGGACTCTCAACCACTGCACCACCAGGGAAGCCCGTTATCTTAATTTTAAAAAAATTTTTGCCATTATCAAGGTTGTAGACACTCATTCTTTTAAAAATCTGCATATCTCAGAATATTAATAAAGATGAACATTTATTCATATGATTAATAATCCAGATTTCCTCTTCTTTGAGTGTCTATTTTAATTCTTTCTCTTACTTTCGTATGACTTACTGTCTTTGCTGCTTTATCAAAGTCATTGAATATTTTGAAGTTTTTATTTCATGTTACTCTTAAACACTGAGGTATCTTCTCTAAATTTTGTCATCTCATATTTAAATGTCTATGGTGTTTGCGGATGAATTAAACAATTCAACTTTTAGGTACTCATATTTATCATTTCTCCCTTGTTTAAAAATTATTCCTTTCCTTTTCATTATAATGCTGTTTCCTTAGTTCTTCTTCTACTTTTTTTCTTGTTATTTTTCTTTTTTTTTAAATTAATTAATTAATTTATGTTTTGGCTGCGTTGGGTCTTCGTTGCTGCGCGTGGGTTTTCTCTGGTTGTGGCAACCAGGGGCTACTATTTGTTGCAGCGTGCGGGCTTCTCATTGTGGTGGCTTCTCTTTGTTGTGGAGCACGGGATCTAGGTGTGTGGGTCTCAGCAGTTGTGGTGCGTGGGCTCAGTAGTTGTGGCTCACGGGCTCTAGAGCGCAGGCTCAGCAGTTGTGGCGCATGGGCTTAGTTGCTCCATGGCACGTGGGATCTTCCCGGAGCAGGGATTGAACCCATGTCTCCTGCATTGGCAGGCAGATTCTTAACCACTGCACCACCAGGGAAGTCCCCGTTTTTCTTTTATTACCTTCGTAGTTTTAGATCTTTTCTTTTCCGTATATGGTAACTCTAACTTTGTCCTAGACTTTTATCCAAGTTTTAAAATGATTAAAAGCATCTAGCATTTTTCCAGTGTTTTATGATGCTACTTCTATTATATATCTAGTGTTCAGTGTACACTGGTCTGTTTTGGAGGTCACCTACTTGTTCCATTGATTTATTTTATGCACCTTTGAGTGACAGTGTCACATTTTTGAGGATGAGTGAAGTTATGGCTCTGTAATATGTTGTATCACTTGATGGGACAAATCCTCCTTCTTTGCTCTTGCTTTTCCAATTGTATTAGCTTTTTGAGGACTGTTATTCTTTCAAAATAGTTGCAATTGCCTTATAAATTACTCAAGTCTTTAATGCATTTTAGTAGAGCTTTGAATGTCAGTAACTGTACATATACATACATTTATGTATGTATACATGCAAAAACTGAGTTGTATCTCTGAGACTTTTTCTGAAATTTCACATTTTCTGCATTATACCCTAAAAGTTTTCCCCATTAATCATTTTTAAAAAATAACAGAATTGGGCTTCCCTGGTGGTGCAGTGGTTGAAAATCCGCCTGCCGATGCAGGGGACACGGGTTCGTGTCCCGGTCTGGGAAGATCCCACATGCCACAGAGCGGCTGGGCCCGTGTGCCATGGCCACTGAGCCTGCGCGTCCGGAGCCTGTGCTCCGCAATGGGGGAGGCCACAATGGTGAGAGGCCCGCGTACCGCAAAAAAAAAAAAAAAAGAAAAAAAAAACAGAATTGAAAAAAGCTCCACAGATGATTTGATATGAAGTATGTGCCAGGGCTACAAATAACTGACTTGTGTTTTCCTTAAAGATATAGGATATATTTTCTCACAAGTTACAGACTACTTCCTGAGAATTGCAACAATACTTTTATAGAAAAAATTTAGATCATCTGAAGTAACTTAATAACATCCCATTTTAACTCATTGCTGTGGCATGAAATAATTTCTTTAGTTAGATGACAGCTTTTAAAAATTAAGACATTGAATCCACAGGTATTCAATGAAAATGAAAAACACCTATAATGAGATTTACATATTTTTAAATATTTAAGATGGTTATGCATTGCAGTGTTAATGATTTAGTGAATGATCACTGATAAAGTGTAATGTTACAACTCATAAAGAGGTGAGGTACACTTAATAATTAATTTTTCTTTTAGTTCTGAATATAAACATCCTTCATTGCTTATGCCTTTCAACTTAATTTTACCTCTTATACCCATACTTACAGCTCACGACTGCATAGGTATTTATGAAAAATAGTGTCTAGGAAACAGCAGATTCTTGGAGAATCTGGAAAGGTAGACAAGGGAAGGTCCAGGGAAAATAAATCCCCTATGCCATGATCCTCAAACTAAATTTATATGGATAATCTTTTTTTTTTTTTTTTTTTTTTGCTGTACGTGGGCCTCTCACTGTTGTGGCCTCTCCCGTTGCGGAGAACAGGCTCTGGACGCGCAGGCCCAGCGGCCATGGCTCACGGGCCCAGCCGCCCCGCAGCATGTGGGATCCTCCCGGACCGGGGCATGAACCTGTGTCCCCTGCATCAGCAGGTGGACTCTCAACCACTGCGGCACCAGGGAAGCCCTATTGATATCCTTTATAAGAACCTTCTTGTGTGTCACTGAGGAAGCGAAAAGAGGTAGAGTCAGAACCTTGGCTAAAATGATGTTAAGAACTTGAAAGTGGAATAAGAATTGTAGAAAACATAAATTGCTACTTCATACTCTTTAGTGTACTTCAAATAGAATACACTTATTATGCAGGCTATTTAATTGCTCTTATAAAACTACCTGAACAGCTCACTTACTTATGTGAAAACGAGACAAAAATCTATCACCTTACTGAAAATATATGAGAAGCAGTAATACACGTTGTAGACAGTCTTGAATCGCTTGTCACTATTCTTTATTTGGAGAAATGTTTCTCTTGTAAGCACCATTTAATCTGTGCCTGACCTGCATCTATTTCTTATCTATGTGGATATATGTGTATGTTCTGGTTCAGAAAGTGACTCAAAAGAAATCAAGGACTGAGAAACCTGAAGTTTGCAGGAAGGATGAGCAGGACTCATATCCTACTAGAGGATCAATCATTGAAAGAAAATGAGCTGGAGGCTTCCCTGGTGGCGCAGTGGTTGAGAGTCTGCCTGCCGATGCAGGGGACACGGGTTCGTGCCCCAGTCCGGGAAGATCCCACATGCCGCAGAGCGGCTGGGCCCGTGAGCCATGGCCGCTAAGCCTGCGCGTCAGGAGCCTGTGCGTCAGGAGCCTGTGTTCTGCAACGGGAGAGGCCGCAACAGTGAGAGGCCAGCGTACCGCAAAAAAACAAAAACAAAACAAAACAAAACAAAACAGAAAATGAGCTGGATTTAGAGAGATTTTCCTGTACCGTGGTGCTCATGCATCACATGTGTTATCTAAGATGGAATGACTTGGAATTGACGAACATTTTAATGTTTGACTTTCTTTTTCGGTAAGTTTGATTTTTAACATTTTTTGGAGTTTACTACATTACAGATATTATGCAAAGCACTTCATGTGGATTAATTGACTTAATCGTGACAACAAACAAAATAGGATTATTTTTAGTATCTTCCTTTTAAATGTGGGAACATTTAAAGGAAGCTGAACAGTGGTGGAAGAAAGATTCTCATAGCTGTACAGTGGTAGAAAAAAGATTCAAAACTAGGCAGTCTGATTCCAGAACCTGTGCTCACATACACGATGCAGATTATTTTTAAAAATTTGATGGGATTGTTGGGACCACAGAGCAAGGTTACTCTCCGTGGATAATGGTGTCTCCACTAAAAGCAGTATATATGTTATTAGTCAATTTAGAAAGAGGCTAATCTTGTTATAAGAAACAAAGGTGGGTGTAATTAGATGAAAATAGTCCAAGAAATAATCCATTTTTAAATTACAGACTTTTAAAGATATAAAATAATATAATAGTCATGCATGTACTCATTCCCCAGATTCAATACTATCAACAGTCACCAATATTGTTTCACCTAGAGCCTGACTCATCTCCCCGCAATCCTACCACTGGATTTTTTAATGCAATGTTCAGTTATAACATAATTTAATGCAATGTTCAGTTATAACATAATTTAATCAATAAATACTTAAAACCTAAAAAAGTTTCCAAATTCTAGTTCTAATAAATATATGGTTATCCATGTTCTTGGAGGTTCGTCTGAATCTGGTTTTCTCAAAAAAATACAGAATTGTGTGGAGGATGGCCTGTGTAACTTTATTATGCAGGAGGTGAAATCACAGCTAATAAAGGGAAAAGGAAAGGGGTTTGCTTAAGGCCACACACCTGGTCAGGTAGTAAGAGTCTTTGAATGTATCTTGAAGGGAATCTGGGTTATTTTTACCAACTGCATTGTTCACAATTTTCCACAACAATGCTTAGGCTCATTTTCCAGGGATGAAAAAAATCACTAATTAAATATGAGATGTGTTGGAGATGCATATATGTGTTAAGGTGCATTTAAGATGCATAAAAACCAACAAACTTTGACAAAGAATGAAACATAAATTAATAGTTTATATTTTAGCTACACTGTCCTCAGTATTCAAAGAGATTTTCTGAGGTGCAGTAAAATTGTCCACCCATCATTTCTAGCACATCATAATTTAATGTTATAAGAATAATAATAAAGGAAAAAAATGTGTCCTTTTTATCCCAATAGAAGCATATTGATAAAGACTTGAAATTATATTTTATTCATATAGGTTGCATTGAAATCAGTGCGGTATTATTCATGACTGTTAAAAATTATAAGCTACCCTAATACCCAGCAAAAGAAGCTGTTAAGTAAACTATGGGGCAACAACCTGATGGCATATTATGCATGACTTAAGAGTGAACATTTTGAAGATTCTGTAAAGAAACTGAAATAAGAATATGAAGAGTTGTTTTCTGAGAGGGTTACAGAAATTTACATTTTTAAAATTTTATTATTAATGTGATATATTATTTTTGCAGTTGATCTATTTTGGGCACTAGAGAAGAATCTGTAATCTACTTTTGTTGAGTAGAGTCTTGTCATATGCCTAAGTCTAATTATTTTATAGTGTTGTTCAATTCTTCTATTTAGCTGTTAATCTTCTGCTTAGTTTGTTCTATAGGATCACAATCTTAAAGCCATATTGAAAATTAACAGTAAACAAAAAGTGATCATACAAAATCCACATTTTTATACCAAAAAAGTAGACCTTAAAAAGAGAGAAGCAGCCAGAAATCCAAAATAAATATGAAAGGTTCATAAAAAGAAAGAAATTCTAGATAAAAATTTTACCATACCTATTTTATTTCCAGAGAATGTCAAAGTTATAAAAGCATACTATTACATCTGCAGCTGATAATTAAGAAAATGTCAGATTACCTACATGTTTTGCTTTCTGACCTTATAACAATTGTCTGAGAATACCGACACTGAATTTATTTTCAATTTTCCTTATAGTCACATGAATTATATATATGTAGTAGTATATAGGTAGAACAATAGCTCCAAATCTGAATTCAGTAGACCTAAGTATGCACTCTGTTTATTAAATATTATTGTTTTGAGCGACACTCTTAAGCTGCTTCAAACTAGGTTTTCTTTCAACTAAATTATTATTACAGTTATCTGTCCTAATGATCTTATGAAGTTGATTTCACTATCAGTATTACCTAATTGATCAATAAGTAATTAGTAAATGAAATTCCGTGTGTGTGTGTGTGTGTGTGTGGAGAGAGAGAGAGAGAATGAGAGAATAATAAAGCCAATAAACATGGTCATACTGACAAGGTGACATCTTTTGGGGCACACAATCTTTACTGCCCATTAAGCGAACGTCTGGCATTTGATAAAAAAGTGAGTCCTGATTTAATTTTGGCAGGAACATTTTCTCAGGGTGAAGGGTTGTGACAAAAGAAAGGTCATCAAAAAGATTTTTCCCTTTATAAAGGTTTGTCTCTGGTCTAGGTGACAGGTAAACCATTCAAATATTCTCTGCCTTAAATTGATAATTTTATCAGATCCTCCACATCTCCATAACCTTTATAATCATGGAATATTAAACCATACTATTGCCATAAGCACTTAACATGGTTCATGCAAAACAGACTCAGGAATACCATATACTGCTTATATGATCATCTAATCATTAACTCTATTTGCTGTCAGAAAAACTACAGAGTTGTAGCAGTATCTGCTTATTTAGTTAATCATTCACACATAAGGACAACAAGGAGAGATGAGTGAGTGAGGATGACAGGAAGACTGTAATGGACAAGATCAGGAAGCTTCTGTCTTGCAATGCTAAACACTTTATATGAACTGATATATCTGATGGGAAATGCAGGTCTAATGAACAAATTTAATTGAATAGATTTGTTTTTAATTTTATTAAACCTGAAATATGGATTAATAGACTGATGGAGCAAAACCAGAGAAAGAAAGATTGGTTAGAATGAGGCAATAGTAAAAATTAATAAAAAAGAGATCCTTCTATTCACTAGAATTCCAGCAATAAATGGATATGATGGGAGAGTATGTGGTTGATTTCTACATGGGAAGCTTAGAGTGAAATAACTGTGATAAATATTTTATATTTCTTTATTCGACAACATTCTTTTTTATTTCATTCTTTCTTCTCTATGAAAGCTGACTTTTTCTATTTCTTGCATTCATACATATATATATATATATAAAATTCCTATTTCATATGTTAATGGATAGAGGTGACAAAGTTTAGGGATGAAGGAATGCACAATCAAATCTTATCAATGATTATCATTTATTTCCTACATTATTCTCTAGTTCAATCTTACAATAAATTCTGATGTTTCTTCATAGTTAGATGGGCCAAGTCATATTTTAGTCATTCCTTGGCTCTTCTTATTTCTCAATAAAATATAGTAGCAGAATTTCACTACAATTCCTAACATAAGGCACAAAAGACAGGTAATCATCTGTGTGTGTGTGTGTGTGTGTGTGTGTGTATGTGTGTGTTGTGTGAACCTTCAAGGGATATCATGGGAGGAATGGAGTTACACAGAGTTTAAAGCACATACTTCCTGCATTTGAATACCAACCTCATATCACACTAACTCTCTAATATGGGGCAAGTTAATCTTTCCAGGTATCAGTTTGCTCATCTCAAAATGAACTAACTAGAGTACTTTTCCCATAAGTTTGTTATGAGACTTAAATTGTTAATTAAATTAACTAAACTAAGTTATTTAATATTTATAAAATACTTTGAAAGTTACTGGAACACAGTAATTTCTATTTAAGTGATTCTGTAGTAAAAGTTGACATTATTCCTGTTTTTTTTTTCTTTTTTCTAGTGGGTCATTTAAGCATCTGCTCTGAAGTCCTAAAAGCTGAGGAAAAAGGAAAAGAATGAATATTTAAGTATATTTATAAGTTTCTGGCAAGAAATTAGTTAACTTTATGGGATAAAATTAAGAGAAAGCAAAAATGAGAGCTTAACTAGACATTCATTGTGGTTTTCAGCCTTGATGGTGCCGAACTTCATTCACAAACACTTAGGGCCTGAGGAACTGAAGATAAAACCTAGATATAAGATAGGAAGATAAAACAAGATAGGAGGTTTAAAAAAAGACAACTCCCAACATCATAGATGATAATGAACTAAATGCTTCTACTTAACAACAACAAAAAAATATGAGGCAGGTTGAAAATCCGTAAGTCAGGTATATGTTTTTCATGAGGAATATTTAAAATATAAACATGAGAAAAAATAAATAAATATATTACCATAAATTATTATTATTGCTGAAGAGGTCAATGGGTTCAGAAGCAAAAAATTCCAAACTTATATGCAAATCATGACATATGATGAGATATGTAAAGTAGATATTATTGGAACTACCAAGAGAAACCGGCAAATTAATAGTTGAAGTAGGTAAATTTATTTTTGTATATATTTATTTATTTTCATATCTGAACATTTTCACTGAAATGTAACCTCCATAAGGCAGGGATTTTGTTTTGTTTTGTTTTATGCTAGCGTATAACCAGTATTTAGAACAATGCCAGGTATAGGATAGGCATTCAAAATATATTTGTTGCATTGATCAATTAATAAAAACGAGTAGCAAGTTAAAGTCTGTTGAGAAAGCAAGCAGCAGTCCTAGATAGTTTAGATAACAAGTTTTAAGAACTACCAAGGAAGAACAAATTTAAATTTGATTAAAAAAAAACTATTCTAGGGCTTCCCTGGTGGCACAGTGGTTGAGAATCTGCCTGCTAATGCAGGGGGCGCGGGTTCGAGCCCTGGTCTGGGAGGATCCCACATGCCGCGGAGCAACTAGGCCCGTGAGCCACAACTACTGAGCCTGCGCGTCTGGAGCCTGTGCTCTGCAACAAGAGAGGCCGCGATGGTGAGAGGCCTGAACACCGTGATGAAGAGTGGCCCGCGCTTGCCACAACTAGAGAAAACCCTCGCACAGAAACAAAGACCCAACACAGCAAAAACAGATTAATTAATTAATAAACTCCTATCCCCAACACCTTCTAAAAAAAAAAAAAAAACTATTCTAGAAAACAGAAAAAAAAATACAAATATTCACTATTATATGTACAAGGATTCTATAATTATTGAAAGAAATACTCCCTAACTTCCAAAATTTTTAAAACTGAGGAGTATTTCCTAAATGACTATTTGAAACAAGGACATAATAAAAAAATATCATGCCCATAAAGGAAAATAAAAATTACGATTTAAAAGAAGGAAGCACACAATTAAATCTAACATTCTTTCAGGAAAAAATGTTCATTAAAATTAGAAACAGAGGGGACTTCCTTGAACTAATATAGGGTATCTTTAAATAATATTGAAAGGAAAGTTGAAACATTAAAATTATTCCATTCATGATAAAAGAAGTATGCTTTATAGCACTACTTTTATTCTACATTGTAAGGAGATCCTAAACACTTCACCTAAATAAGAAAAATAAATGTTTAATTGAAAAGATGAAACTTAGATTATTCCAGGAAATATAATATACAACAAAGAAAATTCCCCCAAACTACAGTTAAAATTAAAAGTTTTCAAGTATGCTGCATACAAACAATACTCAAAAACCAATTGGAATCTCTCCTTCTGCCATGATATCCCAGGAAACAGGCTGACCTTCTTGCCTTATATACTAGAAAACTGAACAGAATGACCTTCCTGTCTTATGCACCAGGAAACATCAGTTTTCAATCATTGTGCAATAAGGACAATAGAGCAACAATCTCAGGGAAATAAATGAGAAGCACTTATGACCTTGCTGCCTGGAATTTCAATAGGAAAGGGGAAATTAGACAGAACAAGGTGTTTTCACTGAGTTAAGGAGACAAGATTTCAGACTTCAAGGATGCCAAAGGAACTAAAAGTATAAGGTAACATAGAGAAGAGGAGGGAGTTGCAGAGATATAGAAATCGAGAGATATGCAAATAATTCCTTAGCTTTTTTGGCTGGGTATTGACCTGAGTATGGATGTGATGAAAACGTTGAAGGTCAGAAAAAGAACAATCAGAAAGAAGGAAGCAGAACCATATCTTAACCTCACATTGACCTGGGAATAGTTTGTTTTTCCACTGTTCAAAGTGCAAAGATTTCCAAATATATGAAGGTAGAGTACTCAGATAAAGCTCTCAGAAAGCACTGCCTTAGTAGTGAGTCCAACTGACCCTAGACCAAAGGCTGTACCACCCTAATAATGCTTAAATGCAACCTTTGAAAAGAAAAACAAACAAACAAAAGAAAACTGATTACAATAATTTAAATGTGTCCCAGAACAAATATCCAGCACATAATATAAAGCATCCAATAAAAATGCCAAGCACTCAAAAAGTAAGAAAATACATTCATTATGAGAGAAATCAATCAATAGAAACAAATGAGAAATTATATATTTAATAAAATTAGCAGACAAATTTTAAAAAGCTATTTTAAATATTCTGTATATATACAAGAAAGTGGAGGGAAATATGTGAACATGAAGAGCAAAAAAATAAAAGTAAGATATAAAAAGACCCACATATAATTTAACTTTCATTATGTGAAATATCATTATGTAATGTAATTACATAATGTAATTTCATTATGTGAAATATTATGTAAATATCAATGAGTATACTCACACATACACCATTACATGGCAATTAAGAAAAGATTAATGACTGAGGTTAATAAAAAAATGACTAATGAATGAAGAAATGGCAACAGAAATGATCCAAAATGAAACAGAATGTAAAAGAATAAAGAAATTGAACAGAATATCTGAGCTTCAGGACAATATCAAGGAGTCAAACATGCATGCAACTGGAGTTCTAGAAGGAGAAAAAGCAATGTGAAGAAAAAGAATATTCAAAAATTAATGGCCAAAAAAAATTACAAGAAAAAATTCCAATCAGTATAAAAGAAACCACACTACTATATATAAGTAGATTGCTGAAAACTAAAAATAAAGAGAAAATCTTCAAAGAAGTCAAAAGAAAGAAGACAAGTTTAGAAGAACAAAGCTAAAATTACACTAGCCTTCTCATTAGATAAGATGCAAGTCAGAAGACACTGAAGTCTTTTCAGTAATGAAAGAATAAAATCTGCTGATCTAGAATACATCGTCCAGCAAAATTAACTTTTGGAATGAAGAAGAAAAATATATTTTTTTCAGACAAACTGAAGTTGAAAGAATTCATCATTGACAGACAAGCACTTAAATAAATGTTAAAGGAAGTTCTTCAAGTACAGCTGACCCTTAAAAAAGGGGGGCTTAATCGTGTATAATTTGTAGTCAGTTCTCCATACCCATGGTTCCTCCACATCTGCAGATTCAACCAACCACAGACCATGTAGTACTGTAGTATTTACTACTGGAAAATATCCACAGATAAGTGGACGTGAGCAATTCAGACCTGTGTTGTTCAAGCGTCAACTGTATAAGGAAAACAATATCAGATGGAAATTGTGATTATACAAAGAATAAAGAACATCAGAAAAGGTAAATATGTGGTACAAGGATACTCATTTTTAACCTCTTAAAAAGACAATTGTTTAAAGCAAAAAATAATATATTGGGGCTATAACAAAGTAGAAATCAAGTAAATGATATATGAAGGCTGGGAGAAATGGAAGGATATAGTTATAAGGTTTTTACAATATGCATGAAGTATTCCTTGAAAGTAGGACATGATAATTTAAACATATGTATTTTAGGAGTGATGTCCTAAAATAAGACCAAGTAAGGGGTCTTCCCTGGCAGTCCAGGGACTGGACTAAAGATTTTTAGCTAGGCTAACTAAGAAAAAAGAGATTACTCAAATTAATACTTTTATAAATAAAAGAGGACACATGAAAAGTGATACCACAAAAATACAAAGGATCATAAGAGAATACTATAAAAATTATATGCCAAAAAATATGCTAACTTAGAAGAAATGGATAAATTACTAGAAACACACTTACTAAGACTGAATCATGGAGTAATAGAAAAACTGAATGACTAATAATGACTAAGGATATTGAATCAATAATCAAAAATCTCCCAGTAAATAAAAGCCTGGGACCAGATGGTTTCTCAGGTATAGTCTATCAAATATTTAAAAAAAGAATTAATACTAATCCCTCTCACATTCTTCCAAGAAATTTAAGAGGAAGGAATATTTCCAAACTCATTTTACAAGGCCAATAATACCCCGATACCAAAGTCAGACAAGGACACTACAAGAAAAGAAAATTATAGGCCAACATCCCTGATGAACATAGATACAAAAATGCTCAACAAAATACTATTGTGGGAAACAATATGGCACTTCCCTCTGAAGTTAAAAATCGAACTACTAAATGATTCATCAATCCCATTCCTGGGTATATATCTGAAGGAGTTGAAATTAGAATCTCTAAGAGATATATGCACCCCCATGTTCATTACAGCATTATTCACAATAACCAAGATATGGAAACAACCTAAATGTCCTTTGATGTATGAATGGATAAAGAAAATTGGTATATATTTATATATATAATGGAGTATTATTCAGTCATAAAATAGAAGGAAATCCTATTTGCATATTACTAAGAATGAAGAGAGACATTTATAATAATAAAGTGGTCAATACAATAATGGGATAGAACTTCAGAATTCATGAAATAAAAACTAGTAAAAGTGAAATGAAAAATAGAAAAAGCCATACCCATCTGTGGAGATTTTTTTTTAACATCTTTACAGGAGTATAATTGCTTTACAATGGTGTGTTAGTTTCTGCGGTATAACAAAGTGAATCAGCTATACGTATACATATATCCCCATATCCCCTCCCTCTTGCATTTCTCTCCCACCCTCCCTATCCCACCCCTCTAGGTAGTCACAAAGCACGGAGCTGATCTCCCTGTGCCATGTGGCTGTTTCCCACTAGCTATCTATTTTACATTTGGTAATGCATATATGTCAATGCCACTCTCTAATTTCATTGGAGATTTTTAACAATGCTCCTTCATTAATTGATAAGATAGGTAGATACAACATCATTAAAAATACAGAAGACTTGGACAACACTGTTAACCAACTTGACCTAATTGTCATTTGCAGAAAACTCACTACACAACAGCAGAGTAAACATTCTTTTCAAGTGCAAACAGAACATTTACCAAGATAGACTATGTTCAGGCACAAAATAAATTTTATAAAGAATGAAATTATACAAAGTATGTTCTCAGACTACAACAGAATTAAATTAAAATCAATAAAGATACCTGAAAATTTTCCAGATAATTTAAAATTAAACAAAACATTTACAAATAACCCATTGGTCAGTGAAGAAATCAAAAAGAAATTTATAAAACATAGTGAACTGAAGGTAATGAAAATGCAACATATCGAAATTTGTGGAATACAGCTAAAGCAGGGCTTAGGAGCAAATTTTTATCTTTAAGGACTTATATTAGTAAGGAAAAAAGTCTCAAATAAAGAGCTAAGTTTCCACCTTAAAAAACTAGCAAAAAACCAAATTAAACCCAAAGTATGCTGAAGTAAGGAAATAATAATAGTTAAGATCAGAATCAATAAGATGTTTTAAAAAGTAGGAATGAATTAAAAAAAAAAGTGACACTAAAAGCCAGTTCTTTGAATTAATCCATTTACTTAAAAAATCATCTATCCAGATTGTTCAGGAAAGGAAGATAGGAAATTTTTATAGATTTCACGACTAATATTTTGAATATGTCAGTAAAGCAGTCCAAAATTAATTTATACATTTAATTTAATCCCAATTCATATTCAATACTTTTTGGTATGAATCTTTGTAAACTGTTTCTAAAATGTATATGGAATTGCAATGTAACAATGATAACAAAAACAATGTGGAAGTTTATCAAGAGTTATTGATGAAAGGATAGCTAAATATAAAAATGAGAAGAACAGGGTGTCAACAAATTGCCATACGTGTGTGTGTGTGTACATACATCTAGGGCCTATTTATATACATACATCTAGGGCCTACTTATGTATTACATTTAGTGTACTGTAGAGAGTGGAGAAAAGATAGCATTTTTAAAAGCAGTGCTGGAGCAACTGGCTATTCATATGTAAAAATTAAAATGTGACTTTTACCATATGTCATACATAAAAATTTACACCATATGGAGTGCAGATCTGATTCTGTTTCAAAGCAAAATGTAATAATAATTCTAGAAGAGAATATAGGAGATGATGCTCATGATCTCTAGGAGTTAAAACTTTTATTAAAAAGGAAACAAATCACACCTAACAGAAATGTAAAGATTAATAAACTGAGCTAGGTTAAAATTAAGATTAAAAGACATAATTAGAATGGTAAAAAGAAAACTGACATAGTGAGGAAAAAGATATTTCTAGACATAAAACAAACATAAAATACAAAGAACTCATATAAATCAACATGAAAATCACAAATATCGTAGAGTTTTAAAAATATAGTTTACATAAGCAGATATCCATGGCCAGTAAATCAGATAACGCTAAATAGTTTAAGAGTAGGGCAAATTAAAATCACATTGTGATACCATTAATCACACACAAATGTTACTAGGATTACAAAGACTGGCTGAACCAAGTGTTCATAAAAAAGGGGAACACGTGGAACTAGGTAGAATCATTTTGAAAATAGATGTCTGGCAACAATTTATGTTGACTATACATTTGCATACCCTATGACCAGCAATTCATATAGAAGGAATATACCCAACAGAAGTTTGTACACAAAGACATATTTAAAGAACGCTCATAGTAGGACAGTTCATAATGGTAAAAATGTAGAAACAACCCAAATAAAGAGCTATAATAATAGAATGGATAAACACATTGCACTATACACATACACAGTATGGTTTATTCAGCAATGAAACTGAACAACTACAGTTACTTGTAATAATATAAACATACCTTACAAATGTAAGTTGAGCAAGAGAAGCTAGGTGCAATATTAAACATATTATATCATGCCTGCTATACAAAATTTAAAATAAATAATCTAACTAAAGAAAATAATAGCGATTAGTGATGTGTACTTAAGTGGTAAAATTAAAAGTAAAAACAAAGAAATCGTTATTATAAATGACAATATGCTAATAACTTTTTAGAGGGAGGTAGGGAAGGTATCGTTTTTGGGAGGAGTCACAAGGGGGACTTTTCTTTGCAATGTTTTATACGTTGTCATGGGTTGGGTTGCACTGGCAGTTGTTTGCGTATCACCTTAAGTTATATATTTTCATATATGCACTCTGCTGTGTGTTATCGTTTGAAAAGTTGAAAAATAAAGGATAAGATGTATTTTTAGAAATAAAATATTAGTGAAACTTTATATAAGATTAGTTAGTTCAGGTTGGCACAACTATGTTGAAAAACCATTTGCCATTAACTAATAAAGATGAAGATGTTAATAACTTATGACCCATCATTTTGTCTTCAAGGTATATACATTATAGAAACTTGCTTATTTTAAATAGAGGCATAAACAATCATAAAAAACAGGAGAACTCTCTAACAGGACAAATTTAGAAGCAAGAAAATGCTTAGAAGTGATAAGATGATGAATAAATGATATCATATTCATAAAATGGAACAATAGAGAGTAAAGTAAATAAACTTGAGATTTCCTAGAGAAATCTCAAGACATACTATTTGAGCAAAAGCTCTTCAAACTATGAATCCATTTTAATAAAGTTCAGAGGTAAAGTAAACAATATATTGTTTAGCAGTACAAACATACACAGTGAAGTAAGAAAAGAAGCTTTATCTCCAGGGTGACGAAGGAATCAGGTCAGAAAGGAACGTACGAGTGGCTTTAATTTGAATAAAAAGTTATCTTTCTTAATAAGCATAGAAAAATATGGTTTTAAATTATATTTTTATTATTTTAAGTCAATATATAGCATGTAATCTTGGTAGCAACTCCACGTTTGATAAGGTCTTTTAAAAATAATATTTCTGGGTCTTCCAGACATTTGTCATCCTACTGTTGCCCACCCTTTACATCTTATCCCTAAAAAATTATTTAGAAAACAGCTTCATATAAGATTTATCCTTGGGCTTCCCTGGTGGCGCAGTGGTTGAGAGTCCGCCTGCCGATGCAGGGGACACAGGTTCGTGCCCCGGTCCGGGAAGATCCCACATGCCACGGAGCGGCTGGGCCCGTGAGCCAGGGCCGCTGGGCCTGCGCGTCAGGAGCCTGTGCTCCGCAACAGGAGAGGCCACAACAGTGAGAGGCCCGCGTACCGCAAAAAAAAAAAAAAAAAAGATTTACCCTTACATACGGCTTGCTAATAAAAGCTGATTAAATTTTGACAAATTAATTAACTCAATTTTTTCCAACTTGTCTTCTATGAGTTATTGTTTATCTTCAATTATAATAATGAACTCTTTATAACAAGCCTTTCATATATTAAGAAATAATTTTTCATATTTTACTATTAATCATGATGTCAGAATTATGGATGATAATTTAAGGAATCTAAGACAATAAATTATTCAGAGAGGCTTTTTATTTCCCCCTTTGCATATTTTCAGCACCTGCAAACCATTGATTGGAATCAGTGGGATACATGTCGTTCAGGCAATCAGAATAAAACCCGTGTTTTACCAAAGGTACAGAATATTGAACACTCTATATCCATAGAGAAACTGCTGTAATTCCCTTGCATACCCTAGCCTAGCAAATCTGCCTGCATCATGACCTTTGTTTCATACTGAGTTACCCATCTCCTTTCTCCTTTATGGGAGAGCAAATCAATACATTTACGATGTGCTTTTAAAAATGCATATGTGGGGACTTGGGATTGGAATGACAGGTGGGGGAGAGAGGTTCCTACTAGGTACAGAGGATGTAGGAACTACTTCTGATTCAGTTTATTGTAGTATAACAAATTAGTAAGGTATACTCTTTCTGAAATAGTCAATATTTACAGTATGTCAACCCAAAACTGATATCTTACTTCCTATACTACCCTATTTTACTCCAAGTCCTGTAAAGGAGACTTAAATCTCTTATCAGCACATGTGCCCTAAATTTATTTCTGAGTGACCACAAGGGGAAGCCTCTTGTGTACTTGAAAAAAGTTTGCATTATTATTCAGCCTTGGTGTTGTCCTTATGTTTCCCTATAACTACTCAAATGAGAATTTTATTATTCAAACTAATGAAAACATAACCTGATATAACTTTGAAATAACACCATTAGTACAAGGTTTTATTATTTTAGTGGTTACTGAATTTCTATTTTTTTTCTTTTTAATCTTTTATTCCTAGCTTCTACCCATCAGAATTTAAAAACAAAAAAAAATAGGCCATAAATTTTAGCCTTTCAGCCAGGCCACTAAGTTACATAAATACTATTTGAAATATGTAGTGGACTGTTCTGGTTTTTTATTATGAGGATTTAGCTGGCATTTGTGAGTTTTTTTATGATCTGTTTTAAAAATAAAAGACACTGAGAATAGGGACTTCTTGTCAACATGGCTCTGAAAGTTCATGATATGAAGTAACATTTTAACCAAACTAACTAGAAATCAGAGGTGAACTATAAGAAAATAAACTTTTATATCAATATAAAATGTACATATGTGTATATATATATACACATATATACACTATATATGAGTGTGTGTGTGTGTAGCCTCCATACATCGAAAATAAGTATAGGCCATAGGTAGGAAATAAAACAGAAAGTCATTTTTGAAACTGCAGAATTTAGAGGCCTTCCAGGATTCAGATTCTAAGGAAGAAGTGGGCATAAGAGTCTAATGGATAATTATACCCCAAAATTTCCATGTGAGCCAGCCTTATTGTTTGAAGCCAGGTGCTGGGGTTAGGCTTGTCACTCAAGAAATGAAACCTGAATTATTGGTTTTATGTGGTTTCAGCTGAAGTGACATCGCATGTCTTAGACTGAACTTAAAGAGAAAAGCATTATTAAAGTAAGTTTGTGCCCTGAAAAAATTTTCCATATCTGACTAATTTCAGCTTTACTTTCCGCTGCTTGGAAAGGCACAGGAAACAGGGAAAAGATACCATGACACAACCAAGTTGGAATACCTAACAGGAAGTACTCATCACAGAGATAGAACCATAGAAAATTTAACTGACTGTAAATTTATCTCACAGGAAAAGTTAAGAAAAATTGCTTGGCTGGAAACATAATTCTAGGTGGAAGGAAATAAAAGGGGAAATCTATGTTTCATAGGATTTGGTAACCATAAATGGTCCTCATATGAGTTTACACTCAAATTAATATTGCCTGAGTAGTCCAAACTACCTTAGGCCAAATATAGCTTTAAGAAAATCCCCTTTTTGTCATGTCCTCAAGTGTCTGGAAGATGCAAATAAAAATGTTCCCTGGGCTTCCCTGGTGGCGCAGTGGTTGAGAGTCCGCCTGCCAATGCAGGGGACACGGGTTCGTGTCCCGGTCCGGGAGGATCCCACATGCTGCGGAGTGGCTGGACCCGTGAGCCATGGCTGCTGAGCCTGCGCGTCCGGAGCCTGTGCTCCGCAATGGGAGAGGCCACAACAGTGAGAGGCCCGTGTACCACAAAAAAAAAAAAAAAAAAAAAAAAATGTTCCCTGGAACCATCTTCAATACAAGTAATAAAGAATTACCACAAACAAACTTCCAAGGAATTTGAGCTCCAAGCCAAAACTTACAAATCACACAAGGAAATGAGATTGCAGCAAATAAATCCTGACAGACCACAGGCAACTGTACCAGACATCAAGTGCTAAAAACATCAGAGACAACATATAAAATTAATTTGCATATATATGTTATATATTTATATACTTTATATAATAACTATATATTATATGTAAGTTATAAATGTATAAAATTTATATAAACCTTAATCATGTATTAAGATTAAAATATATGAGCAAAGGGCAATAGATTAATTGAAACAATAAGTGCTTGAAGAAAAAATAGTACTTCTAGAAAAATACAATAATTGATATTTAAAATTCATTGGATATATTTAAGAGCAGATACACATAGTTGAAGAGAAAATTCAAAAACTAAAAGATAGAAAGTAAGAATTTATCTAGAACAATATAAAGAGACAGAAATACAGAAAGTAATGAAAAGAAGCTAAATGCAGTAGAGAATAGACTGCTAAGTTCCAACATACACTCAACTGGTAGAATTTTTACCAAATTTTCGAATGAAGAGAAAAAAAATATAGGAGAGGTGAAATACATAAAGAAACACTGGCAAAGAATTTACCATGAGCAATGGTAAGATATCAGTTCTCAGATTGAGAAAGCCCAAAAAATACCAGATCAGACTAAGAAATATCTCCACCTAAATATATAATAAAAGTGCATAATATAAAAGATAAAACATATGTGCAAAGGAACTAGCAGAGACTAATCAGATTATCTACTTGTACAAATGGAAAAAATGATTGATGATTTTTCACCACCAACAATGAAAGCTAATAAAAAATATCTGTAACATGCTGAGAGAAAATAATTTCTTGTATACCACACAAAACATTTATATTCCAAACTAATATATCTTTCAAGAACGGAAGTGAAATAATTTTTGAAAAACAAAACAGAGTTTGACACGAGTAAATCCTTATCAAAAGAAATTCCAAGAGATATATTTTTTTGTAGAAAGAAAGTGATCCTAGATGTAACTAAGGTAACAGTCCTAGTGGATTCTCATTAACAAGAGATCCCTAATATGACCCTTGAGAAATGAGTTTTGTGGTCAAATAAATTTGAGGAAAGCCAACTCCTTTAAAATTTGCCATAAAATCAGTATATGAAAAGATCTGACTAGTAAATGGAAAAGAAAGCTGTTAAAGTTAAATCAGCATGTCCCAGATCTAATACCAGAAAACATTTTTTGTCAGAGTCATGGTTAATATCTCAGAGAATATGCTTTTGGGAATGTGGAACTATGCTTTCAAAGCAAAAGCTTAAAATATCTCTAAATAAGAAAACAAACAATTGAAGCCATAAAGAGAGTTAATAGATAATGGAAAGCATTTATCAAGGAACGACAAAAAAAAAACCAACGCTGTTCTCCTAGATGGCAAGCATTATAATGGCACAAATTTTATATTCCTATCAATGTAAATATTTAATATTAATCCAATAAAATCCCAAATTAGTTTTTATTGATCTCAATAATATGATTGTCAAATTCATCGGGAGGTATATTTAGGGTTAGATTAATAAAACTTTTTTCTTACAAAAAATAAACAGAATAAAAGGCGTTTGCATTTCCTGACATTATAGCATTTTAGAGTTGAAAAAATCCACTTACTGTGATGGCTCTTATACAGAATATAAATACAGAAAGATTATGGGAACAAAAGAAAAATCCAGGGAAAATTCTTCTATGTTATACTTATACAGAACAGCTTAATTTATAGAAAAAAGGCATTCAAATTAGTAGGCAAACAAATTAATAAATGATGGTGGGATTCTCATCAACTATAAAAAAATAGTAACAGTGAATCCTGCCACACAACATTCACAACCAATAGCTATATATATTCCAAAGATACTAAATTTCAAAATTAAACATGATATAAAATAGAAACAAATATGGTTGACTCAAGATAGAAAATTCAAGGTAGGAAAAATGTAAAGAATTCATCAATACACTCAACAATAATAAATCAATTCATTCCAAATGATTATAAACAAACATAAAAAGACATTGAAAAAACTGAGAAAAGAGACATATTACACAAGAGACTAAAATCTTTACTATAAAAATCCTTCTTACAAATCAGAAAGAGAAAATGGGGCTTCCCTGGTGGCACAGTGGTTGAGAGTCCGCCTGCCGATGCTAGGGGACACGGGTTCATGCCCCGTCTGGGAACATCCCACATGCCGCGGAGCGGCTGGGCCCGTGAGCCATGGCCGCTGAGCCTGCACGTCAGGAGCCTGTACTCTGCAACGGGAGAGGCCACAACAGTAAGAGGCCCGCGTATAGCCAAAAAAAAAAAAAAAAAAAAAGTAAGAGAAAATGAAAATACTATGGGAAAAAATTTAGATTTAGATCTGCATCTGTTCAGCCACTCTTATAGTTAGAAGTTAAGTGGGCAGGGCTTCCCTGGTGGCACAGTGGTTAAGAATCTGCCTGCCAATGCAGGGGACACGGGTTCGAGCCCTGGTCTGGGAAGATCCCACATGCTGTGGAGCAACTAGGCCCGTGAGCCACAACCACTGAGCCTGCGAGTCTGGAGCCTATGCTTTGCATCAAGAGAGGCCGCGATGGTGAGAGGCCTGCGCACCGCGATGATGAAGAGTGGCCTCCGCTTGCCACAACTAGAGAAAGCACTCCCACAGAAACGAAGACCCAACACAGCAAAAATAAATAAATAAAAATTTTTTAAAATAGGGGCAGAAAGAATTATTCTAGATTAATTTGGTGCTTGTAGAATTCAATAAAAGTTAAAACAGATATAAATTCTGTTTTCAAGTTTACCACTTAGTAGCTGTATAACTTAATTTTTATTTTTCACATGTAAAGAAATGATAGAAAACCTGCCAGAAAGGATTATTGTATTAGAAAATTATGCAGAAATTGTTCACAAATACACAAGTGTTCTGTAAACAGTGGAAATGCAATTATTTTTTCAAATGCAAATCTAAATGAGTGAAGGGATCGTGAGAATCTATGTAATCTTTTGGCAGCTTTCTGTGAATCTATAATTATTTCAAAATAAAAGTTAAGAATGCTTTCCCTAAAAATACATGCAACTTTATTTTTCTATAACAGATCTTAAGTATTAGGTTAAACCCTGTGAAATTGCCAATATTTAATTGTTATTAGCCTAAAGAAATGGCAATTTCAATTTCATATTCATCACATAATGCTATTATGAGTCCCTGTTTGGACGATGGAAGGAATCTGACAGAGGTAAATTTGGAGCTTGTCTTCCTTTGCTTATTACAGCATTTAAATTGTACGAGCTCACGTAAGCTAAGGCATAAGGGAAGGAAGCTTCCCTTTGCCCACCTTCTTCCCATGCTGGCCTCCCTGACAGGCAGTTTCCCTGGACAGATCTTGTGCTTGCAGTCTATCCACCTGGGACATGACTGAGTGACTCTTGATCTTTATTGTGAGGTCATTTGTTTTGGGTTCCTCTCTGCATACTCCAATGCACTGCTCAAAGCTTTGTTTTTATGTTCTAGTAAAAGGAAAAATCATGGGGCCATCTATGGCCCTTTGGGGAACTGAGGTACACAGAACGAGTTCTACCTCTCCTACACCAGACTATGGAGTAGAAAACTTCGCAATTTACTTCAACCCCTTTATGACAGACCACGAAGTGAGATATTTAACTCCTGGGGCCTTGCATTCTCCCAGAACCACAATGGGAAATGACGTATAACATCCCTGTGAGATTTCTGGAAAAGCCCAGAGGACAAAGGGCCTATGGTATCAACTCAATCTTGATTCTCCTTTATCTTTTCTCCTCCTCACATCATTCTGAGGTCATTCTATCCAAATAGATGTAGGAATCCTACCTTTGATTCATCAGGTTTCCTTTGTCATGAGTGCTCTTAGGGCTTAAGGTTTTGAAAATCACAATCTATTTCTTTGCTACTCTTAATTCCCTTCCATAAACATTCGTTACTTCATGGTTTATTTGCTGGAATGCAACTGGATGGGCGCCAGGAAGACAGAGTAAGTAGAAATAGCTGCAGACCCAATCATTCAATGTTTCAAACTGAAACTTGCTGTATTTGTTCCTCTAGTAAATATTCGTATTGCAACAGGGAAAATTTGCTACTCCTCCAGATCTCTATTTTCTCTCTGGCTCCCCAGGCTCTTATGCCTTAAACATGCAACTCCACTTCCATCTATTCTCCTGAGACTCAGTATGCTTATTCTCAACAGAAAATGCTAAAAAGACTGCATTTATCCTTTCCTCCTAAAATCTGATAATGTCCCTTGGTGGGTAGTGGTAGCATGGGAACATCCATAAATATTTTAAAAGCATTCTTCTTTGGGATTCTTAACTAGTGGGGGAGAAAGCCCTTTTTTCTTTCTGTCTCTGCAACATTAAAACAGAAGTGGGTGAATTTTATTTTCTGCCCCCTATTTTTTTGCCTTGATAAATTACTGTTCTTGAAAATCTAGTAAAAATAGAATATTGATTCAGGTCATAAAGAAGTTGCTACCAAGGCTTTTGAACCCATAAATTTTATCATATTTATCAGTTTGAATGTTTCATAAACTTTACCTAAAATTGACTAGAGACATTAATATTTCATTCAAACCATTTGTTCAAAACACTAAATACATTATTATTTTCTCTAACTTTATTACTTTTGAATATTAAAAAAATCATTAGTTAAATTTTTATAGCATTTTTATAACACGAATATCCATATATAATATGGATAAAACTTTATTTTTTAATGGGAAAACACCTATGACACTCATGAAAAATATGAAAAGTCCATCTGTGTATGATGCTTATTACAGTACTTTTCCTAGTTGTAGCATTATCCCATTGGTACTATTAATGAAGTGTTACTGCTAGTCCTTTTGCCATATCTTCCGCAGGCACTTCATTGTTGGATTAAGTTTAAGCTTTAGTAGTTGCTTCAAGGTGGGATCACACTAAATGTAAGCATTGTGTTCCTGTTTGTTCAAAAAATACACAGCCTCTGTACTTGGAAAACTGTCTATAAAATAATTACATCAACTTTACTTCCATGAGGATCTTGAAGGTATTCTACCACTGTCTCTTAGTATTTAATGAAAAAAGAATCAGAGGTTGCATGATCTTTTCTCCTAGCTGCCCAAATTATTATTTCTTTATTTCTGAAGGTTTGTATATTTACTAGGATATATCCAGGACAGATTGCTCTGAATCAGTTTTGCCTAGCACATGGTGAACTCTTTACAGTTCACAGATCTAAATGTTCTTTTAACATAACTTTACATTTTAGTTACCTTCTATTTTCCAGGGTTTTTTTAGGGAAGAATACTCTCCTGTGTGCTGGTTCTCCTGTACCTGTCCACTGTATCTATCATTAGCTCCCTAACACTTTCCAACTCTTTTCCATACAATTTTGCATATTTTTTTAAATTGCTATATAGCTGACCTATAATATTATGTTAGTATCGAGTAGACAACATAGTGATTCAACATTTAAATACATCATGAAATGATCACCACGGTAAGTCTAGTAACCATTATGTGCCCAGGCAAAGTTATTACAGTATTAATGACCATATTCTTTATGCTGTATATTACATCACCATGACTTATTTATTTATAACTGAAAGTCTGTACCTCTTAATCACCTTCATCTATTTCTCCCCACTCCCATCCCCCTCCCACCTGGCAAGCAGCAATTTATTCCCCATATCTATGACTCTGTTTTCTTTTTGTTTTGTTTTTTAGATTCCACATATAAGTAAGATCATATGGTATATGTCTTTCTCTGTCTGACTTATTTCACTTAGCATTAGTCTAGATCAATCCATGGTGTCACAAACGGCAAAATTTCATTCATTTTTATGACTAATAGTCTATTGTACATAAAGATATGCAAACCTCATTTATTGTGTTTCACCAATATTGCTTTGTTTTTTTTTAACAAATAGGTTTGTGGCAATCCTGAAACTATTGGAGCAATTTTTCCAACAGCATTTACTCACTTTATGTCTCTATGTCACCTTTTGATAATTCTCACAATATTTCAAACTTTTTCATTATTATTTTTTTATGGTGATCTGTGATCAATGATCTTTGATGTTACTCTGAAGGCTCAGAAGATGGTTAGCACTTTTTAAGAATAAAGCATTTTTTAATTAAGGTATGTACACTGTTCTTTTAGACATGACGTTATTGCACAGTTAATAGACCAGAGTATAGTATAAATGTAACCACTATATGCACTGGGAAACCAAAAAATTCTGTGACTTGCTTTATTGTGGGTCTGGAACCAAACCTGAAATATCTCCGAGAATACCTGTAGAGACCACATCTTCTTTATCCATTCATTTATAAATGGACACCTAGGTTGCTTCCATATTTTGTTGATGGTAAATAATGTTGCAATAAACATAGTGGTGCATAAATCTTTTTGAATTAGTGTTTTCGTTTTCTTTGGGTAAATATGCAGGAGTGGAATTGCTGAATTGTATGGTAGTTTTACTTTTAATGTTTTGAGGACTCTCCATACTGTTTTCCAATAGAGGCTGCACCAATTTACAATCCCACCAACAGCGCATGAATGTTTCTCCACATTCTCCCCAGCCTTCTGGCTCTCTTGAATGTAAGCCTCACTGGATTTCAAAGCCAGATGTTTTCAGGGCTCATCTTCCAAGTGCAGAAACACTGGGCTGGGGAGCCCAAGGTGAGACTTGTAACGTCACAGTAAGGGGAGGACCTTGCTGTTGTGATATCCCTCCTGCTCATGGCTCAGCAACCGGGTCTGTGTGCCCTGACTGGACCATATCTCCATCCCTCCTACCAGTCTCATTATGGCTCCTTCTTTACATCTTTAGTTGTGGAAAATCTTTTCTGCTAGTCTTCAGGTTGTTCGCAGAGATACCTGCTCTGTAGGTAGTTGTAATTTTGGTGTCCCCATGGGAGAAAGTGAGCTCAGGATCCTCCTACTCTGCCAACTTAATCTCCTCCCATTTTGCAGGGTTTTTTTTTTCATTTCTATCCCATATGCTTTGTGCTATATTTTCCACAGTGTGTATTTTCCCTTGTATTACTTGTGACTCCCCACTTCCCCCATTTCTGGGATGATTTTATTTCTACATCTTTCTTAAATTTTGCCAATTCATGTTTCATCTCATTTTATTCTCCCATCACCTCTGCCCTGAGATCTAGCTTTTTAAACTTTCCTTCTTAAAGGCAATGTGTCATGAAATTTTCTTGTATTATTGATGATATATTTTGACAGAATTATTACCTTCTCTTTGCCAAACTTTTCCAGTAGAAACTCTAATGCTATTTACCTTTAAAAAAATACTTTTCCTTTTCTTCCCATACATTGTCTTTGTATCAATGCTGTGCCAATTCCTACTTTAACACTGACCACGGAAGAACTTGAATTTCTCAGGCATGTCTTTTATATAAATGGTGGTGTAGGAGAGGTAATAACACCCAGGTGCATCTTCAAGAAGAGCAAATGTTTACATCCTAGCACTATGCACTTTTTCCTCTTCCCTCTCTGCTTCCATCAATTAAAACCTAGGTACAGGAGGACTTTTTACACCAACCTGATCACCACAGTCTTCATAGCACTGTTACCCAAAAGAAATACCCTTGCTTCCCACCACTGCAGGAGTACATGAAGGCTGGCACTTATATCTCTTTTCATTTTCATCCCCTCACCACCCTCTGTATTTCTTGTCCTTACTTATTCCTAAGAGGACTCCTCCAGCGTAGATACTTTTGGCAGCCCTTATGTGGATGTTGGAATCTGTGGATTCTTTCTGTCTCCCAGTTTCACAAAAAATGATATTTGCTTTTAGATGATTTTTAGGCAGCGAATGAGTAATACTGACTCACTCAGTTATGTTCCTAGCAGAAGTTCCAACAGTGCTTCTTTTAAATGGGGAATTTTGGACACTGAAAAAAACATATGGATATGTATAAGATATGTTTATACACTATAATATATATGGATGCTTGTGTGTGTGTATATATATACATATATATATACATATATATATATATATAAAAATGTATATGTAAGATTTCCAGTCTTTAAAACTCATGTAGAAAAATATGTACACATCAAATTAAAAACTTATGTTTTAGGGGGGACCTTCAAGATGGCAGAGGAGTTAGATGTGGAGATCACCTTCCTCCCCACAAATACATCAAAAATACATCTACATGTGGAACAACTCCTACAGAACACCTACTGAACGCTGGCAGAAGACCTCAGACTTCCCAAAACGCAAGAAAATACCCACGTACTTGGATAGGGCAAAAGAAAAAGAAAAAACAGAGACAAAAGAATAGGGACGGGACCTGCACCAGTGGGAGGGAGCTGTGAAGGAGGAAAAGTTTCCACACACTAGGAAGCCCCTTCACTGGCGGAGATGGGGAGTGGGGGGGGGGGGCGGGAAGGTTTGGAGTCACGGAGGAGAGCGCAGCAACAGGGAGGGGTGCAGAGGGTAAAGCTGAGAGATTCCAGAACAGAGGATTGGTGCTGACCAGCACTCACCAGCCCAAGAGGCTTCTCTGCTCACCCGCCAGGGCGGGTGTGGGTTGAGAGCTGAGGCTCAGGCTTTGTAGGTCAGATCCCAGGGACAGGACTGGGGTTGGGTGCAAACACACAGCCTGAAGGGGGCTAGTGCACCACAACTAGTGGGAGGGAGTCCGGGAAAAACTCTGGACCTGCCTAAGGGGCAAGAGACCATTGTTTCAGGGTGGGTGAGGAGAGGGGACTCCTCCCGTCTGCCCACAGAAGGCAGAGCACCGCCTGCCTTCAGTGCTCTGCCTTCTGTGGGCAGACGGGGAAGGAGTGAATGGGGTGAATGGGTGAACGGGCAGAGCACAGAGGAATTTGGGGGCAGTGAAACTGAACTGTATGATACTACAATGGTGGATACGTGTCATTATACGTTGGTCAAAACTCATACAATATACAATACCACGAGGGAACTGTAATGCAAATTATGGACTTTAGGTGACTGTGATGTGTCAATGTATGCTCATCAACTGTAAACAATGTGCCATCCCATTGTGGCATTTGTATAATGGGGAAGGCTCTGCCTGTTTTGGGGAAGGGGCTATATAGGAAATCTCAGTACCTTACTCTCAATTTTACTGTAAATGTAAAACTTATTTTAAAAATAAAGTCTTAATTTAAAAATAAAAAATAAAATACTACCAAAAGACTAGTATTTTAAAACAATAGAACCCTCCTTCACATCTCCTGACACTGTAGGCATGACATCCTGAGGCAACGATTTCAACTGTAGTTTTTTTTTCTATTTGCTTCTATATTTTATAACAATGTATTGTATGCTTTTTGTATTGCTAGATAAGTTGTTGTTGTGTGTGTGTGCACTGTTTATTGCAGTGGGGTGTAGTAGTAAAGAGCATGGTGCTAGGAGCCAGGAAACCCAGTACCACCACTTATTAGATATTTAATTCTGAACAAGTTATTTAACAAATTTATCTGCAGTTTCCTTATCTATAAAAGAGGAATGATGATGTTACCTAGTTAATAGGGTTGATGTAAGGATTGATTTTTATTTTCAGCAATATGTGTTACTTGTGTATTCTCTCCTTCCACTCTCCAACTTTAAACTCTATTCTTCACTTCACTTCCTCTTGTAATAGACACTAAAATGTTCAGACTATCCATGGTTCTGCAGGAGTATTTAACTTCATTCTTATTTCAATCTCACAAGAAACCACTTAGTTTACACATCTTCTACCTGCTTTTTATTTTAAAAATGTGTGGACAAATTTTCCTGCTGAGGTCAATCAGTACTAGGATATGAATATGTACTAGGATATGAATGTTTATCTTAGCATCTTATTTCTTTACCAATGCACTATTATAGAGCAGCTCCACAAGACAAGTGGAAAACCAAATCTGACACAGCTGTTTGTAAAGTTACACTAGTAGAAGCAGAAAGTAAGTCAGAAAATTAAATCCACACGTGGAGACTACTTTCCAGATTTTAAGACTCAGAGTGATTATACAGAAGTTCGAAAGAAGCCCACTGCATGGCATACGCAATTACAGTCATTATTAAATCAGTATGAGAGTTCATGACTATTTTTCTTTTTGCCTAACAAAATTTCAGAGTCAAATGCAGTAGACATACTATACATGCCTATATTTTAAATACAATATATCATTTAAGTTTTTTTTTAAAGAAATTCTATCTATTCTATGGGATAGTTTCCAGAAACAAAGGGAAAAAAGCAGGTTTTAAGAAGAACAGAAACTGTCTTAAAGATTCAGTGAAGACATCATCATAAGACACAGAAATATGTGAAGAGTATGATAAAAATTGTATATGTGAAAGATCAGCCTGAGAGCAAAGTGAAAAAAAATAATTGGGAGAAAGGTAAAACTAAGGCACTGTGATACACTCATAGTCTCAAACCTAATGGAAGAATTTATTAAACAATCAGTGTATACCCAGAGATTCTGGATTGTTACTTGTATACTATAAAAGTTATTCACTATTCAAATCTTGCCACCAGCTATTGACCAGTTCTTCCCACGCTTATTAAATTGGACCCCCTAATTTATCAAGACTAGCCTATCAGTTTTAACATAATAGTAATATGGTACTCAACTGTTACTGCTGCTATTACTGTTGCCACTGCCACAGTTTACTCCAAATTATCAATGCCTATATATTCTTTTTGCTGTGCTATACACCAGACTTATATTGCCTTTAATCTTGCCAATTACTTATATAAACTTTAATCTTGCCACATCTATATAGACTTGCAATATGCCAGCTAATTCTTTAAATGTTTTACATATGCCAGCTCATAGGGTTTTATGAGGTAGAAATTATAATTATCCCCATTTTACAGAAGAAAAAAAAGGCTCAGAGATTTCTTTGGATTGGTTTAATGACATATAGATTAGAAAATACATGATTTAGTATCGCTACATTAAACGTAAGATGACTTGTCCAAAACCACACAACTAATGAAACATCTCCCCAGCAGATTGTCCTGATATAAATAGTCTAATTCAGGATCCAAACACTGAGAGATGTGGATTAAACAGAACTTTGTTTTCCTCTTGGCTCTAACATTTCAGAGTTATGAGAATGTTGTCAATAAATTAAGTTCTCTAAGACCTTATTTCCATTTCTGTAAGGGGAAGGAAACGATGCACTGTTACACAGTTATGAAGAGTAAGTGAACTGCTATTTTAAGACACTTACTATGGCACCTATCACAAGTTGCTTTTAATAAATTCTACCTTTCATTCCTCTCTTTCCCTGTCTCCTTGCCACAGGACCCAAGAAAATAGAAAATAAAACCATGTCATTGTTCAAAATGGATGTAGTTTTGCTACAACAGCCTGTTTGGATAAAAATAATAAACACGAATAAAAAGCTTCTCATTGAGGTAGATATTACCAAGTCTATTTTTTTAACTTGTTGAAAAAAATGCACCTCAATTTAAATGCAAACTGTGGATTATAACCTTTAGATAGTGCTATTTATACAAATACTATCAGGCCGTTCAGAAGAACAAATAATATGACATTGATATGCGTGATTACCATTAACCTTAATCAGACATGGCAAGCTCAGAATTCTGCATCTTCAGAAAAGAGTTCCCTGATTAGTTCTGCTCAGCAGTAGGGCTCTCCTAGACTGCACATTAATTGTCCCAGCCCCCACTAAAGTCAAAGGGAAAGTTGGGAAATTTTTTTGTGTGTGGAAAATAGATGAGTATGACTGGACTAGCTAGAGCATCTTCATTAAACAAATATGGCACATTGATCAGGTGGCTGTCAAGCAGTTTTGATAGATTATTTTTCTTCCTTTTCCTTCGAGAAGGATGTATTGGTTCAGCTCACTGCAGAGCACCCAACAATGCATGTAGATCACTCCTCCCTCATTAAAACAAACAGTCTTGTGTATTGTGGTCCATAGATCAACAAACATGATTTTTCCCAATAATTCGTCCTGTAACAGTCTATGGTTGGCTGGCCCCTTTATGAAAGATATATGATCCCATCTAAAGAGATATAAGTTACATTAATTTCAATCCTAGGAAACTGGTCTGAATAATGCATCTACTTTGTGACTGGAAGTATAATAAAAATAATGACATAGAAAATTTCCAAAATATTTAATTATATTTTTACTGGAGTAGAATACCTTAGTAGGGAAGTACAAGGGAAAAGACACCGCATGACATACGGAAAAAAATAAACAAGCAAACTGGATTTGAAGTTAGAAGATTTGAGCTCTAAATCAGGCTTTATAAATAATCTATTAATGAACAAAAAAAATCTCTTTCTTAGGGCACTCCTCATTTGTAAAAATCATATGGTTAAACTAGATTATTTTCACTTCTCAGCTGTCTTTTTATGTTTGTGCTTCTATCAATCTCATTTTTAAAATATTTGTCCTTCCAGAGAATGTATATTTATATATTAGGGTACTAATTAAATAAGTTCTTGTTAGGTTTTACTAGGTTCTTTGAAATGATGAAAATTTTGCCTTGATCCTCATTTTTTCTATGAGACTAATCTTTGGCCCCTTCTCATTCTGGTGATGAGTTCTCTAGGAATAGAGTTCTTGAAACTAAAGAAATAGAGTATAATTGGGGGAAGAAAAGGGAAGGAAAAAATAAAGAAAAAACAAGAGAAATAAATGGAGGCTAAAGTCCTCTTAAATACCTTTATTTTTCTGTAAATTTTTAAACTAAATAAATAAATAATTCATTTATCTAAAACTGCAACAGAAAGAATACCTAGGAATAAACTTAACCAAAGAGGTGAAAGACTTATACTCTGAAAACTATTGATGAAGGAATTTGAAAATGATAAAAAGAAATGGAAAGTTGTTCTATTATCTTGGATTAGAAGAATTAGCATTTTGAAAATGTCCACACTAACAAAAGCAATCTACAGATTTAATGCAAGCTGTATCAAAATAACCATGACATTTTTCACAGAATTATAACAAATAATCCAAAAAATTATATGGATCCACAAAAGACTCTGAATTGCCAAATTAATCTTGAGAAAAAAGAATGAAGCTGAAGGTACCATGCTCCCTGACTTCAGACTATATTACAAAGCTACAGTCATCAAAACAGTATGGTACTGGCACAAAAACACATAGATCAATGGAACAGAACAGAGAGCTCAGAAAAAAACCCACACTTCTGGTCAATTAACCTATGACAAAGGAGGCAAGAATATACAATGGAGAAAAGACAGTCTCTTCAATAAGGGGTGCTAGGAAAACTGGATGGCTACTTGTAAAAGAATGAGATTAGAACATTTCCACACACCATATACAAAAATAAACTCAAAATGGATTAAAGACTTAAATGTAAGACCTCAAACCATAAGACTCCTAGAATAAAATATAGTTAGAACATTCTTTGACATACATTGTAGTAATATTTTTTTGGATTAGCTTCCTAAGGCAAAAGAAATGAAAGCAAAAAACAATAAACAAAAAAAACAAACCAAAAACACATGGGACCCAATTAAAATTTAAAAATTAATAGATGCCTGCAATCTCATAGGAAGAGTGTATAGCCTTTTATAAGCAGAAAATTGAAAATTGACTTCTGGTGGAGGTATATATTTGTGGGGTATGGACCAGACCAGAAGCCTAGAAGAAGTACATCAAAAGATGGCAGGAGAACTAATCACTAGAGAAATGCAAATAAAAACTACAATGAGGTATCACCTCACACCAGTCAGAACAGCCATCATCAAAAAATCTGCAAACAATAGATGCTGAAGAGGGTGTGGAGCAAAGGGAACCCTCTTGCACTGTTGGTGGGAATGTAAACTGATACAGACACTATGGAGAACCGTATGGAGGTTCCTTAAAAAACTAAAAATAGAACTACCATATGACCAAGCAACCCCACTCCTGGGCATATACCCAGAGAAAACCATAATTCAAAAAGACACATGCACCCCAATGTTCATTGCAGCACTATTTACAATAGCCACGTCATGGAAGCAACCTAAATCCCCATCGACTGATGAATGGATAAAGAAGATGTGGTACATATATACAATGGAATATTACTCAGCCATAAAAATGAATGAAATTGGGTCATTTGTAGAGACGTGGATGGATCTAGAGACTGTCATACAGAGTGAAGTTAAGTCAGAAAGAGAAAAACAAATATCGTATATTAATGCATATATGTGGAAACTAGAAAAATGGTACAGATGAACCAGTTTGAAGAGCAGAAATAGAGACACAGATGTAGAGAACAAGTGTATGGACGCCAAGGGGGGAACATGGCGGGGGTGGTGGTGGTGTGATGAATTGCGAGATTGGAATTGACATATATACACTAATATGTATAAAATGGATAACTAATAAGAACCTGCTGTATAGAAAAATAAGTAAAATAAAATTCAAAAATTAAATAAATAAATAAACTAAAAATGGATTAAAGACTTAAATGTAAGACCTCAAACCATAAAACTGCTAGAAGAACATATGGTTAGAACACTCTTTGACATACACTGTAGTAATATTTTTTTGGATTACTCTCCTAAGGCAAAAGAAATGAAAGCAAAACCAACAAAAAAAAACAAACAAAAAACACATGGGACCTAATTAAACTTAAAAGATTTTGCAGAGGACAGGAAACCACTGACAAAATGAAAAGATAACCTACTGAATGGGAGAAAATATTTGCAAATGATATGACCAATAAGGGGTTAATATCCAAAATATATTAACAGTTCATACAATTCAATATCGGAAAAACAAACAACCTGTAAAAGAAAATAAGCAGAAGACCTGAATAGATATTTTTCAAACAAGACATACAGATGGCCAACAGGCACATGAGAAGATGCTCAATGTCACTAATCATCGTAGAAATGCAAGTCAAAATCACAATGAGCTATCACCTCACACCTGTCAGAGTGGCAATCATCAAAATGATGACAAATAGCAAATGTTAGTGAGGATGTGGAGAAACAGAAACCCTCATACACTGTGGGTGGGAATGTAAATTGGTGCAGCTACTATGGAAAACAGTATGGAGGTTCATCAAGAAATTAAAAATAGAACTACCAGATGATCCAGCAATTTCACTCCTGGATATATGTCTAAAGAAAACAAAAACACTGATTCAAAAAGATATATGCACCCCAATGTTCATAGCAGCACTATTTACAATAGCCAAGATATGGAAGCAACCTGTGTCCATCAACAAATGAATGCATAAAGAGGAAGTGATATATATGTATCACATATATAATGGAATGTTACTTGGCCATAAAAATGAATGAAATTCATTTGATCACATACAGAAAGTCTACAGTTTTACTTCTCTCTTCCACACTTATCTTCTTGATGTCACAATTTACATCCTTTGTATTGAGTATTCATTAACAGATTTTTTTAAGTTATAGTTATCTTAATACTTTCTCAATTATTATACTAGGGTTAAAACGATTAACACACCACCATTACAGTATTCCATTATTCTGTTTTTGTCTATATATTTACTTAGAAAGAATCAGAATGAGACTGATTCTGTCATATGCATTCATTTTGCTGTGTAGTATTCTTTAATTTCAACTTGAAGAACTCCCTGTACCACTTCTTAAAAGGAAGGCCTACTGATAACTAACTCCCTGAGCTTTTGTTTGTCTGGGAAAGTCTTTATGGCTCCTTCATTTGATAGGACAGCTTGGCCAGGTATATGGTTCTTGTTTAACAATTTTATTTTTCTTTCAGTACTTTTAACATATCATTCGACTTTCACCTGTCCTATAAGATTTCTGCTGAGAAACCTACTGATGGTCTTCTAGGTGTACTCTTGTATGTGGTGAATCCTTTTTCTCCTGCTGTTTTCAAAATTCTCTTTGTGTTTGACTTGTGACAATTATAATGTGTCTCAGAGTAGACCAATTTAGATTCTAATTATTTGAGGTCCTTTGGGTTTCATGAATCTAAATGTCTATTTCCCTCCCCAGATTTGGGAAGTTTTCAGCCATTATTTCCTTAAATAAGTTTCCTGCCCCCTTTTCTTTTTCTGCTCCTTCTGGGACTCCCACAATGCATATTCATCCCCATGTCCATGAATGGGAAGAGTTCATGTCCATACTACCTAAATTATACACAGATTCAATGCAATACCTATTAAAAACCCAATGGCATTTTTTACATATATATATATATATATCTGTGTATATATAACCTGTATATATATATAAAACATATATATTATTTATATATAATGGAATATTATTCAGCCCTTAAAAAGGAAATCCTGACATTTGTGACAACATGGATGCACCTTGAGGACATGCTAATTTAAATAAGCCAGACACAGAAGAACAAACACTACATAGTCCCACTTATATAAGGAATCTAAACATACTCAAACCCATAGATGCACAGAGTAGAGTGGTAGTTACCAAGGGCTGAGGTTAGAGGACAATGGTGTGGTGTTGGTCAAAGGGTACAATGTTTCAGTTATGCAAGATAAATAAGTCCTAGAGATCTACTGTACAGCATAGTGCCTACAGTTCACAGTACTACACTGTATTCTTTAAAATTAGCTAAGAAGTTAGATCTTAGGTTAAGTGTCCTTAACTTATACACACACACACACAAAGCCAAGGAGGGCGAGAGGAAACTTTTCGAAGTATGGATATGTTTATAGCATTGACTGTGGTGATGGTTTCATGGGTGTGAGTTAGAGTTATAATGTATATAACTCTAAACTCATCAAGTTATATACATTAAATATATACAATTTTTATATGTCAATAACCCATCAGTAAAATTTAAAAAAAATAACTAGATTTATCTATGCCAAATTTATTGTTTCTTATATCTATCAACTTAAATATGAAATTTTTATTTTTACAGTGTTCCTCATTGTAGTCCAGTTTCTCCATATTGTGTACAATAATATTCCAGTCTTCATTTTCTTATTTTATCAATGCCTTACTGTAGTACAGTCTATTATTTCCTTTAAACCTGTTGCTGTGTGTTTCTCTACCTTCTCATCTTTTCCCATCTAGATAAATCCTGACTTCCTATAGACTCTCTGCTTATATTTCTAGTTGACAGAAGATTAGTAATTCTAATATAAGGGATGGAGTATTTACTATCTTTCCATAGTCCCTTACATGATGTTTGTCTCATGAGATGCCTTTTTAGTAGCTTTTATTCAATCCAGTTAATTAGACTAAAAATTAAAGGAGATGACTTGCATTTTCTTATATTAGATATTCTCTTGGTTTTGACATCGTTGAGTTTTTCTTTTCTTGCTTTTATCCCCATTATTTTGCATTTAATATCTGTTTTAGTGAAATAGTTGAATAGGAAGAGTGGGGAACATCAAGTCAGATACCACTTTATGTTAAGGAAAAACAGAAACTAAATCTATCTATATACCTATTATCATCATCATCATCTTTAAGATCACAATCATTTAATCACAATGCATGTGTAATTACAGCTGCACATATATATGGAATAGACTCTTTTCAGCGGTTATACATGTTTAACAACAAAATATAATTTTTAGAATAAAAACTGTACAATAATTCTATAGAATATGAACTACTTTCTTATATATTTAATCTTTGTGAGATTAGATGATATAATTAAAATACTTATCAAACTACTTAACAGATGGTGTATAATTGATACATGCTATTTTATTTTGTATTCCATTTCTCCAGACACATTGTGCCTCAATTTTGGTATAGGTGCTGGTATAGAATATCTACTCTCCTTTGCATTATAAATATTTTGTTACTTTCAGGGTTTCTGATAGGAAATTTTTAGCAATCAGTCTTTGAGAGAATGTCCTCAAATAAACTGTAATTTGTTTTTTTTTCCATCAGCTTTCCTTATGGTAGTTTTCTACATTCTCCAGCATACTTAGAGCTTCTGTCTTTTCCTAATATACTCTCCCTATGTAATTGCCACTTTCACTGTAATAAGTTACTGTACTTAAAATCAATCATGCATTCATATTTTATAAATTAGTATTAACTTCATAGTATTTACACAGCATAGTAATAGATTCCCATGTCATGTCTTTCATGCAAAAGAAATGCTATCCACTAATGAAATAACACCACATTGGCTCATGTTGAGATGCCTTTAGAATGTTGCCTATAGTTAGGACTGGACAACCAATCAGAGTTGCAGCATTACTCTGCTTCTATTTAAACAGTTTTCATAGACATTGACTGGTTTATGGCCCTTGAATAAGTAAGTATGCATTTCTTTAAACTGATTGTATTACTTTTACCTGGTTCAATGCCTAATTCATTTTAGAACATTCTTTGTTCTTTGTTAAAATACTCATCTGTGACTGTGGAATGGCCTCCTTTCATTTAAAGGTAGTTGTTTAATGCCATTCCAGCCATTTAGCAAACAAAGCACTTCTTTGTTAAGGCTGAAGAATTTTAAATATGATCTCATCGAGCCTCTATGCATAAAATTGAGTTCCGTCCTGTAGTAAAACACCAAATCAGTAGATTAGTAAGAGAGAGAACATCATTTTAATGACTTCAAATAGCTCATGCAATTAAAAATACTCTGGCTTACTTTATCTTTACTTTTTTTCCACCACTACGTTTCTGCTCACTCTTAAGTTGTTGCTTTCATCTATTTCATCCTACAGGAATAAACATCCTTGCTGGTTCTCTAGAAGGTACTCCCAATAAGTTAATTATTTTTTCCTAGAAGTTTCCAAAGTTTAATAGAGTAAAAAATTTAAAAGGAGAAAATTGATATAAATTATTTTATATCAACCATGTTAAAATAAAATTATGCAGTCCTAACACCAGAGCTCTTAATGTAAATGTCTATTTATTTTGGATTCCATGGGCAAAGAAGAGGGTGTGTTACCTTCCTCAAAATGTTTTGCTCTTGATTCCAAGTCAAAGAGTTTTATAGTCAAGGTTTTCAACCTTGAGACGAACAAAAATTAGGGCAGAATGAAAAAGAACCCTCCATAACCATAGCCTGAACTCTTCTGGTTACTCAAGGTATTTGCTTAGAATAAATAGACTATAAATTTAGTTTTTAAAGTATTACGTGAACAAGGAGGGCATGTACCTCATAAACTAACAATATGAATGGTGTTCTGTTCTCTATTATTCTTTCTGTGATATATTCTAAGTCAGAAGCCGAGTGTTCACATCCACTGGAGTCAGGCTGAATTAAAAAGCCAGAGCCAATGAAATATAACATTTTCTTCTTTAAAAAGAATATATAAAACACAAAAACCAGAAAGTTAAAACAAATAATATGGAAAAATATGCCATACAAATATGGAGCAAAAGAAAATAGTTTAGATGTATTAAAATCAGAAAAATAAACTTAAGGTGAAAAATATTCCTATATATAAAGCAGGTCACTTTATAGCTTTGAAATGTAAACTCATAAGAAAGATATACTACTACTAAAATTCTATGTGCTAATATAATTAGTGTTAACGCCAAAAAGTAGAACTTACCAAAATTGAGGCAAGAAGTAGAATATCATAATAGTTATTCAATAATGAATGAAATTATAATTGTCATTATAAAACATCCTACATGTGACAGTGTAGGGATAAGATTAGCCTGAAGATCTTGTCACCCCAGAAGGTAAGGAAGTGTATGTAAATGTGAGTGTGTGTGTGGTGGGGGGGGGGGCGGGGGGGAAGAAATAGGGAGAGAGGAAGCTATTCAGCATGTCACAAGAACACAGGGGCTACCATTAGCCATATATGAAGCAATCTTACAGCCAAAATAATTAATAAGAGTAATATATTATAGACCTTTGGGGGGAAATAGCCATGGGAAACAATAATTGATAAATACTTAAGTGAGTCACCCAGTAAGCAAGAAATAAACAAATAAGGGATAAGAGAGGACTCTTGCTTATAAGATACTCAGTGCAAACTGGTAGATGTGGAGTAAAGCCAGGAGTTGGAATACCATCATTGCAATACACATAACTGTAAAGAGCCTCGTGTCAGGAATACATGAAGAACTTATTCAAATAATAGAGAAATAAACAAGTTAACAGACAAATGTGCAAGAGAACTGAACATGCTCTCCACAAAAGAAGACATGGAACATGTGAGAAGTGCTTACTTCATTAGTAATTAGGGACGTACAAATTCATAATTTAATGATACACCACTGCTCACCTATCAGAAGGACTAAAATTGAATGGTCACTAGTACCAACTGCTTATGATCACCTGATGTGGATGCCCTACAGCTCACATTCACTGCTTGGAGAATGTACGATGGTGAAGCATTCTGAAAATTTGTTAACTACTTAAAGCTAAGTAGATCATGGTCTATCCTATGAGGAACAATTCCACTCATTAGTATGTATCCCTGAAATGTATATACATGAATACCAAGAGAAATGTGCAAGAATGTTTACAGTACCATTATTTGTAACAGATAAGAACCAAGCAACCCCAAAGAATAATTATCAATATACTGTATAAACATACAGTGGTGTATTTATACAATGGAATTCTATACAGTAATGAAATTAATACAAATTAATATGACTACATGCAACAGTCATACTGTTACATGAAGCAGTCACCAACTACTACAAACTTTAATATTTCATTTATGTAGAGTTAAAAAATAACAGGAAAAAAAAAAACCCCTCCAATATTTAGGGATACAAGCGTTTGTGGTAAAACACCAAAGAAGAGCAAAGAGTGACATCATAAAAGTCAGGAAAATGGATAACATTTGCGAAAAGAGGAAGCTAATGACTAAGAAGGTGTCTAAAAATGGCTACTGGGGAGCCAGCAATATCTTCTTTCGTGAACTGAAGATGATTATTATGATTTAGGTCTGAGATTCTTATTTCAATCTCTGTTTTGTTTGAATTTAAAGCCCAAACTCCACTAGGTATAAAGGCAATAAACAAAATCATGGGTCATGGGATATTCTTATTTGACCAATGTGAATAGTTTGATTAAGAGAATATAGAAAACTATAAGGTAATCAGTCATTTGAGCACAATGCAGAGGGCACGTTCACCTCAGGCCAATGGCTATCCCTTGCCATTCAATTACACTACTACATGAACATTCCTTTGAGTTGGGTTATGTGATGGCTGTAAAACGGAAATTACAGATTTGAGCACAACTTATTGAAATGTGATAAATACAATATAAAATGTATTTTAAGTGGTTTCAGAAACCCCAACCCAGCTGAGAGACTTTCAAAGAGCCTTTCGTTTCTTCTCTATTTTATAGAATTTATGAAAAATATGCAGTACTTTAGCATCTGCAAGTTTGTATATAACGGTGATCTATGTAGAATTAGTATTTACCTGATGTTTTGCCTGAAAAAACAATAGAATACATTGACTTATTGCACTTAGAGTGACAACTGGTGCTGTGCTTTGCTTGGAGATTCATACAATAATCCCTATCACATGCATATGCCCATTTAAAAGTCAGTAACAAAAGTCAAAATTCTCCAGAGTCAGAGCATACCTTCTCTGTAATACAGGAAAGGATATTTGTGGAATCTCATCTGTAATGATGCAGCATATAAATTTCCATTGCTATATATGACAGACGTCTGGTTCCAAATGCAATTTTACTGAGAGTTCTACCAGATGGAATACTCTAATCCCAATCCCATTTCATATCAATAAGTCAGGATATCCATAAATTTCCCAGCTAAATTAGAGAAGATACAAATCTATCTGTCTTTTAGATGTGAAGAAGTTTGATATTTATCAGTAACACAGCAATAGTTAAGGGACAGGCTAAGCTCAAATCAGAGGTGCAAGTACTTGAGAGATTTTATTTAGCCCCGATCTGTTTTAAATAAGCAACATTTTCTGTATTCTTTTCTAGTGTGTTACCATAAAAATCAACATTCTTCATGAAGACTGATTACACTGGTTTTTAAGACAAATGGGAGAAGTGAACTATTACAGTCCCTTTAAAGTCTCTTCCTCTTGTGGACACCTGGAGTGTATATCTACACAGTACCACTTACTTGGGGAATGCAATTTCTTCTCTGACTCAGAACTTTCCTGAACCCAGGGATACTCTTAGCAATTAGCACTCCTCCCACAAAATCCTTTCATTAAAAGATCAAAAACAAGAAGTCCAAAAACAATTTCTCAACATTAAAAGGAAAGATTATGTAATTTGTGTAGCATACAAATAAATCCAGACTTCTCTCATAAATGGCTAGTGGGTCTGTAACATGCACATCATTTCTGGGTGTTTCTCTGTATACTGCTGGTACAGTTAATGTTGGTACACTGATTGTTGATGGCAATTTTAAAGGCATATTTCCTTTGAGTCAATAATTTACACTTCTAAGAATTTAGACCAGCATACCATATGGGATATAACACTGATGTTGAAAAAAGGGAACATGTTTATGAATATTTTAACATTCGTTTTAATGGAACACAATCTAAATACTATCATGGAATGTTCAGCTCCTAAAAATGAATCTGTAAATCTGTTTTTGACATGGAAATACTTTTATAGTATATTTTTAACTAGAAAATTATGACACTGTTTATATGAAATGAACACCTGTAAACATCTGGATATGTACACATATCTATACATATTTCCATAAGAAAGAGACTAAAGGCATGTATTCTAAAATGTTAAGAGCGGTCATTGCTAGATATTACGCTTCATACTATCCAAATTTCCTTCTATTTTATGAAGGTAAACTTCTACTAGTTGAATAATAAATTATTATAAAAGAAAAAAGATTAAGAAGCTCTAGAAATCAGTTTCCAGGGGAGAGAATTATTGAACAAAATGATGAAACAAATTTAAGACTTAACAGTAGGAACTTTTCATTTTTGTATGGTTTCTCAGGAGCGAGTCTATATCTCCTTCTTTGTTTAAATACTCTGGTCTTAAATGCCTTCAACAGGGAGTAACACCCATTACTGAATTAACTTTCAGTTCATTGGCAATTTTTGTAGCAGACTTTATTTTTAGTGTATTAGAGCTTGTGTACTGCTTGCATTTAAATATTATTTATAATGTCCACTGTAGAATTGACTGGTATGAGGCAGTAATATAAGGATCAAACTATAAAGGTGGTTAGGTAACCAAGAATACACCGCACAGCTGACATGCCTGCATTTTAAGCATACTGTAGTCTCCATATATATAATGCTGGGTAATTTATTTTCTTCTCCTTTAATTTTCAGGTTTACAAACTGATGTCAGAGCAGTGCCTTTCCTTTTTTTGGCCATTAGACAGCTCTTGGATTACTGATTAGATTTTCCCAAAGGTGGAGGCAGCCTGGGGAGAAGACATCACTGTCTCCTGTAACCTGAAGTTCTAATTTCTTGTTGCCTGACTTAGTGTAGCAGCAGAAGACTGCCCACAGATTGACTGAAAGCCCTGAGTGGTACATGGAGCCAGTCTGGGCGATTTGATATGGGATTTGATTTGGCACCTCAAAAAAAGTGTTATTGGGGCTGGTAGTTTCTATGCTGTTGCTTACCTTGTCCCTGTCACTCTCCATCCCTAGGCATGATGGACTATCAGAGCACACACATGTGGAGACAAGTGGCTCAAAATCTTATGACATGGGAAAAGGGAAAAAAATATTTTATGCATCGGATGCCCTTGAATGAAAGTGCCACTTATGAACAGTAGCAGGAAGACCACGAGGACTTAATCCAGTATACACCCAAAGGGTAAAATGGTCAGGGAGAAACAGGAGACTGAAATGGAAACTAGAAATTTAACCACCCAGAGATACAAGCCATTCTAAAAATTTTGCTTAAGGAGGCAATGAAAAAGGAACTGGTACTTTGGACAAGGGGGCTAACTGCACTGCTCTAAGGAGCTGCTACAGTCTCTAAGTGCAAACCTCAATCCCTGGGAAGTAGGCTAGGAAGTTCCCCCCCACCCCCCACACAGTGAAATTGGAAATGAGAAACTTCTGTTTTCCTAATTTACATATTTTATTCAGAACTCTGTTTATTTTTATGCCTTGTTGAATTCATTTTTAATGGAACATTTGGTTTCCTATGCAGATATTTATTCAATTCAGTATTTTGCTCTTTCCCCCCAATTTTTTAGCCTAGAACTGTATCAAAACATATTTAAAATTATTTTGCTTTGCAATTTATTCATTAGCTAATAGAACTTACTGAGAGACAGTAACAGTATTTGCTTCTGCAATACAATATATATTTGAGAACCTACCAATAAATTGCGAGTCTTCTATATGCTAGAAGTATTCATGGCCATCATTTTGTTTACTCTTGGTCTAGCTACTATAGATTTTTTTTTAGGTGAAATAGATTATGTATTTTCTCTCTGGATTTCAGTATACTATACACACCATTTACATTAACAAAACAGTATACTTTTTTATAAAACTGTTTAAAATTTATTCTTAAGGCATTTATGATAAAAAGTTTTGAATTGATTGATTTTAAATGTCATAAAAATGGGATGCATTTTATACATCTCTGGAACTTTTATGACAACAAATTTGGTTCAAATCAATTATTTTTCTCACTTTGCAAAAGCGGCTTGCAGATACTCAGCTAATAAACTGATTTGATATACACATTTCCTTTTGTACATTTAGGTAGAGGAAAAATGTTCTATGTTGCTAGGCTTTGCAGTAATCTTGAAGTTAGAAATGAAGAAGCACTATTTTTCTTCTTGTTTGCAGAGAGACATTAGCCACATACACTTCAAAAGGTTAAATATTTACTCCACAACTTTTATTGTTAGTGGGCCAGTCACAATTTCAAGTATTTTCTTCTTTACTAGCATGCCCATTCATTTTATAAATTCTTAATTTGGCAACCATATTAATTTTCATGGCCATATTATCAGAAATAATTTATGATATTTTCCACGCAGTCATAATTTATTTTTTCATTTTGCTTACTTCATTTAGATTACTAGCTGTCTCCAATTACTAGCTCTACTCTTTACTAGCCATGTGACCCTTGGCATACAAATTAATTTGTTGTTTAGTTAAGTCACCTGTAAAATGGAACTGCATTGGCACCTACCTAATAAGATTAAATTATCAAACATATAAAGTACTTAGAACAACAAATTATCCTTAATAATTGTTCATATGTTAGCATATTGTTTTGTGATTGTTATTACTCCAGTCTTTCTGCCTTGCCCATTATCTATTTACATTCCTATTGAGAATTGCTCCAGCAAGGTGAATACTTCAACCATTCCATTTGACTCAGAAATTTTACTTAAGGATATTACTCTATACAAATAAACCCACTCATTTTTACTATATATGTATACGGGGATTTAAAAAAAATAATCCAACGTTCATCAATTGAAAAGTGAATACATATATTTTTATAAATTCATATTCTGCACTTTTTAAAATAAAAGATTTCTGCATTTCTTTTATTTTGCATTTTCATTTGTATTGGCTCAGAATAGTCTGGCTATACTGCAGTAACACGCCCCAAATCTCATTGTTTTAAAAATAACAATGCTCCCATGTACGTCCATCTATGTCAGCAGAAGAGTATCAGTGACCATCCAGAATATAGACTCTTTCTGTGCAAAAGGAAAGAGAGAATGAAGTGAACTTCACTCTCTTAGCCACTGTCTCTTAAATCATCTTTGGAGAGGTGACATGCAAATTTGTTTTGCTAATATTTTATTGGTAACAGCAAGTCTTATGGTCATGATTATCTTGCAGCAGGTGAAAAAGTTGAATAATACCATAAGCTAAAGGAGACAGAGCTGGAATATTTGTGAAAACCTCCAATGGTTCCCACTGTTTAAATCAATTGACCTGGAGAGAGGGACATGAGAAATGTAAGTTGTTGTGTAATGGTTATGCTATGATCTAATGAAAAATTAATTTGTGGGGGTCAAAAGGTAAAAAGAAAAAAAATGAATGACCAAGCAAGGCGTACACACACACTAGGCCTTCTGGTAAATGTGAAGGGTGGGTGGGTGGGATTCACAGAGACAAAAGGCATACTAGGAGTGATTGAGAGAGTACAAGCCTCTCCCATGGTGTGACCAAGGTCTAGGGTCAAAACTTTGTGGATCCATCAACAAGGTGTAGCTGGGCCTTGGCTCCATCGTTGTGTCATCATGTCAGCAAACATCTGGCTAAGTCAAGAAGCTGACATCAAACCTGAGATTATATAGCTTCAGTTGTATAATATGGCAGAACCCCAGTATGCAGCCCAGGTCTGTTACCTCAGTATTCTTGGTTGAAGGAGCACCAGTTCAGCTGAACAGCCACTTCAGATTTCTACCATAAGTTGGTCTGACTGTCTTAAACTCTCAGCTGTACCTGGTTTCTACGGAGTTTTTCAGAGGCCAGCTTGTGAGGAATCAGTGGGAATCACTGGGGTTTTTCACAAATATTCCAGCTCTGCCTGTGTCCTTTAGCTTATGGTATTATTCAACTTTTTCACTTGCTGCAAGGTAATCATGACCCTAAGACTTGCTGTTACCAATAAATATGAGTAAGTTAGCCCTTACTTTTCAGTGGCACAATAAAGAATACTCTGTTTTTCCCATTTGAGTTTTGAGAAACAAATAAATCAGGTAGTTGAAGATAAATACAGCAGCCTTACTGCTGATAAAAGATGGGTGGAAATATGGGTTAGGTGTGCAAAAAGAAAATTTGTGAGTTTATATGTTGGCATGAACATAAATAAACATAAATAAATGCATATAAATAAATGCATATAAATAAATAAATGCATATGCATATCAATGGGAAGGGAGCGTGTACGAAATGGAGAAATAATGAACACGTTATTTTTTATTTAAGAAGAACATTATATGGACTTATATACTTATATACAAGTCACTCTATTAAACAAAAACAGGGCTGAGTAAGCCCCAATCTTTGAAAAGGTCTCTGCACTTACTATGCCGTCTTTGACACTAGGACGGAGTATACAATTGTTGGTAAAGTTCTACAAATCCAGCAAATTTTTGTATTTTCTTTTTTTTACAGAAGTATAGTTGATTTACACTATTGTGTTAGTTTTAGGTGTACAGCACAGTGATTTAGTATTTTTGCAGATCATATATATTTCATTATAGTTTACGGTATTTTCTTAATTTGATTTTAGTGTCTGTGCTTTATCAAAAATAAAAGGATTAGATGAGGCTGACTATGGAATAAGAATTACATATGTTTCTGTATGTAAAGTGTCAACAGATTCTCTATATTTATTTCATGGTATATATTCATACTTATATACAGTACAGGCAAAAGAGACAGAATGGTTAGTTCTACCTGGTAGTCTAAACTATGGAAATGCTTCAATTCAAACTAGTGAGGTTGCTTGAGCTGAGTTGAGATAGAAAAGGCCAGATGAGCATCTAATTGGATAAGACTTACCCTGGATGTTGAAGAAAGTATATTACCTGCAGCAATCTATTGAATTTTCTAAGTAGCAAAATGGGGATCATGGCAAGAGATGAGGTTTACATGGAATACTAAATGCTCTTTTTCATGCTACAGTCTGTTTATTGTTTATCTCTTTGCTTATGCAAAGTCCCTTTTTTATTTACACATCTGTACTGATAATACATTATGTCTTATAACAGATAACCAACCTCTTTGTCACATCTCTCTACAAAATCATTCAAGGTTAAATTTGCCAAGGAAATATTTCTGAAATTTTTTATGTCAAATTTTGAGTATGTAGCCACAATCATAAGGTACTGGAATCCACTCTTGCTGGATCTCATGCAGAACCTTATAGAATAATATATTAAATAATGGTCTAAATTATTTTCTAGGACAATTTCTGTACTTCTCTCATTTGAATATTTACACGGTGCAATAAATTCATTCTAGATGGTGTTATGGGCTAAATTGTATCCTTCCCATATTCACATCTTAAAACCTTAACCCCTAGCACCTTACGTGTGCCACAACTACTGAGCCTGCGCTCTAGAGCCCACGAGCCACAACTGCTGAGCCCACGTGTCACGACTACTGAAGCCCACGTGCCTAGAGTCTGTGTTCTGCAACAAGAGAAGCCACCACAATGAGAAGCCCACGCACTGCAACGAAGAGTAGCCCCCGCTTGCTGCAACTAGAGAAAAGCCCGCGTGCAGCAACAAAGACCCAACACAGAGGAAGGAAAGAAGGAAGGAAGGGAGGGAGGGAGGAAGGAAGGGAGGAAGGGAGGAAGGGAGGAAGGGAGGGAGAAAGGGAGGAAGGGAGGGAGGGAGGAAGGAAGGAAGGAAGGAAGGAAGGAAGGAAGGAAGGAAGGAAGGAAGGAAGGAAGGAAGGAAGGAAGGAAGGAAGGAAGGGAGAAGGGAAAAAAAAAAGAATGTAACTATATTCGGAGAAGTAATTAAAGTTAAAGGAGGATATGTGAGCAGGCCCTAATCCAATCTGACTGGTATACATATAAGAAAAGGAATTAGGACACACAAAAAGAGGTATCAGGGATGTATACCCACAGAGAAAAGGCCACGTGAAGACACAGTGAGAAGGAGAATATCTGTAAGCCAAAGAGAAAGGACTCAGGAGAAACCAACCCTGCCAACACCTTGATCTTGGACGTCTAGTCTCCAATACTGTGAGGAAACGAATTTCTGTTGTTTAAGCCTCTCAGTCTGTGGTATCTTGTTATGGCAGCCTTTCATATTAATACAGATGGGTATATATAAAGATTGTTAGCCAAAACAAACAAAGAAGCAAACAAATACAAAAAGCAGTGTTTTCTTATCACGCAATTAACTTTGATGAGGATCAGGACACAGTTAGATCTTCTTCAACGATCATGAACTTGTTCCACATCACAAATTTCCCACTTGAAGGCACTTTGAAAGGAATAGATTGTATTAGAGCCAGGGAAGGTAAAATTAAGTTAAGTCAAAACTACCAACACCGCATCAACTAAAAAAAAAAAACCTTAGAAACCATTAAAAGGAAGTGGTTGCTCAGAGAAAAATTCATTCATACTGGAAATTTTGACTGCAGTTAAGGACAAACCATAGATTTTTTTTAAAAAGATGTATTAAAAGACCATTACTTTTGGAAGGAAAATGGCTGAAACGTGATGTACAATAAAAGCTCATTTGGGGAATACTGAGACATTGCTAAAATATTCAACTTATTTTTCTATTGTTCAGTGAAGTGTTTCAAACTTTCCTACTGAGCACACAACATGTTCAATCCCTAATGCAAATAGATTCAGTTCCAATTCATTTCATCCCCGTGTTTTACTTATTTGTATCCTACTGAGCCATTTTTGATGCCAGATGTGTTCTCCTTCTCTTAGATTTTATTTTTTATCTATTCAATCTCCCACTGAGGAGTTTGCTAGATGTCCTGTCTAGCAATAAGTTATATTTAAATAAGTGTCATATATTTGGAATTCTAATGGTCAGTAACCATTGAGCTGGAAAGAAAAATATATCTTTATGTTTTGCATAAGGGAATTATGAAGGAGACTGATTAATTCTGACCTTTTAATAGGTTTTGTTATACCAATTTTTTTAAATTCTTTAAAATATCTGAATGCTAATGCCTGCTCATAGGAGAGTTGGATTCTTTATGGATACTACCACGTATCTGTTAGTAATTAACACTGGACACAGATTAAATGATACACAAAGGAATGAACTGACTCTGAAAAAGCTAATCAACTGAGACTTTGTTTCATGTAAGTATTAAACAGATAGAGAAAATCCTCTTTTATTTACTCACATGCAAAGTTGTAAATATTTGAAATATTTGCTAGCCTAGTAGTTTTGCATTTCTCTGCTCTTTCTATTATACTATGTTGTAAGGAAAGCTTTCGGCCACAAACTTTTGTCAAGATTGGAAATCCTTAGGCAATGGAAGAAAAGAAAATCAAAGTAATTAAAGAATAAAAAGATAAATTTTATAATAAGCTTTCAGGAAATATTAGTCAAGAGGGTAAGTTTCTTATTATTTGGGAAGCAATGTTTTTTTGTATTGGACTTAAACCCATAATAAAAATTCAATTTGTTTACTGTTATTACTGTAATACATGTTTCTAAGGCATAATTGAAGTGGGGGCTAAAAATAGGATCATAGCAAATGCTTTAAATAGTGTCCCTCTAGTTCAGCTTTCTTTCACTTCGTGGGAATTTTACTATCCCTTTAAATAGTACCTTTAACATTTCTTTCTCACCAACGATTGCTCAAAATATAATGTCCAAATTTAGTTAACTTTACATTTAGGAAAGAAACTTCTTATTAAGGGGTAAGGAGGGTGCATTTAAAAAAGATTATGTGTCAGCTTATGTGAATGACCAATAAGGTTAGTGATTCAATAGAGTGGGAAAACTGACTTTGTAGAAAAGGCTCTCAAAAACTTATTAAACAAAAATTCTTGGAGAGGAGAGAGAATAAGAGAAGATGATAAGTATTTCACTGGGCATGAGAAGCAAGAAGAAATTGTAAATATATAGGTACATATGCTGATAGGTAGATCTGGTCTTAGGTAGCTGTGGAAATATGTTCTGATTGTTTACATTTTCCTAACAGAAGAGGTACCTTCTTTAGCTATGAGTGACTACGCCAGAAGAAGAGATATGAAGATTGAGGAGAAGGGGGAAAATGCAAAAGAGTCGAGCGTGGAGACTGAATCAGCTAAGAAGTTGTGATCTAATTCCCCAGCATCATTAAGGACCCACATCATAAATTTAGAGTCCACTCAGCATGGTTATATGTTTTACTCTAGGACCATTCATTTTCAAGAACACAGGCATAGTGTAGGTCGAGGTGTGAAGTTTTACCAAGTGGGTATGACAAAGAGAGAATTAGAATATATGAGAATGGGAGAAGACCAAAATGGTGACATAGGAAAATCCAGCCTCCATTGCCCCCAACAAAGATCAATAATTAGACAGCTATTCAAAAACAAAAACAGCTCTGGAAGACATGTACAGGCCACTTAGGAAGTTTCAGCAACACAGAGGAACGAAAAGCCTGAGAGCATTGCACAAGAAGAGAAGGAAGACAGCTTCATTTGCCTGCATCATCTTCTTCTCCAAGAGGGCACTGTTCAGCACCAAGAAGGAACTTCCCAGCTAGAAAGAGTTTTTATCACTGGAAAAGGAAGAATGGTATGGGCAATAAACTTCTTCAGCCTTTTGGGGCACTACCCAAATGTCCCGACCAGAAAAGATGAGACATATAGGACTAGCTAGGTACAAGGAAAAAAAGCAGGAGCAGTCACACAGTGGGAGTGATGGCAGTTCAGAGGCCTACGCTGCAGACAATCTCAACAGATTTGAAACTGTATGAGAATGAAAGACACTAAGTTAAAGATAAGACAGAAATGAAGAGGATGAAAAATATAAAGTTCATAATGAAATCAATAAAAGGACAGAAAATTAAATAATTGTTAAACATTTATTTATATATAGCAGAGTATATTTTTTGGTGATAGATGAATAAATAATGTCACAATGAGAATATGTGTATAGTGTGCCTGAATGTCATGAGAGCCATCAGAATGTTTAGTTCTTTTTCAATTGATTTATGGGAAATATTTCTCTGGAAATTCAACAATTAAAAAATTATAATTCAATTAAATAATTTTTATCTACATGAAATAAAAACATTGAAATTTTTAGGAAACAATGAAAGTAGGGAGTATAATTCTTTCAGATATTATAATGTATATGCACAATTAAATCATTGTGATTTAACAGGCAAATGGAATGGATTTTCTAGAAATAGATGACAGAAAATAAGAAAGATAAAAAGCAATGAGTTTTTTTTCAAAAGGATAGACCAATGAAATAAAACTGACATACAGCAAATGACATAGAATTTAAAATCGAGAAATAAACCTATATATTCTTAGTTAATTGGTTTTTGACAGAGGTGCCAAGACAATTCAATGGAGAAAGAATAAATAGTCTTTTGAGCAAATGGTATTGGGACAACTAGATAATCACATGCACAAGAATGATGTTGGATCTTTTCCTTATACCATATTGAAGAATTAACTCAGGGCTTCCCTGGTGGTGCAGTGGTTGAGAGTCTGCCTGCCAATGCGGGGGACACAAGTTCGAGCCCTGGTCTGGGAAGATCCCACGTGCTGCGGAGCAACTAAGCCCGTGCACCACAACTACTGAGCCTGCACTCTAAAGCCCACGAGCCACAACTACTGAAGCCGGCCTGCCACAACTACTGAAGCCCACGGGCCTAGAGCCCATGCTCTGCAACAAAGAAGCCACCCAATGAGAAGCCCGCGCACCGCAAGGAAGAGTAGCCCCCACTCACCACAACTAGAGAAAAGCCCGCGAGCAGCAACAAAGACCCAACGCAGACAAAAATAAAAATAAATAAATTTATATATAAAAAAAGAATTAACTCAAAATGAATCATAGGCTTTAAATGTAAGAAGTAAAACTATGAAACTTAGAATAAAACATAGCAGTAAATCTTCAAGACCTTGGGTTAGGCAATGGTTTCTTAGATACAACACCAAAACTATAAGCAACAAAAGAGAAAATAGATAAACTGGATTCCATCAAAATTTTTAAATCTGTAATGCAAACAATACATTCAAGAAAGTGAAAAGACAACCTGCAGAATGGGAAAAAATATTTGAAAATCATATGTCTGTTAAGGGTCTGGCAACCAGAAAATATAAAGACTCCTTAACTCTCAAACAAAATTCCAAGCAAAATGGGAATGGATATAAATATCGAAAGAAGGTAAACAAATGGCCAGCAAGTGTATAAAAAGATACTCAGCATCATTAGTCATTAGGCAATACAAATTAAAAGCAGGACATACCACTTCACATCTACTAGGATGGCTACAATCAAAATGAGATAAAAATAAGTACTGGTGAGGATGTGGATAAATTGGAACTCTTATTCATTGTTGGTGGGAATGTGAGCTTGTGCAGCCACTTTGGAAAATAGTTTGGCAGTTCCTAAACTTGTTAAACATAGAGTTACTAACTATATGACCCATCAATTCCACTCCTAGGTATGTACTAAAAAGAAATGAAAAAAATGTGCTCCAAAAACTTGTACACAAATGTTCACAGCAGCGTTATTCGTAATAGCCCCAAAGTAGAAACATTAATGTCCATCAACTGATGAATGGATAATAAAATAAAAGAAAGTAATGTAATATAATATTATTCAGCAATAAAGAGGAATGAAATTCCTCTACATGTTACAACATGGATGGACATCAAAAATATTTGTGCAATTATATAGTAAGCATATTGTTTCTCCAACAGTAGCTCTGTGACTCCACCTTCACAGATGCAATAGTACAGTCCAAAACACAGGAAACATTGTTCCTCTACTGTACTGATGAATGGCCCTACTAACCATGTACAGGGATAGTTAGAGAAGATGCTGAAACGGTAGCTTAAAATAAGTCATAATCGGGACTTTAAATTTTATTCTAAGAGAAATCTTCATAGCGTTTTCAACAGAGGACTTTAAAAAAATAAATAAAACAATTTCTCTGGCTGCTATGGAGATACAGCATGTTCTTATTTATAGACAGAAGATCCTAGGGGCATCTCCATGACATGTGAGGGCATGTCATTGGAAATTCTGTACAGTATACTAGAAAGAGGACAGGATGGGAGTAAGAGGACCTGATTAGTGAGACAGGACAATTGATAGCTTCCAACTTTAACTTATAAATTATTCACTGTATGATGATCAATATCTTTTGCCACTTTAATACTTCAGTTTATTTTAAATCTTTATTCTGGTAGGGTGAATAGAAATAATTTGCAGACTAGACTAGCCTAGCACTTCTGATGAAAGAACTGAACTGCCTGTATTTTTCCTAATTGCATTCCTTGTTCTACCTTACTTTGCCATTTCAAAATAAATTATTTTTGTCAAATTAGTGAGATAATTTCCTCATCACATTAAAATAACTTTATCTAAACCTAATGGTTTTTAATGCTCATTTAAAAAAATATTCACTTTGTTACATTTTATAAATTTTACAGATTTCCCATTACTACCTAATTGTGCAAAATGCTCTTGCCTTTTTTTCTTATTAAAGTCAGGTTTTTAAATGAATTCAATATGTTAGCATTTAAAAATAATTATTAATTTCTTGCCTACTTGTCTTCAATGTGTTTTACTCCTAAGATATTTATATAGCTCCTTCCTATACTTTTAATCCTTCGGATAGCATTAACTGTTCATTCTCACTGGTCTCATGTTTATTTACGTACCTAAAAAATTGTCTTGCACCCTAGCTCTTTCACCCCAAACCACAGTAATCCCCATTTTCATCGTTAAGTTTTCAGAAGGTTATTTTTTTGGAATATCAAAAAGATATCTTGTTTTCTAAATTTTACCTTTGAGGGATGTGCACGTTATGACATAAATATGTGAAGATGATATTTTCTCTGCCTTTATCCACAAAAATGTTGGCTAATATCTCTAACAAGTATATAATTGTCACTTGATTTTCTAATTTCTTTAGTTGTTTTTCTGATGTTTTAAACCATTTAACAGCGGAAGGGAACTTGAAAATTACTGATTAAAATAAAATCATTTATTCCATCAATATGTACTTGTTTCTGATTAATTTTTTACCTATGTTCTAACCATCCTTTTTTTCTCTGCCAATATTAGAGTAAGATATAAATTCTAGAGCTCCAAAGAAGGTGACCCTGACAGTTTTTGCCAACTTAATCATTGCTTTAGTGGAGATGAAGATTTGGAGCTTCCTACTCTAACATTTTTAGTGAGGGCAATATGAGTTTATTTGATAGACATCTGAGAATAACTTTTTTTTAAGTAAAAGAATGGATTATTAAGGCAACAGAATTATATTAGACATATATTAACAATGTCCTGTCTTATTAGAGATATATTTGAAGTTGAAGTTTTAAATAAAGAAATAAATTTCTGAGGCACAGACAAGTGTCTGTTAATTTCTGAGACATTAACAAGTCTTTCATTTCGGATTTTTAACCATACAATGTCCAATGAGTTCTACTGACCAAAGTATACATTTGTAGGAAAAACACTTATTATATGTCTGTTGAAACATGCATTATATTTTCTGAAAAACACTGACAGTAAAAATTAAGCTAAATGCTTGTTGAGGAGATAGCATCATAAACTTAGGCTGATGTCAGCTATATCTCAGAGGTAATTTAAAAATTACCAATTTTTATTTCTCAATAATAGCATCTTAATTCTTAAGAAATGGTCAAGTTGTGTACAAGCCAGCAAACTTGCACCAAGAACCACTTTTATTGATATCTAATGTTACTGGCACTAAAAATTTCAATGGTGGGTTATATCATTGCTCCTCAAGAAATCAATATTACAAGTTTGTTTGATGATCATTTGGAAATCCATAAAACTACAAATGTATACAGGCTTAAATAAAGACACTAGCTTGTGATGTTAGAATTTACATTTCTAGTTTAACCAAAATAATTCAAACATTCATATTTAATTCCTCAAGAGCAGTGTACTCTCTCAGCAGCAGAAGTGTAGAATTATTTCTGAACTACTGCCAGTAATGACATTTAATGATCACCATTTAAATTGCTTTTTCAGAAATTGCTGTCCACATCTGTAGTTTTGTATGTCATTTGTTAGATCTAATATCATAAATTACAACCCAATATTTTAACAAGTAATATGTTTTTTGTCTAGGTTTAATAAAAAAAATTTTTTTAAATAAAGCAACTATTGCAGGAGGAAAAAAGTCGTATTTGAGAAGAACTGTGACTTCCCTTCTGCTTTTCCTCACAGCATGACTAGAATTTATAATTAATAAATTTCACAAAGTTTTTCTTCTGTCATTCTAAATGGAATCTTTTAATTGCTGTTATTACATTTCCTTGCAACCTCATGTATATACTTAAAATGCTTTATTATAAAAGCTTAGTTAAAAAAAGAACTTCCATCTGAGATGATTAGGTTTCATTCAAAAATGTCTTGGCCAAGTTCATGTTATTACCATCTTGACCATCATCTCTCAAGGAAAACAATGAGCCTTTTGAGCATGCAGTGGTCTTGCACTTAGCTTCACATCATTGTAACAGTTTTTAAGAGATCAATAATGAATATTTTTATAGTACCATATAAGTTTTGGATACACTGCTTTTTTTCCAAGAGATTTCTTAATTTTTTCTTTTATGTAATTATGATTTAGGTTAAAAACTAAAACAACGGATAAGGAAAAACAGTGAATTATCCTCATAGTGACTGTTACCAAATTTTTTTAAGATAGTTGTAACTTTAAGTGTGTTTTGTATTATCTATCTTTTCTCACTTTTAAATCCAATACAGCGTCTTAAAAAGCTCAAAGTTTAAATCTTTTTAGATTCATTTGAATATCAGGATGCCCAGTTCTATAATCTTCCTGAGAGTATCCTTTATAAAAGCAGAGACTTTTAACTTAAAAGATGTATAAGCATATGGAAAGTGAACCACCTATATATTTTTAATGATTTACCATGTCAAACTCTATACTGTAAGGACTGTAGTCAGATTAGAAAACATCACAATCTTTATAACTTGATTTATTATTCTAAAGCTTTGCTGTCATATAGGTTATTCTATCACTAAAGAAAATTAAAACAAAAAAAAAACTGGTTCAAAATATAAAGTTAAATTAACCTAAACATTTCCAATGTAATTTACTGCCAGCACGTTTAAAAGTTAGTTTTCAATCCTAAATTCTTTATTCTTATCGAGACTTGCGCAACCAATGGTTCTCCCACGGCGTGAGCTCTTTAGTACTTCTGCAAAATGGGCTGGGAGTGTTTGCCTATTGTCTTGTACTGAATTCTATGACCTGGGAAATATTAGTCTCCACTCTTGAGAGAATCTCTTTTATTATAGAAGGAGACTTAGGAAAGTAAAGTGTAAACTTTATTTGGATTCAGAAGACCTGAGCTGCAATCTTGACTTTGCCACTTGCTCACCGTACATGAGTAAATCACTTCACCTATCTGAGCTTTGGTTTCTTCATTTATAAAGACAAGATAATAATAGTGACTATTCTGCAGAATTATTGAAAAGTAAACATGAGATAATGGGTGTCGGAAGCATTTTGATTATTTTACAAGGTATTATGACTATAATGAACCATAATTCTTTTTGACATTTATGTGTAACAAGGAGTATAATGACAACATAATAGAAGTTATTCACTAGAGTGCTGAGGTCTAATCACATTTTTAGGCTTTTATTCAAAGGCCCTTCCTCTCTTCTTCCTTTATAATTTCCCCTTTTTAGTGGTGGCTTTTTGTTTTATTTAGGTGAAAGTGTCACTGTCCTTTTGATTCCTCATGTTTATCAACTCAGATTACATAACTCAGTACAGAATCACTGTAAGTGGAGGTGATGAAATGACATGGAAAAGAGTTTGGGCCAAGAAACACAGAGACTTTGTTCAAGTTCTGTTCCTGCCACTTAACTAAACATGAGAACATGGGGAAGTTATTTAATGCATTTATTTTTTAAAAAAAGAATAAGAATACGTATTTCAGAAAGTAATTGTGATGGTTCTATTGAATGTAATGGAAGTAACCACTGCTCCCCCAATAAAGTTCTGTGTACAGCAAATGTGCCTCAGTTAAGCATCAATTTATGTTCCAGTTAAACTCCCCAAATATTTGATGATAACTGAAACATATCTATCCACCCTTCACTAAGTTATGCAGATTCCCTAGGGCCTGTGTGCATCCTGCAGAGAGAGGTCTGGTGAGGTCTCTTTTAATAGTGTTAGGGTATGCTATTCACTATGGCCACTATAATGAGAGGGCTGGGGAGATGCTAATCTTCCTGAATTGTGTGCCAAAGATCTTGCAAAATTTGTCCAAAGCTGCTGATGCACTTCAATGGCTTCAGATGTTAGGAGAACCTGTCTCCTGCAAAGACAAAGCAAAGGGCCACAAGGGGCTGATTTGGACCTGGTCTTGATGGCCTGGCCTCGCACATCAGAGGCAGAGCCTGGGATGTCTTTTCAACCATTCTGTCTGACTTTCAAGTTAAGATATTCTTTTCCTTTTTTAGTTGTTTTATATTGAAAATAATGAGAATTTTTTTTTTATATGAAAATTGGGGTTTTATAAAACCATTCATCTCTTTCAGTATCTTCCGTTCAGTATGCACCTGTTTTGTGCTCAGGATTGATAAAGGTGAAAAAAAACCCATCCTTAACTCTGTGTGATGATTTCAGAAAACACTTTAGCTAAGGTGGAATTCATTTTATCCAAACAAGGGACCGTGGGACTGCCAGAACGTATTTCCACCAATTGCTAAACAACACAATCTCATTGTGAGAACAAAGATAAGACTGTTTGTAAATTGCTGCACCATGTTTTGGAGCTGGTAAAAATCCACATGCTTTCTGTGCTGTTAAATCAATGTCTTGGGATGATTCTCTGTTAGAACAGATAATCAGCCATCCTTTAGATTTAGCTAATTGACATTAGCAGCTTCCAATGCACTTTCTTTCTGCAATGTCAATAGATAGAACAAATGCACATACCTTACTGAACCATCTTATCTGTTGTGTGTTTCTGCTCTCAATGTCATTAGGACATTACTCATTTTTAAAGAAAAACTGCACCTGTAATGAAATGTGCTTGTTAATGGAAATCAAAAAAACTGTGATGTTACTTAAAGTGTATAGAAGAAAAACTAAGAGAATTTAGAGTGGAACATATGAAAGCATGTGTACCTTGGCAACTTTAACAATTTAGAATATTCAAAAAAACGAATACTGAAATATTTTCTGAATACCTAGTAAATAAAATATATCACTCTGCCTTTAAATATAAAAATAAGAAAATCCCTCATTCTGCTCAGCTTTTTGTCCCATTGTATATATAAGAATTTAGATCCAACCCAATATGCTACTGGTCAGTAAGGAGGTAGAAAACAAACATAAAATATAAGTAACACAGAAAGATTAGGATTTAGAGTCAGCACTGTTGTAAAACACGAGAAAAGTTCATAATTATAAAAGTCATAATTCTGTAAGAAATTAAACAAATATTAATTAGTTTAATTTGATAGGGTTGAGATTATATCTGCCTTTAAATGTGGATCTTATACCCACTACTACATGAATTTTTAGGACTACCTAAACTACTCTATCCTCAATTTATTCTTTAGTAATAGTATGTTAAAATAAAATAATCAGAATGTTTCTATGGGAATAAAGAGAGAAAGTAGGGGAAACAGCCTGATATATCTCCTTACATACATCAGGAACCTAATCACTCATTTCTCCTTAAGCTCTAATCTTCACCTATTAATTCTAATACTTTTATATCAATATATGCTTAATGAATAAACAACTTATTAGAATTTTTCTTCCAATAAAATAAGGAAGATTATAATTAGACAAAAATGATAAGCAGAACTTGTACTGACATATACCATGTAAAAGAGAAGAACTGCATTTTGGAACCATATAAATATTTTTCATAACTATTTAACACAATTACTTTTATAAAGCAACCCCTAAAATCCGAAATAAAGACAAAACAAATGAACCAGTGATCTAGTTGAAAGCATAAGCACTTTAAAGGACATTATATCTCTGAAGTTTGCTGCGTAACCTTAGTGAAGTGTATTCTAAAATCAAAAAGAAAAACACGCAAAAAATACGAAACTATTTACAATATGGATACTTTTCAAGGTGTTACCGAAAATATTGTTATTCTGATACTGTTGTGAGCATACTATGGCACAAAATAAATGACTAATTATGTTGGTGCCCTTGAGAAGCAGAATTTTCAGCATTTAAAAAGGGAGAGAAGAAATAATATTTGTGAAGCTACACTAAAATTCTATATCTGAACTCAACTTGGAAGTATCATTATTAACACATTAAATTTAATCCTTAAAAATTCTGTTTTCTAGCACTGTTTCCAGAAAGAACCTATACATAATGATTATTCCAGTAGCAAAGAACATCCCTAGAGCCCATATTGAAAACTCTAAACACCATTCTTTTCTAAAAGGAACCAAAGCTTCTTGCACAGAAAGCCTATCCAAGTCTGAGACAAGTAATGTACAAGATGAGCCTGAAATATTTTGTCTTACCACACAGCAAGAATGTTCTCAAAGACTGCTGTAAATCAAAACATCTGTACCAAAATCCATAAGGTTACCATAAAAGTACAAAAATAATAAACCCACGGTCATATTTGGAGGATATTAGGTATTCAACTTATCAGTCAGGAAACTGGTAAATAAAGGGAAAATATCAAGTGTTTAACTTATATCTCCTTATTTTCCTTATTGTGCTTCATGGTAACTAGCAAGATGAGGAAAAATGTATCCTTAAAGAAATATTCTGTTAATAAATGAAGAAAGAACAATAAAAAAGAACAGCACCATTTTCAATACCTACTGAAATAAAAGATCAGGGCAATAATCATTAACAGACACTAACATCATAAAAAATGTGACAACTTGATGATATGTTCTTTTTGGAAAATTGTAACTCTACCTATAAAGTATTTTTGCCAAAAAAAAATCAAATCAGAGCTATATAAATCTTGATACATCTATTTATTGCAAATAACAGAAAGAAAAAATGATGAATGACATCATGGGGATAAATCAGTAAAATACAGGCTGTTAGAAAATCTACAAGACAAATGAACTTTTTCTCTCAATAAATAATAGCTAGGGAAGAAGAAACATGGAGTGGAAACCTGTAGATTAAAAGAGCTTTAAGAGACAAATCAATCAATTGCAATGTATAGAGATTATTGGATTGTAATTTAAATAAACTGTATAAAAGCATTGTGTATACTTATGTAGGAGTAATGTTCCTGTCAAAAACTGGAAAAAAAAAAAAAACAACACCTCTTTGAAGGCATTAGAGAGAAACCACTGCAGTCATAATTTAAGACCTACTGTCCTTAAAATAGCAACAACACCTAGTATTGGCAAGAATGTGGGTTATTAAATGCAACACTTATACACTGATGTCCAGAGTAGAAATTAATGTAAACACTTTGGAAATGTTTGAGATTATCCTCTATGTATATCCTATTACCAAGTGCTATTTGAAACTATCTAAATGTCTATAAACATTAGAATAGATTAAATAAATAGTTTTATAGTTAGGCAATGGAAATCAATAGAGCAATGATAAAGAGTGAACTACTACTGCATGCAACAGCATGGATAAAACACCAAGAAAAAATGTTGAGCAAAGGAAACCCAGCCCAAAAGAGTAAAGCTATATGATTCCAGTCATCTGATATTCAAAAATAGCCAAAGCTTATGAGGTAGTGATAGAGGTCAGAACAGTAGTTATACATGAATATATGATATTGGGTTGGCCAAAAAGTTCATTTGGGTTTTTCCATACAATGTTATGGAAAAACCCGAACAAACCTTTTGGCTAACCCAATATTTTATTAGTGGGAATGAGGGAACCATCTGGGTGGTGGGAATGTTCCATACCTTGGTGGTTACGTAGATATATGCATCTTTAAAAGGGAGTAGAGAAATAAAAGAAAATATAGAATGAAAATAAAAATAAATCAGACAATTTGAACTCTGAATAAACAATTATTTTTAAAAAATATTGTCAATTTCAACAGTCAAGATAATGGTATTGTTCTTATGTTAAAAAGGTTCTTAGCATTTAGGTATACTACTAAGAAATTTATAGCTAAAATTATATACTGTTTAGAATTTGCTTCATGATGATCTAGAAAAACAGAACCCTCAAATACATGAAGCAAACAGTGACAGAATTGAAGGGAGATTGTTGGAGATTTCAATATTCAAAATTCCATAGTATTTAGAACAACTAGGCAGAAGATGCAAAAGGAAACAGATGACTTGAACAACACTGTAAGCCAACCTGACCTATAGAGCCCACCATCCAACAACACTGCAAGGAATGTTCTCCAGGATGGACCATATGCTAGGCCATAAAACAAGCCTCAGTAAATTTTAAAGGCTTAAAATTATGCAAAGTATGTTTTCCAACCATAGTAGAATGACATTAGAAATCAACAACAGAAGGAAATTTGGAAAATTCACAACTATGTAGACATTAAAGAACATACTCCTAAATAACCAATGAATCAAAGAATAAATCACTAGGCAAATTAGATGAGATGACTAAAAATGAAAAAAGAAAACCAACCAAAAAAAACTAAAGCACAATCTAAAGTCATTCTTAGAGGGAAATTTACAACAGTGAACTATTTTTTTTTAAAAAAAAGAAGAAAAGGCTCAAAATAACCTAAAATCCTAGGAAAAGAAGAGCAAACAAAACCCAAAGATAAATGATGGAAATAAAATATATTAGAGCAGCAGTAAATTAGAAAATAGAAAAATAGAGAATATCAACAACAAAAAAGTTGATTATTCAAAAATAATCAATAAGATAAACAAACCTTTAGCTAAACTGACCAAGAAAAAGGAAGGAAGAGTCAAATTACTAAAGCCAAGAATGAAAAAGAGGCTATTACTACCAAACTTACAGAAATAAAAAAGGATTATGAAGGAATACTATGAAAACATGTATGCTAACAAATTAGATAACCAGAAAAATTCCTAAAAAGACACAAACAAAAAACCCACAAATTAAAAGAAAAAAAAACTGAATAGACATAACAAGTAAAGAAGTTGAATTAGTAATTTTTAAAAATCACAGAAAGAAAAGCCCAGGACTATTTTACAAAATAACACCAATCTCTCACAAATTTTTTCAAAAAACAGAAGAGGAGGAAACACTTTCCAACTCATTCTATGAGGCCAGCCTTTTGGTAATAAAAAAGCAGACAAAGACATTATGAGGAAAGAAAACTATAGACCAATATCTCTTATGAATAGAGACTAAAATATCCTCAACAAAATACTAGCAAACTGAATCCAACAACATATAATAAAAATCATACCATGACAGAATGAGGCTTAACCCAGAAAGGCAAGGTTGGTCCTACAAATGAAAATCAAGCAATGCAATATACTATATTAATAAAATAAAGAGCAAAACCCATACAGACATATAGATCAATGCAACAGAATTGACAGTCCAGAAAAAGAGCGATACGTCTATAGCAAATTAGTTTTTGCCAACAGTGTAAAACCATTAAATGGAAAAATTGTTCCTTAAAAATGTAAACATAGAGCTATCACAAGATCTAACAATTCCACTTCTAGGAATACACTCAAGAGAACTGAAAACATTCATCTAAAACCCTATATACAAATGTTCATAGCAGCATTATTCACGTAACCAACAAAAGGAAACAATCCAAATGTCCATCAGTTGAATGGTTAAACAAAATGTGAAATATCCATACAATTGAATATTATTCAACTATGAGAAAGAATGAAGTACTGATACATGGTTTAATGTGGATGAACTTTGAAAACAACGTACTAAGTGATATAGTCAGACACAAAGGGTCATATGTCACATGATTCTATTTTTATAACATTCAGAATAGGTAAATTCATAGAAGCAAAAATAGATTTGTGGCTGCAGGGGTTACTGGGAGGGAGGAATTGGGAGTTGCCACTAATGACTTTAGGATTTCTTTCTGGGGTGACAGTTGTATCAACCTAATGAATATACTAAAAATGACTTAATTGTTCACTTTAAAAGGGTAAAGTTTATGATTTGTGAATTATATCCCCATGCCAAAACAAGAGGATAATATGAGCTAGTGTTTTGATTCTGGAGGGCCATAAATTAAACAGATTGACCATAAATTGATCATATATGAGGCACAGTGGTAAGTACATGTGCTCTCACTGTATTATTTTTATTTCTGTGTATTTGGAATTATCCATGATAAAAGTATTTCTTTTCAAAAAAGCAAATAATTCTTTATAGATAGTGTACAGAACTGTAAAATATTTAATTTCCATAGTGGTTCCTAATTTTGAATGCCTATACTATACTGAAACTCCAAATGGAGTTAAAATGGTATAGTTAATTCATCTAAAAATGAAGTATTTTCAAATGAACCAATGGACACTTAAAGTCTTAGTTCTGTAATCTAGAACTTTATGGTCTATCATTCTCTATAATTTCAATTCATCATCATGTTCATCCCATTACCTATTTCATCATATAAATAGATTTAAACCTATGGCATGCTGGCCATTTTGCAAAAGGCGTTTCTGAACACTACCTTCCTTCTAAGAGTTTAAAGAATATTTGAGGGAAAATATATATGACACATTTTTAAGAAAATTCTTTGTTTTACTTTCCTGTGTTTGAGAAATAAATGAGGACTTTTGGGTTTTCTCTGGTAATTAAAATCTTCTAATCTTCTAATAGAACAAAGAAGCGATACATACTTTAACAAAATACATGCAGATAAGAAACAAGGATAATTTGTTAATTATAATTGCAATATAACATAGTAATGGAGTGGCTTCTGTGATTCTGCTAATCTTTAGTCACCCATATGATTTAAATATATGAATGAATGAAAGCTTTTTATTTTCCAGGAATTCATACTAAGATTGCAGCCAGGTAACAGACACTTTTTATGAAAAATGAAAAATTTATTTGAGCGTTCTGCCTGTTTCTAAATAGACAGATGTTTTTCATTAGACAACAAAGCTCCCTACAAATTTAGTACCTTATCACCCATGGGGAGACTTTTTCTCTCTCCTGCTGAATAACCCAAACTAGGCAAGATACGTGGCAACTAGATTAAATTTCTAGATCTACAAAATATTAACATGAGTTTTTGATAGAGGTGTTACTGTATCATCTCTGTTTAGGTCCATCAAAACAGTGTTTGGAGAGTTTCTGAAGAATATTCTTGCTTAAACTATTTGTCTCCTGCAGAAAAAAACTGAAATTTCATTCCTGAATATATTATTTCCTTATGATATGGTGATATCTAAATTTTATATGAATGAATGACATAGTAAAAGTATTCTGGAAAGATAAACTGAATGATATGAGTACCTATAGTGTTCCAACTACATTTCGTTGTTAATTCATATATGCATAGGTATGTGATAACCAATTCAATATAATGGAAAGTTTGATCCCTTAGGGTGTCTGTTATTATAGGACCCAACAAAAGACCCTTTGATATCTATAAAACGACCTCTATGGGGAAAATTTGAAAATAACTATACTGATAGATAGGAAGATTCAATGTTATACATATATTCTTAAGTTAATTAAAATTTAATGTACATGTAATTAATCTTATTATTTAGGGAACTTATTTTGTAAATCCTAAAATTCATATGGAAGAGCGCTTAAACAAGAAGAGTTATAAAAGTTTGGAGAAAAAAATAAAATATGAACATTTTAAGATATATTTTATAGCTATATTGACTGCGACAGTACTTACTCATAGCACAGAATGGATTCATGAATACATACATTCATGAATTATAAAATATTAGTGAATTTATATATATAAATACAAATAACACGTAAAGGCTCTAACTGGAGTGTGTGAAAACAAATTTTAGTAGAAAGAAAATGTATTTGCTTTTCTCTTTGCTTGTTTACTTGCTGGTTAGTTTATTTAGCATTAAAATGTTTTGGAAATTTTCACACCAATTCTGAAAAATTGATGGCATTTGTTAATAAAACTTCTAATAGCTTGTGGTAAGTTACACACTCAATTTATCCTCAGGAGAATTTATAAGGTAGTTCAAGAACAAAATGATTTCCTTATAATCAGGACCACTGAATATTAGATTATTTCTTCTCTTTCAAATGCTTTATTCTCTTTGTTCTTTCACCTCTGATGTGATGTGATGCAGAGACCAAGGAAGTATTAACCTGTCAGAGGCCTGAAAACCTTTACGAAGTAGCCTAGGTAGAGCTAAAGCAAACTTTAAAAATCTGTCCTCACTCTAAGGGTTAACACAAAGAATAAAATAACTTTCTTCAAAGAACAACTGATTTAACCAATACAGGAAATCTGAAAGAAATTCTGAATGAAGTATCAATTCTGAATGAAGTATCAATACAAAGCTGTGTATTTTTTAGTAAGTCGTCTGTTCTGTGTGTATAGAATTCCTGATCCTGATTCCATGACAGACATTATCATTCTCAATTCTGAAAAGGGAAAACTGATGCTAATCAAGTGTATGAAATGTCAATATCCACACATTTAATTGGAAAAACTGCAATTTTATTCCAAGTTTGCCTGTCTTCAAAACCTATATACCTACAGTTCACCTCAAATAAAAATTCATGAACGAAGGATATTTTCCTCCAAGGAGGAAGATCACCTCTGGAAACACCTAAGTCCAACACAGAATGGAAAGTTATTTCTTTCTGCTAATTTAATCTATATTTATACCATGAAGGAATGACGACATCCAAAAGCACATAGAATTAGGAAAAAATGATTCACTCTTGGAAAGAAATATTAAAGATACTTAATTTTTGTGTATTGGTATCATCACATCATTTAGGAGTCAGAAAAAAATCTTGAGTCAATGACTAAGACTCTTGATCACCCAAAAATAAAACCTCTATAATCACGTAAAGCATTTGTTATACAAAAAAGTGGTACATTTTGTCGTTTTCCCATAACAATTTCATACACTTTTTGTTTTATATCTGCACATTACTTTGAAGGATAGCTAGAGGCATCAATCAACATACATGTAACATATTTAACAGAATAAAAATATTATAAGATAGATCATGTAAATAGTTTCTTTTTAATGTGGAAATATAAAGGGAATTCCAGAAAATATGGAAAACTGAGCAACTGCATCCAAAACCCCTTCTTATATATTAGTCTGATAATACCTTATATAGCATTAAAATAAAAACCAAAAAACTATGTAAGTGACAGAAATAAGTGAAGGAGGATCTCCAAGTCCTATAGACTTCAGCTACTTTATTTATTGTCAGATTGAAGGAAAAGTCAACACATCTAGTCATTTACCTAATATCTTAGGTAAAATTCTAACCATCTAACCCGCAGCAGATTAAATCAAGGAATAAATATGTCTGTATATGTTCAAAAAGAGACCACTTAAAATTTGGCATGAACTTCCCCAATAGAGTACAAAATATTTTGAAAAGAACAATAATGACAATCTGAATAGTAATGGAGAAAATTAACAATACCAGAAAAAATAATAGGATGAAATTATATTATACAAGAAAGAAGTGAAATAATGTCCATAAGTCAAAAAATAAATTTCTAACTATGAACTAAACATTATGAGCATAAAAATTCTTAGCAATACATTATTTGTTACTAATTTAATTCCATTGTGGTCAAATAATATATTCTGAAAGATTTCTTAGAGAGGTACAATCTCCCAAGACTAAACCAGGAGGAAGTAGAAAATATGAACAGATCAAACCAGTAATGAAATTAAATCAGTAATTTAAAATCTCCCAACAAACAAAAGTCCAGGACCAGATGGCTTCACAGGTGAATTCTACCAAAAACTTAGAGAAGATTTAACACCTATCCTTCTGAACTATTACAAAAAATTGCAGAGGAAGGAACACTCCCAAATTCCTTCTATGAGGCCAGCATCACCCTGATACCAAAATCAGATAAAGATATCACAAAAAAAGAAAATTACAGACCAATATCACTGATGAACATAGATGCAAAAATCCTCAACAAAATACTAGCAAACAGTACTTTAAAAGGATCATATATCATGATCAAGTGAGATTTATCCCAGGGTTGCAAGGATTTTTCAAATATCTGCATATCAATCAATGTGACGCACCACATTAACAAATTGAAGAATAAAAACCATATGATCATCTCAATAAATGCAGAAAAAGCTTTTGATAAAATTCAGCATCCATTTATGATAAAAACTCTCCAGAAAACAGGCACAGAGGGAACATACCTCAACATAATAGGGCCATACATGACAAACCCACACCTAATATCATACTCAATGGTGAAAAGCTGAAAGCATTTCCTCTAAGATCAGAAACAAGGCAAGGATGCCCACTCTCACCACTTTTATTCACCATAGCTTTGGAAGTCCTAGTCACAGCAATCAAAGAAGAAAAAGAAACAAAAGAAATCCAGATTTGAAAGGAAGAAGTAAAACTGTCACCGTTTGCAGATGATATGATACTATATGCACAGAATATACTAAAGACGCCACCAGAAAATTACTAGAGCTCATCAGTGAATTTGGCAAAGTGCAGAATACAAAATTAATATACAGAAATCTGTTGCATTTCTATACGCTAACAACGAAGTATCAGAAAGAAAAATTAAGGAAATAATTCCATTTACCACCACATCTGTATTTACGAATAAAAATCTTACTTCTTATTCTAACAAAAATTACTTAAGCTTTTCTTAAACATAAGTGACTTTAAAATTTTCATACCAGTGCTTTTTAAAAACCTCTGCCTACATTCTTTCTCATTTTAAAAATCACACCTAAAATCTAGTGTCTTACAACTTGTTAATCATTATTCTACATATCTGTTTAATACTAGAAAGACCATTCAAGTTTTTCCAGAATCGTATCAATGCCATTTATTGCCTAATTTTCAACACCTTTAGAATGTGTTACCTAGATAATGATTTCTTTAGCCTTAAATATTTAAAGTGCTTATTTCTATCAATTTTATCTTCATCATTGTGCAGCTTTTAAATTCACATGGCAATACCATTTGCTGCATCATTTTAAAAAGAAACAACTCATTAAGTACCCATCTCAAAAGCAGGTCAACAGCACAGCTATTTCGATGTTACTGCAGATTTCATATGCTCTTTATTTATTAATGGACTTGGGACTTCATGTTTTGAATTACTTTTATGTTTGAAATACTTGAAAAGACTTTCTTACTCCCCTGTGCCATCTGTCAGCATTTTGTTTCTTTTGACTCAATTCGCTGTACAGTTTTAACTAAAAACTAAACTTCATCTCTAGGAAGTCACTCACTTATTAAAATTTAGAACTCATCATGTTTTATTTTGTGGTTTTACAAGCTTTTAGAACCTTATCCAAAGTCACAAGTTCAAACAACATGATCAAAGGAAGGAGTAAATGAAGTGACAAAATTTTTCTAAAAATTTATGACACAAACACATCATGTTTACTGAAGAAATTTAGAATATTTAGATTGTCACCAGATACACCAGTTATTCTTAATATTTTAGTGTATTTTCTTTTGGATTTCAGTCAATGTCCTTATATGGATAAACTGGTGGTACACATATTACTCACAATAATTAAACTAAAATTTATATGCTCTTGAAACTGCACTATCTTTATTTTATTTAATACATAGTGAATATTTTTTATTTTAATACAGATATGTTTATATTAAACTAACTGGTCACAATGTTTCTTTCAATTAATGGGTTTCTCTTTATGCTATTAACTGAATTTCTTTGTTGTTGTTGTTGTTTTGCAGTACGCGGGCCTCTCACCGTTGTGGCCTCTCCCGTTGCTGAGGACAGGCTCCGGACGCGCAGGCTCAGCGGCCATGGCTCACGGGCCCAGCCTCTCCGCAGCATGCGGGATCCTCCTGGACCGGGGCACGAACCCATGTCCCCTGCATCGGCAGGCGGACTCTCAACCACTGTGCCACCAGGGAAGCCCCTGAATTTCTTTTTAAGCTTATAGTTTATCTATTCCAATGTTACATGGAAAATTCTTACTCTTCAAAGCTCAGATCAAATACTGCTTCACCCACAAATTATTCCATTATATAATCCAGTCAGAAAATATATTCATTTATTTGTTCTCATAGCACTTATTTCATCAATTTTTATCCATTGCAATTTTGTATTAAAATTTCTTTGTATAGTCTATTAATATTCTGATTGCATATAATCTCTTGTACCATGATTTACCTATAGTTGTAATTCTCAGGAACCAGCACAGTGTTCAGAATATGGTCCAGAATAAAATGGAAGGTCAATAAATTCCAAATAATACTGAGTTTTGAAAGGATATCAAATACAATTTTGGACCTCTTCCAAACTGACATTCCTAATAATATCAATACTTTAGAATGATCCAAAGAAATTGATGGATATATAATCTATCTATCTCATCAATTTTTTGGGAGACATTATATATATATATGTACACACACATATATATGTGCACATACACACATATGTATAATACTATATATATAACATGTTTAAGTGTTGGGATTCATAAATATATTTGAAGAAGTGTTCTTTTTTTTTTACTACATACTTCTTGATATGGAAAGATACATGGTCTTTCTAAAGCACACAGTGTTGGACAATTTTGTTGAAGTTGCTGGAGTCAACTTGGGGAAGAATAAAAGAAATAGCAACATTCTGGAAAAGTTAGACTGTAGTAGTTGAGCTGTCTAAGGTGGCCTCATTATGTGTAAATTAGAACACTCATCTGTTAGACATCAAGACTGTTTTCAACCAGATACGTGACATCACAGTCATATGTAATTTAATCATGTTGTCAGTCAAAGACCTCATTAATAAAAAGAGAATTATATATAATGAAATGTGACATTGAGAGCTGAACCATTCTTTCAAACAACTTACTCAATCCCACTTCCTAAATTTGCTACAAAGAGGAAAGTCCCAACTTTACTGACTCAAAAATCATTCTTCCAATTCCCTGCACCTTTTTGCCATTATCATTGCACACTTGCAGTTATAATAATGCACTTTTACCTGTATTCCATATACAGACATTTAACAATGCACTTACATCATTTTCATTTGCTGCATTTTCACCCTTAGGCAGGAGGCAGGTGGGAAAAAGAAGAAAAAAAGAGGGAGAAGGAACTATAAGAGGCATTACAGAATAGTCACAATTTTAACTTAAAGCTTCTACAAAGGAGAAAATTGGCATTCATTAATAACTAACAACGTACGTAGCAAGTACTTTAAACACCTTATCTAAATTTCCAGAATTTCTATAATCTAGGTATTCTCATCATTTTATAGATTAAAAAAGAGGATCTATGAAGTTTAATAAATTTCTCAATATTCCAAACATGAAATTGTGAAAAGGAAATTCAAAGTTCGCTCTTTAGAGGTTTTGCCATTTTCACTCCATTATCCTGTTTCTAAACTATAGAAGCATCACGTTCCACACACAACTAACTTCCTTATTTCGTAAAATACATCATGAGAAGAGAATGGTTCAAGGCAAGTAGTCTGGAGGAAAATGATAGGAAGACCTTGAAAAATTTGAAGTAACTGGTATGAAGCCCTGATTGACATCTTAGAAAAAGTACCTGGCTCAGTTGTACCTATTCCCCAACTAGGGCTTGAACCCATGTCCCCTGCATTGGCAGGCGGATTCTTAACCACTGCACCACCAGGGAAGGGGATGTCACTTTTAAGGTACATTAACATTTAGTAAACATGTTACTTGTATAAAGGCATTCATTTGAACTCATACATCTAATTCACTTCATTCAAATATTCCTTTTGAAATAACAAATGTATTTTAAAATTGAAAATAAATCTGTCCTTTCTATAAGGAAATGGAAGACAGGAATGGATGTCATCAATAGAAAATTGAAATTCAGAGGAGGCTGCTTTGAAAGAAGAACTGAGAAGCTAATAACATGAAACATGTAAAAGAAATCCTGCCTGGAGAGTATGTAGACAGAATATCTCAGGGCAAAGACAAAACTAAACAGAAATAGAAACAAATGTAAAACAATAAAACAACCAAGCTCAGAGCAGAAGGTGCCAGTTGAGTCTGTGAGGCTCCAAATGGAAGGATTTTGTGAAGTAACTGGCCAAGGTGTCCACCCAAATTTAGTGCAAATAGGGGTGGGTGTGCAAAGGCAGTAGTATATGAGACCTGTTGTGGGAGTCAGAGAAGGTGAGACGCTCCCCACTATCATTAGCTTTTCACAGCTAACAGGGAAGGCAGTCACTCTTGAATCAATGAACTTCCCTGCAACTGGCTTGCCTGGTCGCCCACTTCCTCACTGCCTCCCAGGAAACTGAACTCCAATATAGAAAAACAAAATGGCTAAAATGTAAATAGCTTCTTTTCCCATTGATTTAGACTAACCCATATGAATATGTAACCACACCAATATGACAAGCAATTTATAAATTCTTCAATAAATATATGTAAAGTTTCACTAGCCTAAAAGAAGGACACTTCTGAAAATTCAGTGGTAGTAGCCTCCAATAAAGCAGTCTCACTCCCAGAAACAGGAAGGAACCTAAACACATTTTATGTATTCTGTAAGATAGTAAAGAGGAGGTTCCAATTACAGAAAATATCTGATATCAAATTAAAACTTCTATAAAAATATTGTAATTTTATGTCATGAAAACCATCAGGAACAGGAACTCAAAGAAATAATTTTTAAATTGACTAAAGAAATGTAACAATAGACCAAAGTTAATTATGATTAGTATATATGGAGCTCATACCTATATAAAAAAGTCAGTATAAATATATATTATGGATATTTCAAATATATATTATTTTCAAACATATGTGTACATGTATATATAAATTCCCTGCCTAAAACGATCAATGATCCGTACATGCACATAGAAAATATTTTTTAGAGTAAATTACTGATTGTTGGTGAATGGTATGAGAAACTATACCTGCTCATATATTTGTTGGAGTTATAAGTTGGTATGATCTTTCTGAAGGGAAATTTGGCAACATGCAAAGTAATGCCCCTAAATAGATCCAAATATACATGGCAGTTTAGTTTAAAATAAAGTGGCCCCCAAATAGTTTTCTACAGATGTGGGAATTCAGTAAAAATGAAAGCAATATTTTCAAATCAGGAGTGAAAAGAGAGCTCATTCAATAACCAGTGACAGAGAATATATTAATAAATGAGGATCCCATTCTCTCTTAGAAATCTCTTTACCTCTCAATGATTTCAATAATTCACACGTTATTTATATATCCTCTCTACTATATTTTTTTGAACTCATGATTCTGTTTTTAAAATTAATTCATCTGAAAAAGAACACATAATATTTCAGGTGTTAATAAGTTGTTATACAAATAATAAAAAATAGGATAGCAAGGCAAAGAGTGTATTCTTGACAGGCTGATTCTTTTTACAGGATGGTGAAGGACTTCTAGAAAGGCTGAAGAAGGGAGGCAGGGACTGGGCATCTGAGAGAGCATTCCAGGCAAAGGAAACCACCACTGCAAAGACCCTGAAGTGGAGGGGTACTTGACAAGGTGTGGCACAAGAAGCAGGCCAGCTAGTGGAAGAAGAGTGAGACACAGAGTTAAAAGGACAGCCAATGATTAGATGACTCAATGCCTGTACATCATCTAGGATTCCAGGTTTTAGTCTGAATGAGATTTTGAGCAGAGTATGACAGGATTTGTCTTATGTTTTAAAAGTACCACACTAGGTACACTGCAGAGAATAGAGAAGTTAGAGGATGTCATAATGAGATATGATGAGATATGATAACTGTAGGTCATGATAAATGATTTGATTCTGGATATAATCAGAATCAGATTATATTAAGGCGGTTTCCTTTGCCTGGGATCAGAATTCTGATATATTGAAAGTAGGGCCAATAGAATTGGTTGATTGTGTTATGTATAAAAGGGAGGAATCAAGTTCGACTCAAGGTTGACGGGAAACGCTCAATATTGTTAATTTGCACAGAGAAGCACACCACACACACACACTTCACAATACAAACAGTGATCTGCACAAAACAACTAATCATAAATAACCAATGCACATATGAAATCATGTCCAGTATTTATGTGTCAGGTAAGGTCAATACCACATGAATTTGGCAAATATTAAATTCTTTGATGATCCAAGGCTGGCAAGGCTGTGCAGAAGGCTGTGCAGAAGCAAGTGTTTTCACACATGGAGCAATAATTTTTCATAAAATACTTTTATAGGAATATTGGATAATACATGTGACTCTACGATCTGATAACCTCATGACTAGGAATTTTTCCTGAGAATTCACTTGTATACATTAGCCAAGGAAAATATACAAAAATATTCATTACATTACTGATTTAACAGCAAATCATAGACTCAACCAAAACATTTATTATACGCTAATCAGTGAAGCTATAGTTATTAAAAAATAAAGCAGTTGAGAAGAATGAGGTAGAATCATATGTGTTGGACAAATGTAGAAGAAGTAGGTGAAATTAATAAACTTTACAAAAGATAATTGAATTTCAGTAATTTACAGAAATAGGTGCTTAAACAGTCATGGCATTATTTTTCAGGAAAACTACATGAAATTCCTAAAAACAGTTATTTGGGGGATGATGAACTCTGAAGTAGGTGGTAATGAATAATTTCATGGTTTTTTTTGTTTGTTTTTTTGGCGGTACGCGGGCCTCTCACTGCTGCGGCCTCTCCTGTTGCAGAGCACAGGCTCCGGACGCGCAGGCTCAGCGGCCACGGCTCACGGGCCAAGCCGCTCCGCGGCATGCGGGATCCTCCCGGACCGGGGCACGAACCCGCGTTCCCTGCATCGGCAGGCGGACTCTCAACCACTGCGCCACCAGGGAAGCCGTTCCAGTGTTTTTTTTTTTTTTTTTTTAATTTCATGGTTTTATGTTATGCCTTTACTATTTCAATTTTATAACCACATCCACGCTTTACTTTTATTTTGTAATGTCAACAAGATTTATGTGAGTGGTGTACTTACAATCATTTTATCTTTACAATTATCGGCATTTAAAACTGTTTCATAAACTAAAAGTAAGAATATAATATGAAAATACCCAGCCTAGACCAGGAAGTGGAGATTCAAGACCCCTCATACACAGCTGGCAAGAATATAGGTTATAAATAAATTTCTAAGGATATAATTGATAATATTTTCTAAAACATTAGTACTCATCACTCTTATTTCCTTCTTGGCATAGACCAGATTCAGTAGAGCTCTAAATGCTGGGCTCACTCAGACATGAATGTATCTCCTGATTATAACATTTCAAGGCTCTTTGAACCTCGACAAAATACCTATATTTTCTCAACCTATATTTTCTTATTTTTAGCCGTATAGGACTATTGCAAGAATTAAGTTGGATAAATATAAAGTATCCCTAGCACAGAACCCAGCACAGAGTAGTTGTTCAATAAATGGTAGGTGTTAACACAATACTTAAGCTGTGAAGCATGTGTAGGCTCCAGTGTTTACTAATTTTTTCCTTTCAAAATTTTCTCTGATCTGAACACTTGAAATTTCTGAGAATCCAGGTGACTTGTTTCAGTTCTAAGGAAGAATCCAGGGGAATGACCACTTAGAAAGAGTAAAAAATGTATTATAAAACATGAAATTTTGTTTCTTCCTCGCTGGAGAGATTAATCCATTTGCCCACATTTCTAGAATTTCTATTTATATTTATTCAGAAATGATTTGTTCTTAATGAATAATCCATTTTATTAATGAATGAGGCATTTTATAACACCAATGTTACTTGACCTAATATTAGTTCTATACTTATCCTGCCTCAAGTTTTCATACAGTGGGCTTAGCACAAAATTCTAGATTTACACACGTTCTTGAAAATAAGAATGAAATTATAGTAGACATCTCTAACTTAGAAGTTACATTTTTTTCTGGTACATAAATTGCACTTCACACAAAATAAGAAGCTATATTTCTATTCCTTTCTTCAGTGCCCTTCTCTCAATTTATGCTCAAAGTCAAATCTTAGTTTAAATTAATCTCTCTAAACACACACACACACAAAGCAACAAAGTAGTAAAATATGAATTATAAAATTATGTCTTTCCATTTTAGAAGGAATTCCTGCCCCACATCAGTAACGGGCAGGTAAAGGCAATTACCTCCATTCTAATTCAGCTTTGTAATCCAGTATAGCCATTATGAATGAAATGCTATGGGAATATAGAAAAAGAATGGCTAATTTGGGCTTGGGAAGTATCAGTGAACTCTCAGTAAATGATAAAACTATGTCTAGAAGGAGAGGTGGGAGGGATTATACAGACAAAAGCATGGTGAAAAGCATGGAAATGTGAAGGAGAGGCAGAAGGGTTATTTAAGATGGAGCAGGGGAGGTAACATGATAGGAATTATTTTAAGTAATTCATGCACACCACATATACCACACCATAAGCAATGAACAAATCCTTATTTGTTAAAGAGGTGGGATTTAAATGAAAATACAGGTGAACACTTTAAATTTTTTTTTTAACATCTTGGAAAAAAATTTTTTTTCTAGTGAATAGCTTGATTGGTCTTGAAGATGCCACAGAATTGAAGAGCAACACCAGCCTGTCTCAAGCAAATTGTCAAAGCTTAAAAGGAGAAAGTGTCTAAAATGGTCACTCAGGCAGAACCAAATGCTTTTTAAAGTGTTTGCTTAAGAAGCCAGGTGCTCAAGTGCTAATGCATTTACTGATGACATGCAAATTGGTTAAACACTGAAATCTCCTTTATCAAGATGTCACAGTTGTCATTTTCCTCTTCTTCCACTCCTTTCTTGTAATGGGAGAGAAAAATGTCAGAAAAGCCTGAGTTCAGCTTTGATCTATAAAAAAGCTAATTAAGGCAAAACAAAAGATAAATAATAAAGAGTGTGAGGAAATAAATTAAGCATTTGCCCCCAAGTAAGCTGTGCTATTTATTTATGAGGATACTAAGGAGTTGACTTTATAGTCCCCTATGGATTTTCTCTCCCTCACATAATATCTACTATATCAAACATTAATTTATAACAAAATAGAAATTATTTCAGGCTAGAATTTCATATTAAGACACTAGCTTAATTATTAGACTATGTATTAAGTAATCAGGAAAATTGCAGTCTTTAAAAGAAACAAAGATAGGACAACCACTGGGTGTGTAGGTAGTGATGAAAATAGCTTTAAACCATTAAAGGAAAAAGTCAATTGAAGAAAATAAACCATATGTCCCACCTTCCATTTGTACTCAATGCTGATTATTTTCCATAACTATTTCCCATTATATTCATTTTGTGTATCACATTTGGTGACCTAATCACAATTTGTTTTTGAGAGTAATTAGCAATCACAAATATCTATGTCTTGTTCCTCTCCTCAGTGGATGGTTTACATCTAAATGAATAGTTAGATTATTTATTTCTTGTAGTACAGTATGAAAAGTGCTATGATAGAGGACAAACCAGGTTTAGTGAAGGAAATGTTTCTAAGAGGCACAAGAAATGTGAAGGAACACAGTGAGGTAAGGATGACCAAATAGAGTGGCCAGAGAATATGGCAAGAAATGAGGCTGGGGCTTCCCTGGTGTTGCAGTGGTTGAGAGTCCGCCTGCCGATGCAGGGGACACGGGTTCGTGCCCTGGTCCGGGAGGATCCCACATGCCGCGGAGCGGCTGGGCCTGTGAGCCATGGCCGCTGAGCCTGCGCGTCCGGAGCCTGTGCTCCGTGATGGGAGAGGCCACAACAGTGAGAGGCCCGTGTACCGCTAAAAAAAAAAAAAAAAAAAGAAAGAAATGAGGCTGAAAAAGTCAATGGAAACGAACACCTCTGAAGGCAATGTTTGATACCCGCCAAAAAGAAAAATTTTTATCATAGTGGTGATAAATATTCATTTTGGGATTTCACAGTATTAACATGATTGGACTTGTGTTTGAGATGGACCAGAGTGGCACATATGTCATATGTGGATTGGGGTAGCAAGTGATATTGAAAATAAATTAGAAGTAATAATCCAGAAAGAATCTTAGGAATCCAAATTAGAAAATTTATAATTATCCCTTAAAAATATAGTCTCGGGGGCTTCCCTGGTGGTGCAGTGGTTGAGAGTCTGCCTGCCGATGCGGGGGACACGGGTTTGTGCCCCGGTCCAGGAGGATCCCACATGCCGCGGAGCGGCTGGTCCCGTGAGCCATGGCCGCTGCGCCTGCTCATCTGGAGCCTGTGTTCCGCAACGGGAGAGGCCACAACAGTCAGAGGCCCGCGAACCACACACACACACACACACACACACACACACACACACACACACACACTCCAGAAAATACACGCAAATAATATAATGACGCAGTAATTTATTAATTTAAGAGAAACATACAAACTTCTATGAATCAGTTTATGCGAAGAGGAATTATTAGATGGAAAACCTGAAAATATTCATGATATTTAATCTTAAAAAATGGCAAAATAATAAGAAATAGAATTGCAATTGTGCTAGACAAGAAAAATATCAAAAATTAAACTCAGTAAAGCCTGGATCCTTGGGAAAGCTATAAATGTGAAACATGAAAGGGAAATTCTAGGTGTAAAAGGAGCATTGTTAATTTAAATATATTGTAAGGCAATTTTATTATTTGTTTTATTTTATAAAGTTTTTGTGACATGGTTTTTCCCAGAAAATTTATATTTAAAATATCCAGAATGATGATAAGATATAAACTGTTTAAAAGAATATTTTTTTGGTAACCAAACATGAAAATAAGGGTGTAGATAGATTGTCTAAGTGTAGTTTTCATTTTCATCTGCTATCTAGTGTACTCGTGTGTTTAAACTTTGTGCAGATTTTATAAATAATTAACAACTCCAGATCATCTTGTAGGTGAACGCTGAATGGTTGATTTATTCTCTAAAATAAGAATATTTATTTAGGTAGATGGGAAGTACTTTATGAAGAACAGAATAATAAAGCATATGTTATTTAGTCATGCTATTTGTTAAGGACTGTTATTATTATCATCATTAATGATCAAAGTTATTAATAATAAAAATACAGAAATCTGGAGTCATCCGTGATTTCTCTTTCAAACATGTTTTCCACCTGTTTAAAAAGCTTGTCACCTCTACCTTCAAAGAGACCCAGATTCCACTGACTGTTCTACAGTACCACCAATCCCCTGCTGTGAGCCCCATCTTGTTTGCTGAATTACTGCAACACTACTTCTAACTTTGCTCTACCTACCTCTAGAGTCAGCTGTCTACATAGCAGCCAGAGTTATCCTTTAAAATAGTGAATTATTTAATTCCATTTCTCTAATTAAAAAGTGGCAATTGCTTAGAATTTCAAACTGTATAAAAAGCCAATGCACTTAGAATTATCTACAAAGCCCTGATTCCCTCTCTATTAGATTTCTTCTGCTCTATCGTTTGCCCACTTTGTTATAGCCTCTTGACATCTTTTGAGTTCTTCTAACTTGTCAGACATAATCTTACATTGGGATTTTTACACTAGATGTTTCCTCTAATTAGATTTTTGCCCCCAGATATGTGCCTGGAAAACTACGTCACCTCCTTCAAGACTGTTCAAATGCCACCTTCTCAAAGGTTGCTCATCCTACTTAAAACTGCACACTCAGCACTCTCAATCGTTTTTTCCTCTGTTCATTTTTTCCCATAGCTTTTATTATCTTCTAACAACCTAAATTACTTTTTAATGTGTATAGTGTATATTATTCATCATTTATCCACAATGGGAACGTAATTTTCACAAGGCAATGATCTATAACTGTTTTATTTAATGATGTAAATCAAGTATTTAGAAGCAGGCCTGACACATAATAGGTGCTTAGAACACATGTGTTGAGTGAATACATGAGTGAATTAATAAATGAAGGGATATTCTATAATGTCCTAGACCTGTTGAAATAACCAACTCTGTAGCTGACCTACCTCCAGACATCTTATGAGAAAGTAACTTTCTAATTGCTTGAGAAGTGATCATTGTTTTCTATTACCAATAGCTGAAATGCTCTATTTGAGATAACAGATAATTTCTCTTTTAAAACATTACTCACTCAGGTCCTAGTAGAAGCAAGGCTAAACAGAAAGTTTAAAAGCATAGATGATTTTGTACTCATGTATTTTTAAAAACACATAGTTTAAAATATGTCAGATCTCCAACACAATTCACCAATATTAAATACATGAAAGAAAATTTTTATGTGATTATACCAGACCAGTGATCTTGCAACCAGATGCCACTTCTTATAACAACAGATGTCACAGATGATACAATGAATTCTTAAAACTGTTTCCAATGAAATAAAACAATCTCCAACCAGATCTGATAGCAGACAGCTGTTATTCCTAATGCACAAAGGCTAATTCTTTACTTTACATGACAATAATAGCTATTTTTGGAACTGTCTTAGTGCACCTGGCAACCCAGACTCACGTAACTCATCTGCTGTATTGATTATCAAAGACTAATCTTTTGGAAAGCCTTGGAACCATACCTTGCTATCCGTGCACCTGTAATTATCCATACTCTACATTCTTAAAATCATAGATCTTCATATGTTATTATATACTTTTTCTGAAGAAGGTATAACTTGGAATATTATTCAATGATATGTCCTCCTAGTCTATTGAGTGTCAATATTGCTATTTGGCAGTTAAGTCACATGGTGACTTGCTTCATTCATCTATTACCATCATATTGAATACTTGTACAATCAGTCTACATAAAGAGTGAGATAATCTATCAAGTAATATTTAATTTCATCAGTTGATGATGGTGTGATTCATCTATCCATAAAATGGAAGATCAGTTAACAAGTATTTAATTCCAGAGTTCAGCAGTATACTGGGTAACATGAAAGACTAAAAAATACTTATATTATTTTGAAGTTTCAGGCTAAAAGATGAATATAATGGGTCATTAAGATTAAAGAGGTCAGTGACTAGTACAGTGTAAACTTTTACAGTAAAATTTATGAAATAAACATGAATAATAAACTGCAGAGATGGGAGCTATCAAGGTAAATTTTTGAGGTGGGTGGTGACTTAATAGCTGGATTTGAAGTTATGAAGTTTTCCAAGATGGTGGGGAAGCATGCCAGGCATAGAGCAGCTGAAAAGCACAGAAACAAAAAGGATATTCAGAGAACTATTGAAATGTTTGTGATGCCAGAGAGAATATGAAATATCTTACACTTGTGCGTACCTACATGCAGGTTGTGAACAGATTATAGAGTTACTGAAATATAAGAAAATAAATGAAAATAAATCTAAGTTTTGTGATTTGGGCATGAGAAGGTTAGAAGAAAACTGGTGGAGAATAAATTATAATTAATAGGAAAAAATAAAAGAAACAACTGGATCAAAAGACAGACATAAAACAATGATCCCAGAGTAAGATGACAAAGGTTTTAACCTAGATTATGAAATGACATTTAAGTAGAATAAATGAATTCATATGTCAATTCAATGGGAAAAAAATCACTGAATATCTAAAGAAAGGTGTAACTTTATCAATAAACTAGTCAAAGAACGTCAGTTCCAATCACCACCACACCTGCTTTTAAATTATTAAACATAGCAATCCAAAACATCTAGAGAATAAGATTATGAAAACTGAATACTAACTACCTAGTTTTAACAATTATTAATTATTTTCCATATTATTTTCATGTTTTTACAAATAAAGTATTAAATTTCAGTTATTCATGGCCAATTATAAATGAAACTGCAGAAGGTCATTTAGATGGCAGAAAACTGTCTTTTCAAAGACAAATCCACAACAACAAAGAGAAAATTTTGGAAAGTGGGTCAATAATCGGTACCTAATTCATTAAATCTGGTATAAGGAATGGCTAAGTGTTTCATGGCTGACTTCAATAATCAAGCTCAATGTAGCTTCTGGAAACTGCAAATATTCAAGAACTTAAGAAATCAGGTACTAAATTTATTTATCAGGAAAACATGCAAAGAGAGAAGAAAATACAGCCCATACAAATTAAAAAAGCAGTCAATAGAAACTATCCTTCAGCAAGCCCAGATGTTGAACTTTTATTAGATGACACTTCAAATCAGCTATTTTAAATATGCTAAAGGAACTAAAGGAAACCATGCGTAAAGAGCCAAAAAAAGTGCAATAATGTCTCACCAAATATAGAACATCAAAAAAAATATACAGAACATCAAAGAGATAAAAAGTATAAAAAGAAACAGAAAACTAGATATTTTAAACAATATAAGTTGGAAACTCTGGAAATCAGATTCTCTCTCCACAGTTTGGTGTTGCTGTCTTTTGCTGTTGTTGATGTTTGTTTCTTTAGTGATTGACATAAACTAATTCTGTAAAATCTGTGTTCTTTGCCATTTGTGGCTATTGAAGTCTCTGTTCAGTTAGCTTAGTAATCAGCTAATTATTTGATGGAGATTTTTTAAGTGACTGGTACCAATAAATCTCCGATTTTGTGCTGAGTGATTCTGTGTGTGTTGGAGCACAAAGGAGTGAAGAGAAAATGGAATCACATAGAAGCCAAGTTTTTGTACACTATTGAAATTCAATTGTTATTAATCTGAAAGAGATTGTTATATTGATATATAGAGGTGTTACGTGTAATACCCAGGTCAACAAATAGAAAATAACTTTAAATATAGAGTATACAGAAGTGCAACTGAGTTTATATATTGGTCTTGTATCCTATGACTTCACTGAATTCACGTATAGTTTTACAAGTGTTTGTTATCGTTCTTAAATCACTGGAATTATATAAAATGTTGTCTGGAAGGAGGGACAGGTTTATTTCCTCTTTCCCAATGTACACCTTTTATTTAGCTTAGAGCAGTCCCCCCTTATCGGAGGGGGATATATGCCAAGACCCCCAGTGGATGCCTGGAACTGTGGGTAGTACTGAAACCTGTATATACCATGTTTTTTCCTGTACATACATACCTGTGATAAAGTTTCATTTATAAATTAGGCACAGTAAGAGATTTACAATAGGGACTTCCCTGGTGGTCCAGTGGTAAAGAATCCACGTTACAACGCAGGGGACGCGGGTTCGATCCCTGGTCAGGGAACTAAGATCCCACGTGCCACAGGGCAACTAATCCCGCACAGCACAACTACTGAGCACGCACGCCTCAACTAGTGCCCACGGGCCTCAAACTACAGAAATTACAGAGCCCACGTGCCCTGGACCCTGCACACGACTAGAGAAGAGAAAACCCACACTCCACAACTAGAGAGAAGCCTGCGCACCACAATGAAGAGGATGTGCACTGCAAGGAAAAGATCCCACATGGCTCAACAGAGATCCCCCAGGCCGCAACTAAGACCTGATGCAGCCAAAAATAAATAAAATAAATTTTTAAAAAAGAGATTAATAATTATAATTAATAATAAAATAGAAAAATTAAAAGAATATACTGTAATAAAAGTTATGTGAATATAGTCTCTTTCTCTCTAAAAATATCTTACTGTACAAAGTGAATGCCCTTTCCATCTTAACTAGGCACTTGTCACTCACCTTCGCTCGAACTTTGGCAGTTCGAGGTGCAACAGCAAAACTAGCGTGAATTTTTTTCCTTCTCCACAATTTCACAGGTAGAAGATTCATTCTTTTTTTTTTAACTTTTTTTAAATTGATTTTTTATATAGCAGGTTCTTATTAGTCATCAGTTTTATACACATCAGTGTATACATGTCAATCCCAATCTCCCAATTCATCACACCACCACCACCAAGACCCCTGCTGCTTTCCCCCCCTTGGTGTCCATACGTTTGTTCTCAACATCTGTGTCTCAATTTCTGCCTGGCAACCCAGTATACCTGTACCACTTTTCTAGGTTCCAAATATATGAGTTAATATATGATATTTTTCTCTTTCTGACTTACTTCACTCTGTATGACAGTCTCTAGATCTATCCACGTCACAACAAAAGACCCAATTTCATTCCTTTTAGGGCTGAGTAATATTCCGTTGTATATATGTACCACTTATTCTTTAACCATTCATCTGTTGATGGGCATATAGGTTGCTGAATAACCTGGCTATTGTAAACAGTGCTGCAATGAATATTGGGGTACATGTATCTTTTTGAATTAGTTTTCTCTGCGTATATGCCCAGCAGTGGGATCACTGGATCATATGGTAATTCTATTTTTAGTTTTTTAAGGAACCTCCATACTGTTCTCCATAGTGGCTGTATCAATTTACATTCCCACCAACAGTGCAAGACAGTTCCCTTTTCTCCACACCCTCTCCAGCATTTGCTGTTTGTAGATTTTCTGATGATGCCCATTCTAACTGGTATGAGGTGATACGTCACTGTAGTTTTGATTTGCATTTCTCTAATAATTAGTGATGTTGAGCAGATTTTCATATGCTTCTTGGTCATCTGTATGTCTTCTTTGGAGAAATTACTATTTAGGTCTTCTGCCCATTTTTGGATCAGGGTTCTTTTCTTGAATATTGACCTGGATGAGCTGTTTATATATTTTGGAGATTAATCCTTTGTCCATTGATTCATTTGCAAATATTTTCTCCCATTCTGAAGGTTGTCTTTTCCTCTTGTTTATGGTTTCCTTTGCTGTGCAAAAGCTTTGAAGTTTCATTAGGTCCCATTTGTTTATTTTTGTTTTTATTTCCATTTCTCTAGGAGATGGGTCAAAAAATATCTTGCTGTGATTTATGTCAAAGAGTGTTCTTCCTATGGTTTCCTCTAAGAGTTTTATAGTGTCTGGTCTTACATTTAGGTCTCTAATCCATTTTGGTTTTATTTTTGTGTATGGTGTTAGGGAGTGTTCTAATTTCATTCTTTTACATGTAGCTGTCCAGTTTTCCCAGCACCACTTACTGAAGAGACTGTCTTTTCTCCATTGTATATCCTTGCCTCCTTTGTCATAGATTAGCTGACCATAGGAGTGTGGGTTTATCTCTGGGCTTTCTATCTTGTTCCACTGATCTATGTTTCTGTTTTTGTGCCAGTACCATATGGTCTTGATTACTATAGCTTTGTAGTATAGTCTGAAGTCAGGGAGTCTGATTCCTCCAGCTCCATTTTTCCCCTCAAGACTGCTTTGGCTATTCGGGGTCTTTTGTGTTTCCATACAGATTTTAAGATTTTCTGTTCTAGTTCCATAAAAAATGCCATTGGTAATTTGATAGGGATTGCACTGAATCTATAGATTGCTTTCGGTAGTAGAGTCATTTCCACAATATTGATTCTTCCAATCCAAGAACATGGCATATCTCTCCATCTGTTGGTATCATCTTTAATTTCTTTCATCAGTGTCTTATAGTTTTCTGAGTACAGGTCTTTTGTCTCCCTAGGTAGGTTTATTCCTAGGTATTTTATTCTTTTTGTTGCAGTGGTAAATGGGAGTGTTTCCTTAATTTCTCTTTCAGATTTTTCATCATTAGTGTATAGGAATGCAAGAGATTTCTGTGCATTAATTTTGTATCCTGCAACTTTACCAAATTCATTGATTAGCTCTAGTAGTTTTCTGGTGGCATCTTTAGGATTCTCTATATGTATAGTATCATGTCAACTGCAAACGGTGACAGTTTTACTTCTTGTTTTCCAATTTGTATTCCTTTTATTTCTTTTCCTTCTCTGATTGCCATGGCTAGGAATTCCAAAACTATGTTGAATAAGAGTGGTAAGAGTGGACATCCTTGTCTTGCTCCTGTTCTTACAGGAAATGCTTTCAGTTTTTCACCATTGAGAATGATGTTGGCTGTGGGTTTGTCGTATATAGCCTTTATTATGTTGAAGTACGTTCCCTCTATGCCCACTTTCTGGAGAGTTTTCATCATAAATGGGTGTTGAATTTTGCCAAAAGCTTTTTCTGCATCTATTGAGATGATCATATGGTTTTTATCCTTCAATTTGTTAATATGGTGTATTACATTGATTGATTTGCATATATTGAAGAATGCTTGCATACCTGGGAAAAATCCCACTTGATCATGGTGTATGATCCTTTTCATGTGTTGCTGGATTCTGTTTGCTAGTATTTTGTTGAGGATTTTTGCATCTATATTCATCAGTGGTATTGGTCTGTAATTTTCTTCTTTTGTAGTATCTTTGTCTGGTTTTGGTATCAGGGTGATGGTGGCCTCATAGAATGAGTTTGGGAGTGTTTCTTCCTCCACAATTTGTTGGAAGAGTTTGAGAAGGATGGGTGTTAGCTCTACTCTAAATGTTTGATAGAATTCACCTGTGAAGCCATCTGGTCCTGGACTTTTGTTTGTTGGAAGATTTTTAATCACAGTTTCAATTTCATTACTTGTTATTGGTACGTTCATATTTTCTATTTCTCCCTGGCTCCGTCTTGGTAGGTTATACCTTTCTAAGAATTAGTCCATTTCTTCCAGGTTGTCCATTTTATTGGCATAGAGTTGCTTACACTAGTCTCTTAGGAGGCTTTGTATTTCTGCGATGTCTGTTGTAACTTCTCCTTTTTCAGTTCTAGTTTTATTGATTTGAGTCCTCTCCCTCTTTTCTTGATGAGTCCGGCTAATGGTTCATCAATTTTGTTTATCTTCTCAAAGAACCAGCTTTTAGCTTTATTGATCTTTGCTATTGTTTTCTTTGTTTCTATTTCATTTATTTCTGCTCTGATCTTTATGATCTCTTTCCTTCTGCTAAGTTTGGGTGTTCTTTGTTCTTCTTTCTCTAGTTCCTTTAGGTGTAAGGTTAGATTGTTTATTTGAGATTTTTCTTGTTTCCTGAGGTAGGCTTCTATAGCTATAAACTTCCCTCTTAGAACTGCTTTTGCTGCAACCCATAGGTTTTGGATCATCGTGTTTTCATTGTCATTTGTCTCTTAGGTATTTTTTGATTTCCTTATTGATTTCTTCAGTGATCTCTTGGTCATTTAGTAACGTAGTGTTTAGCATCCATGTGTTTGTGTTTTTTTACATTTTTTCCCTGTAATTCATTTCTAATCTCATAGCACTGCGGTCAGAAAAGATACTTGACATGATTTCAATTTTCTTAAATTTACTGAGGCTTGATTTGTGACCCAAGATGTGATCTATCCTGGAGAATCTTCAGTGCACACTTGAGAAGAAAGTGTAATCTGCTGTTTTTGGATGGAATGTCCTATAAATATCAATTAAATCTCTCCGGTCTATTGTGTCCTTTAAAGCTTCTGTTTCCTTATTTATTTTCATTTTGGATAATCTGTCCATTGGTGTAAGTGAGGTGTTAAAGTCCCCCACTAGTATTGTATTACTGTCGATTTCCTCTTTTATAGCTGTTAGCAGTTGCCTTATATATTGAGGTGCTCCTATGTTGGGTGTATATATATTTATAATTGTTCTATCTTCTTCTTGGATTGATCCCTTCATCATTATGTAGTGTCCTTCCTTATCTCTTGTAACATTATTTTAAAGTCTATTTTATCTGATGTGAGTATTGCTACCCCTGCTTTCTTTTGATTTCCATTTGCATGGAGTATCTTTTTCCATCCCCTCACTTTCAGTCTGTATGTGTCCCAAGGTCTGAAGTGGGTCTCTTGTAGACAGCATATAGATGGGTCTTGTTTTTGTATCCATTCAGCAAGCCTGTGTCTTTTGGTTGGAGCATTTAATCCACTCACATTTAAGGTAATTATTGATAGACATGTTCCTATTACCATTATCTTAATTGTTTTGGGTTTGTTTTTGTAGGTCTTTTTCTTCTCTTGTGTTTCCCATTTAGAGAAGTTCCTTTAGCATTTGTTGTAGAGCTGGTTTGGTGGTGCTGAATTCTCTTGGCTTTTGCTTGTCTGTAAAACTTTTGATTTCTCCATCGAATCTGAATAAGATCCTTGCCGGATAGAGTAATCTTGGTTGTAGGTTCTTCTCTTTCATCAGTTTAAGTATATCATGCCACGCCCTACTGGCTTGTAGAGTTTCTGCTGAGGAATTAGCTGTTAACCTTATGGGAGTTCCCTTGTATGTTATTTGTCGTTTTTCCCTTGGTGCTTTCAATAATTTTTCTTTGTCTTTGATTTTTTCCAATTTGATTACTATGTGTCTTGGTGTGTTTCTCCTTGGGTTTATCCTGTATGGGACTCTCTGCGCTTCCCGGACTTGGGTGGCTATTTCCTTTCCCATGTTAGGGATGTTTTCGACTATCATCTCTTCAAACATTTTCTCGGGTCCTTCCTCTCTCTCTTCTCCTTCTGGGACCCGTATAATGCAAATGTTGTTGCGTTTAATGTTGTCCCAGAGGTCTCTTAGGCTGTCTTCATTTCTTTTCATTCTTTTTTCTTTATTCTGTTCCACAGCAGTGAATTCTACCATTCTGTCTTCCAGGTCACTTATCGGTTCTTCTGCCTCAGTTATTCTGCTGTTGGTTCCTTCTAGCCTAGTTTTCATTTTGGTTATTGTATTGTTTATCTCTGTTTGTTTGTTCTTTAATTCTTCTAAGTCTTTGTTAAACGTTTCTTGCATCTTCTCAATCTTTGCCTCCATTCTTTTTCCGAGGTCCTGGATCATCTTCACTATCATTATTCTGAATTCTTTTTCTGGAAGGTTGCCTATTTCCACTTCATTTAGTTGTTTTTGTGGGGTTTTATCTTGTTCCTTCATCTGGTACATAGCCCTCTGCCTTTTCATCTTGTCTATCTTTCTGTGAATGTGGTTTTTGTTCCACAGGCTGCAGGACTGTAGTTCTTCTTGCTTCTCAGAAGATTCATTCTTACAGTAGATCTTAGCTAACCCAGTGTACACATTTTTTAAATTTCCTTATTAAGTTGAGAATTTTCACTTTTTTACTTCTGACTTCTCTTTGGCATATCTGAATTGCCAGCATCACTACTCTTGTGATTTGGGGCTATTATTAAGTAAAGTAAGAGTTACTTGAACACAAGCACTGACAGTCAATATGATAAGAGAGAGCCATTAAGGTGCTAATGAGTGGGATACACTTTGACAAAGGTATAATTCACGTCCCAGTTTGGAGCGGGATGATGTGTGACATTTCATCCCTCTATTCAGAACAAGGTGAAATTTTAAAACTTATAAATTCTTCATTTATAGAATTTTCCATTTAATATTTTGGACTGTTTGACCAAAGGTCACTGAAACCTTGGAAAATGAAACTCCAGATAAGAGGGGACTACTATAAACTTAAAATTTTTTTGACCTATTAGATGTTAATTTTTATTCGCTCTCTATGACTCCTTACATTTTCTAGAAATGTGTACATTTCATTTAGCCCTTTAACTACCTTGGCTAATGTCTGAGGATTTAAATCAAATAATCTTCTGTCCCTGTGTTGCACAATACTAGAGACATAGATCATTTCCTATTCTGTTCTCAAAAAATTTAGAATGAATTATACTTTTTTGTTTCTTCAATAAACAGCAATGAGGTCAGTAAAAAGTAAGCTGCTTGCTCTAGGAAATATCTGTTCCTGGAAGTTAAGGTGTGAACAAATGCGCTATTTGACTTACCAGGAGTAACATCTTTCCCATCAAGACTTGCTTCAAGACCCTCACCGTGCACACTAATACAAAGTCATTATGCCAATATTACTTCCCAATAGCAAGTCACTCCCATCCTGTAAGGCTCACTTTCAACATCACTCAGTCCAGGATCTAAACCCTATAAATGCCCTCCTCTGTTTTCTAAGTCAGACATTACTAAGACTCTATCCAGATTTTGTTCTCCCTTACTATAGTAAGTCTATTAAATTTAGCTTTGCTTGATCGACAGGTGGTCTTTTGGAGTATTCACAATTGATGAAGATTATTAAGACACTTTTATTATTTTAGTTCTCTTCCATGTCTGTACTTATTTCTATTTTTCATCACCTCTCTTTTTCCTTGAGTGGTCTTGCAATGGTTTGTTAATCACGTTCAATTTTATCTTTCTTTTTCTGTCTCTGTTTCACTGAATTATAACTTTATATTTATTGTTTCCTTTCTACTTTTATATTTGCCCCATGGCTCTATTTTATAATTCTTTTTAATTACATGCTCATTTTTAAAGATTTATCTTATTATTTTATAGTGTATGAGTTAGTGGCCTTTAGTACACACAACACTGTATAATCCATTACCACTGTCTAATTCCAGAATATTTTCATAACCTCAAAAAGAAATTTTATACCCATTACTAATCATTCCCCATTTACCTCACCAACCCCCCCACCCAAGACCCTGGTAACAGCTAATCAACTTTATGTCTCTACAGATTTACCTGTTTTGGGTTTTTTCATCTAAATGGAATCACACAATATGGTGCTTTTTGTTCTGGTTTCTTTTATTTAGCATAATGTTTTCAAGGTTTTTGTTTCTTGGAGATGTATCAATTCTTCATTCCTTTCATGACCAAATAATACTTTTTCATACCACATTGTTTATCCATTCATCAGTTCATAGATATTTGAGTTGTTTCCATTTTTTGGCTATTATGAATAATGCTGCTTTGAACATTGTTTCAAAGTTTATTTTGTCTGCTTTCATTAATATAGCCACTCCAGCTCTCTTTTGGTAACTACTATCTACCTATCTCCATCATTTCACTTTTAATGTATTTGTGTCTTTGACTGTAAAATTTTCTTTTTGACAGTATGGAGTTTTCATGGTTTTCTTCCTTCTGCCTTTGGTTGGATTATTTAATCAACTCATATTTAATGTTATTATTCATAAAGCTGGATTTCCTTCTGCCTTCTTACTTTTTGTTTTCTATATACCATGACTTTTTTGACCCTTTATTACTCCTTTACTACTTGCTTTTGCATTAAATACTTTTACTGTAACATTTTAATTCCTTGAATGACATTTTTTACTATATTTTTGAGTTATCTGCTCTAGGGCTTACCGTATACATTTAAATTTATCAGAATCAGCTTCAGATGTATGTTAACAATCCACTGAGATAAAAAATGTTACTACTATATAGATCAATTCCCTTTTCCTCTTTTTTGTACCACTATTGTTATGCATATTACATTTATATATGCTACAGACCCAATAATACATTGTAATAATTTTTACAATTATTACATTATATTATTTATGTTAACTAAAGCTCAGATTAAAAGAGAGCAAGTATATGTTTATGGGGCTTGTTATATTTATCTTCTTGTTTACCATTTATGGTTCTTTTCATTTGTCCCTGTGGGTTTCAGTTATCATCTGACTTAATTTCCTTAGTGCAGTACAGCTTTGCTCCCACCCACTCCTTTGTTTTATTAGCAAATATAATTTTATATGTTCGGTCCCTGATAATATAATTACATACATTTGTTTTATACAATTGCTTTTAACATCAGTTAAGGGAGGAAAGAAGAAAAACATAAGCGTATACTGTTCTTTATAATTGCATAATTACTTTAACAGTGCTCTTTGTATTTTCATGATTTGCCAATTCCTGTCATCAACTGTTCAAAGAACTTTGCTGCAAAGTTGAACAAAGATATGGTGCAGTAACCAAAATAGGCAAATGGGGTTGTTGCTGATGCTTTTGTCTGGTCTCCAGAATGAACACAGAAAGCAGAGCTGCCCTGGCTGACCCACAGATATACAACCTGAAGTGAAGTCATCTCAGCTGAACTGCAGATCTGTGAGCATGAGAATAAATACCTAGTTTTATAAGTGACTGTATTTTGTGCTGGTTTATTTTACAGTGAAATTGAGCCAACAAATATTAGAAAATGTATCATATATGTAACATTTTAAATAGCTGTATACAAATATATATCTATATATTGTGGAGCTCAAGATAACGTCTGTCATCTGAGAAGTTACATGGAAGTACATATTGATGGGTAAGTAGTTGGAGAGGTTGATAAATAAATCAATAGAAAAATAACTAGATAACACTCCAGGGCATACATTTGAAAAGTACACAAGCAGTTTATGGAGAAAATTAAAAAGCTGACCTCAAAACTTCAGCACCTTGTCAAAATCAACATAAGCAAAATGATGTAACCCATACTGTCTCTTGCCCCACATGACTTATTTCCACATCAAAATGTGGTATGAATACATTTAACTGTCAGATTCTGCAAGACAGGGGGAAACCAGCAAGCCAAAGGAATCTTGAAATTGTTGATTTGACTTCCCAGGCTTTGCCTACTAGAAGGGACCTGAAATGTATGATGAGCAAGATAATCCTCAGTACACACACACACACACACACACACACACACAAACACACAGTTAAGTAAATCTTAGGAGAAAAAAATCCAAGTGACCAGTAAGCATGTGAGAAGATATTCACTCTTCTTAATCATCAAAGAAGCAAAATTAATACCACAGAGTCTTCAGATTCAGAAAGTTCTTTTAAAATCTGTCAATACAATGATAATGATTATCATTTTACTGTGCCATTGGGAGTGTGAATTTTTATCCATATTTGGGGGCAGAATTTGGCAATATATCTAAAGATGAAGATGCATATAGCCTATGATTCACAAATTATTTATATTTAAACTCTATAGTAAGTATTTCACAAGTGTAGAATTGGACTTGTATATGAATATACACAGAGGCAGTGTTTTTAATCACAAAACCATATAAATCAAATAAAATGTCCAACATGAAAATGTAAAAACATATTGCAATATGCCCTTACAGTGAAATACCATAAAGCAGTGCAAATATACTAAAGTATCACAACATGGATGGGTATCTAAACAGAAGACTAAGAAAATAAAAAGCATGTTGATGGCAACAATATTCTGTATATTAGCATTTAACACATTCAAAGTAATAACATATATTGGTTAAATGAAAAACATACATATTAAAATCTTAAAAATGTGTGACTATAGCAGTCTTCTTTCAAAATAAGTGTTTGACTCTTTAGGAAAGAATGTTGGTGTGATCAGGAAGGAGTAAGCAGATACAAATATTTTATCGAAGTTTTATGATACAGGATGGGTAAAATATACTCATACCATTTTTTTCTACTTGATATTCTGAGCTATTTTATAAAATATTAATAGAAAAGGAGGAAATATATTTTACCTGTTAATATTTTATCCAGCCTCCATGTTGGACTCTGTTTTAATAGTTTACAATAACTTTTGGGTTATTCATACATGGGTAGTTATTTTGTAAATTATGACTTTTTTGTTTTATATTTCAACACTTTAAGCCTCCCATTGTATTTTCTAGCTTACTACAGGGGCAATGATATGAAACAGCCTTATCTTGCTCTAGATATGCAAGAATGTTTCTGTTGCCGCTTGCTGTTATCCATGAGACGTGTTAGCAACTTCCCAGAAAAAAAATTTATCATAGAGGGCTGAATGTTTTATAAAAATTATCACACAGTTACACATATTTACTAGATAATATAGCATATATTAGATATTAACCACTATTCAACTCTTAGGTAGGTAGGTTGATAGATAGATAAATAAATAGACAGATAATATATAGATATTAAGGCTATCATAAGATTATCACCCTTTTATGGCTCAGTGTAATGTTTGGTACTAAGATTTTCTGATGTCGAAGTATCGTCTTTTCCTGTATATACATTTCTTACATTGCTGAATTTGACTTATGATTCCAAATATTTTATAGGTGACAGGAATTCATATTTTATGAAGTGTACTTTTCCAAATAAAATATCCAGTTTATATTAACCTCATAAAGTTTTAATTAGAATCTTGTTTCATTATTCTCTGAGTTTGCATAACATGGGGTTTATTTATTCTTTGAAGGTTTGCTCAAACTTGTATATAAAGCCATCTAGTGGCCTTTTGGAAGGAATAATTCTGATTACAATGTTAATGTCATTTTTTTATTCATTCAGAATTTCTATCTCTTCTTTAGTTCATTTTAATAATATATCTCTTCAAAATTTATTGACATTCTTTTATTTGTATTATTCTCTTATTATTTTAAAAAGCCTTACTTTTGCCATAGCTATGTCCATTGAATTACTTCAAACAATCTGGGATCTTTCTCTTATTTTTTAAGTTTTGTAGGATGTTGATCTGTTGGGGTGAAGTGGGGGAAGATGAGACTAGTCTCCAAAAAAAACCTCTTTCAGTTTTGTTTACCCTTCCTATTTTTTTATTTTCTATTTTATTAATTTTGCACATAGTTTTATATTCTCCATTCTATCTTTCTTAGGTTTGTTATAGTATTCCTTTTAAATAACTGTTTTATCAACACATGTATTTTCAAATAATAACTTCATTTTAAATACTACTTCGCTGAAGCCCTTAAGTTTTCAAGTGTAATAATTTGCTATCACTTAAGTATATATATATAATTGTAAATTGGTTTGTGCAATACTTTTAAATTTATAGTATTATAAATTAAGGACTTCCCTGGTGGTGCGGTGGTAAAGAATCTTCCTGCCAATGCCAGGGACACAGGTTCGAGCCCTGGTCTGGGAAGATACCACATGCCGCGGAGCAACTAAGCCCAGGCGCCACAACTACTGAGCCTGCACTCTAGAGCCCATGAGCCACAACTACTAAAGCCCCCACACCTAGAGCCCATGCTCCACAATGAGAAGCCACCGCAATGAGAAGCCTGCACACTGCAAAGAAGAGTAGCCCCCGCTCGCCACAAATACAGAAAGTCTGCGTGCCACAGTGAAGATCCAACGCAGCCAAAAACAAATAAATGAATTAATTATAAATTAATAAAATATTAATGTTTTTGCATGCTTTTTGTTATGTATATTTTTATTGTACATGTAAAATGTATCATATTACTGGATGAATTATGTACAATTATGATCAACAGGAGCATATACCTTTATGATATCAATTCTTGGAAATTCATTACACTGTAATATGTTGGCTTGACAATTTTACTTTTTAAATTTACATTTGATCATGCAGTGAATGAAAAGAATGTTAATTATCTGTTTTGGATTTGTACTACACACATACATATACACATTGCATGTGTATACATATATTCATAATAAATATACACATACACATATGAGTATACATACACATATATAATCAAGCTTGGTGGAAAACATAATCGCTCACTATTTTTTAAATCATTCTTAATTGTACTGAGTTTTGTCTAGATGTTCTATATTTGTAAGATATTATAGCTAGTTCAAACTCTGTGAGTGAAGGCTTATTACAACTGACAGCAACACGGAAAATTTGCTTTGTATATCACACTGCTGCCTAATATTATTAGCTACATATGTGACTTTTTAATTTTGATTTATGAACTCCATTATTTTGTAGTGTCCTTTTTAAACTGTTTCTGCCTTAAATTCTTTTTTGTCTAACATTAATGTACCCACACACCACTTTATCATATTTTGTTTAGTATTTCCCTGGCATTTGTCTCTTTTTGTATATTTCAGACCTTTCTGTGAGGTTTTGTCATAGATATATTACCTACGAGCACCAAGTGGCTAGCTGACTTTGTTTCTTCCCACGCTAATGTGATATTCTTTTCATTTTCCCCCCACATTTAAGAATAAATGCATGTGGACATATATACACTACAAAATGTAAAATAGCTAGTGGGAAGCAGCCGCATAGCATAGGGAGATCAGCTCGGTGCTTTGTGTCCACCTAGCGGGGTGGGATAAGGAGGGTGGGAGTAAGACGCAAGAGGGAGGAGATATGCGGTTATATGTATATGTATAGCTGATTCACTTCGTTATAAAGCAGAAACTAACACACCATTGCAAAGCAATTATACTCAAATAAAGATGTTAAAAAATAAAAGAATAAATGCTTGATCAGCCTAGGGACCTTCAAGATGGCGGAAGAGTAGCACGTGGAGATCACCTTCCTCCCCACAAATACATCAGAAATACATCTACATGTGGAACAACTCCTACGGAACACCTACTGAATCCTGGTCGAAGACCTCAGACTTCCCAAAAGGCAAGAAACACCCCACGTACCTGGGTAGGGCAAAAGGAAAAAAGAAAAAACAGAGACAAAAGAATAGGGATGAGATCTGCACCTCTGGGAGGGAGCTGTGAAGGAAGAAAGGTTTCCACACACTAAGAAGCCCTTTCACTGGTGGAGACAGGGGGTCATCAGGGGAAAGCTTCAGAACCACGGAAGAGAGCACCACAACAGGGGTGCAGAGGGCAAAGTGGACAGATTCCCACACAGAGAATCGGTGCCGACCAGCACTCACCAGCCAAGAAGGGGCTGGGAACTGAGGCTCCAGCTTCGGAGGTCAGACCCCAGGGAGAGGACTAGGGTTGGCTGCGATTACACAGCCTGAAGGGGGCTAGTGCACCACAGCTAGCTGGGAAGGAGTCCAGGAAAAAGTCTGGACCTGCCGAAGAAGCAAGAAACCATTGTTTCAGGGTGTGTGAGGAGAGAGGATTCAGAGCACAACTGAAAAGAGCTCCAGAGACGGGCACAAGCTGCGGCTATCAGCGCGGACACCAGAAATGGGCATGAAACGCTAAGGCTGCTGCTGCAGCCACCAGGAAGCCTGTGTGCAAGCACAGGTCACCATCCACACCTCCCCTCCTAGGAGCCTGTGCAGCCCGCTACTGCCAGAGTCCCGTGACCCAGGGACACCTTTCCTGGGAGAACACAGGCACACCTCAGGCTGTTGCAACATCATTCTGGCCTCTGCTGCCACACGCTCGCCACGCATTCCATACCCCTCCCTCCCCAAAGCCTAAGTGAGCCAGAGCCCCCAATCAGCTGCTACTTTAACCTGGTCCTGTCTGGGCAGGGAACAGATGCCCTCAGGTGACTTACAGGCAGAGGCAGGGCCAAATCCAAAGGTGAACCCCAGGAGCTGTGTGAACAAAGAAGAGGAAGGGAAATTTCTCCCAGCAGCCTCAGGAACAGAGGATTAAATCTCCATAATCAACTTTATGTACCCTGCACCTGTGGGATACCTGAATAGACAACGAATCATCCCAAAATTGAGGTGGTGGACTTTGAGAGCAACTTAAGACTTGGGGTTTGCTTTCTGCATCTAATTTGTTTCTAGTTTTACATTTATCTTAACTTAGTATTTAGAGTTTATTATCACTGGCAGATTTGTTTATTGATTTGTTTGCTCTCCTTTTTTTTTTAATATATATATGTATAATATATATATATACATTTTTTTTTCTCTTTTTGTGAATGTGTATTTGCATGCATTTTTGTGTGATTTTGTCTGTATAGCTTTGCTTTCACCATTTGTCCTAAGATTCTGTCTTGGTTTATTTTTTGGTTGATTTTTAATTTTTTTTTTAGTATAGTTTTTAGTGCTTGTTATCACTGGTGAATTTGTTTTTTGGTTTGGTTGCTCTCTTCTTTCTTTTTTTTCTTAATTACTTAATTTTTTTTTACTTTTAATAATTTTAATAACTTTATTTATTTTAGGGAATATTTTAGGGATCATTTATTTTAATTTATTTATTTACTTTTTCTTTCTTATTTTCTTTTTTTTTTCTCCCTTTTCTTCGGAGCCATGTGGCTGACAGGGTCGTGGTGCTCTGGCCTGGTGTCAGGCCTGAGCCTCTGAGATGGGAGAGCTGAGTTCAGGACGTTGGACCACCAGAGACCTCCCGGCCCCATGTAATATCAATCGGCAAGAGCTCTCCAGAGGATCTCCATCTCAACACTAACACCGAACTCCTCACAACGGCCAGCAAACTCCAGTGCTGGATGCCCCATGCCAAACAACTAGCAAGACAGGAACACAACTCCACCCATGAAAAGAGAGGCTGTTTAAAATCATAATAAGGTCACAGACACGCCAAAACACACTACTAGACACGGTCCTGCCCAGCAGAAAGACAAGATCGAGCCTCATCCACCAGAACACAGGCACCAGTCCCCTCCACCAGGAAGCCTACACAACCCGCTGAAAAAACCTTACGAACAGGGGGCAGACACCAAACAGTGGGAACTATGAACATGCAGCCTGTGAAAAGGAGACCCCAAACACAGTAAGTTAAGCTAAACGAGAAGACAGAGAAATACGCAGCAGATGAAGGAGAAAGGTAAAAACCCACCAGACCTAACAAATGAAGAGGAAATAGGCAGTCTACCTGAAAAAGAATTCAGAATAGTGATAGTAAAGATGATCCAAAATCTTGGAGATAGTATGAAGAAAATACAAGAAACACTTAACAAGGACCTAGAAGAACTAAAGAGCAAACAATGATGAACAACACAATAAATGAGATTAAAAATTCTCTACAAGGAATCAATAGCAGAATAACTGATGCGGAAGAACGGCTAAGTGACCCGGAACATAAAATACTGGAAATAACCACTGCAGAGCAGAATAATGAAAAAAGATTGAGAAGAATTCAGGACAGTCTCAGAGACCTCTGGGACAACAGTAAACACACCAACGTTTGATTTATAGGGGTCCCAGTAGAAGAAGAGGAAAAAAAAGGGACTCAGAAAATATGTGAAGAGATTATAGTTGAAAACTTCCCTTATATGGGAAAGGAAATAGTCAATCAAGTCTAGGAAGCGCAGAGAGTCCCATACAGGATAAATGCAAAGAGAAACATGCCAAAACACATAAATCAAACCATCAAAAATTAAATGCAAAGAAACAATATTAAAAGCAGCAAGGGAAAAACAACAAATAACATACAAGGGAATCCCCATAAGGTTAACATCTAATCTTTCAACAGAAACTCTGCAAGTCAGAAGAGAGCAGCAGGACATCTTTAAAGTGATGAAAGGGAAAAACCTACAACCAAGATTTTCTCTATCCAACAAGGATCTCATTCAGATTTGAGAGAGAAATTAAAACCTTTACAGAAAAGCAAAAGCTAAGAGAATTCAGCACCACCAAACCCGCTTTACAACAAATGCTAAAGGAACTTCTCTAGGCAGGAAACACAAGAGAAGGAAAAGACCTACAATAACAAACCCAAAACAGTTAAGAAGATGGTAATAGGAACATACATATCAATAATTACCTTAATGGTAAATGCATTAAATGCTCCAACCAAAAGACTCAGACTGGCTAAATGGATACAAAAATAAGACCCGTATATATGCTGTCTTCAAGAGACCCACTTCAGACCTAGGGACACATACAGACTGAAAGTGAGGGGATGCAAAAAGATATTCCATGCAAATGGAAATCAAAAGAAAGCTGGAGTAGCAATTCTCATATCAGACAAAATACACTTTAAAACAAAGACTATTACAAGAGAAAAAGAAGGACACTACATAATGATCAAGGGATCAATCCAAGAAGAAGATACAACAATTGTAAACATTTATGCACCCAACATAGGAGCACCTCAATACATAAGGCAAATGCTAACAGCCATAAAAGGGGTAATCAACAGTAACACAAACATAGTAGGGACTATGTTTCCCCACTTTCACCAATGGACTGATCATCCAAAATGAAAATAAATAAGAAAACACAAGCTTTAAATGCTACATTAAACAAGATGGATTTAACTGATATTTATAGAACATTCCATCCCAAAACAACAGAATACACTTTCTTCTCAAGTGCTCATGGAACATTCTCCAGGACAGATCATATCTTGGGTCACAAATCAAGCCTTGGTAAATTTAAGAAAAGTGAAATCATATCAAGTATCTTTTCTGACCACAACGCTATGAGACTATATATCAATTACAGGAAAAAAACTGTAAAATATACAAACACATGGAGGCTGAACAATACACTACTAAATAACCCAAAGGTCCCTGAGGAAATCAAAGAGGGAATTAAAAAATACGTAGAAACAAACGACAATGAAAACACGACAACCCCAAACCTATGGGATGCAGCAAAAGTAGTTCTAAGAGGGAAGTTTACAGCAATACAATCCTACCTCTAGAAACAAGAAACATCTCATATAAACAACCTAACGTTACACCTAAAGCAATTAGAGAAAGAACAAAAAATACCCCAAAGTTAGCAGAAGGAAAGAAATCATAAAAATTAGATCAGAAATAAATGAAAAAGAAATGAAGGAAACAATAGCAAAGATCAATAAAACTAAAAGCTGGTACTTTGAGAAGATAAACAAAATTGATAAACCATTAGCCAGACTCATCAAGAAAAAAAGGGAGAAGACTCAAATCGACAGAATTAGAAATGAAAACGGAGAAGTAACAACTGACACTGCAGAAATACAAAGGATCACGAGAGATTACTACAAGCAACTATATCCAATAAAAAGGATATTGAGAGATTACTACAAGCAACTATATGTCAATAAAATGGACAACCTTGAAGAAATGGACAAATTCATAGAAAAAGCACAACCTTCTGAGACTGAACCAGGAAGAAATAGAAAATATAAACAGACCAATCACAAGCACTGAAATTGAAACTGTGATTAAAAATCTTCCTAGATGTGGATGTAATGTTCCTCATTTCATAGAGGGGATAAGTGATATAGTCAATAAGCCTAAAAAATTCCTCACAGAAATAAGAATAAAAATAATTAGGCTTTGAACCCAAATCTTTCTAACTCCAAAATGAACTAAAAAAGTAACGAAGTTATGTCTGAAGCTCTGAACAAAAACTTGCTAAGAGTTTTAATGAAAATGAACATATTATAATAAAGCTTCAACTGAAAAATAGCTATACCACAATAAAAATCAGCACATAGCTAGAATGCCAGGCACATCTAGCCTTGGCCTGCGAGCCTGAGAGAAGGTTCTTGAGCCCTACTTTAATTCAGAACAGTTGCGACTATGGAGCATTCTGTAAATCCACCTATTACATGAGCAAATATGGCATTGCTGGCTTCAGAACACAGACTGCCCAGAGTGCACATATGACAGAAAACTAAAATTGGAAGAGGAAGAGCAGAGCCTACTCCCTCCTTTAACACAGTAAACATAAATAAATACATACATACATACACAGCCCTTAGTTGACTTTAGCCCAGAAAATTTTCCAATCAAATTAACTGCCCTCCAAAACAGAGGGGCTAATCTTATGGGCAGATATTCCCCCAGCATTGAGCTAAAACAAGGAAGTCAGAAGAGGAGAGGAAAAGGTCCCTATTCCACTAGGGGGATTTAACAGATATTGAGTGTATGTCCATATATTATCAGGCACTTTCAGCACGTATTGTTTAAAAGCCTTCACAAAATACATTAAGGCAGATTTTGTAATTATATACAGGACAAGGGTAAGAATTGTGAGGCTCAATATATTACAAATTTCCAAAGTTCATAGCCATTAAGTTGAAGAGAGGGGTTTAGAAACATAGTTAATCTGCCTTCAAGACTGTAATATTCCTCCTACATTGTTCTTCCTCTTCTTAGGACAACGAAGTCTTGAACTGAGTCTGAAGGCAGGAATGGGTTAAAATAGGAAGAGGAGTTTGTGCATTTAGTTCATTACAGGCCTGTGTTAACATCACAGTAGGGTCAATGAGTGTAGGTTACTCTGAGCAAACCATCCTGACTAATGAATTGGATGACAATGGATTTTGAGGATTAAAAGGACAATTAGGTTGAGAAAAGAAGATGCCATTTTCATCCTTTCTTGTTTCTGCTGTAAAGGAAAATTGTCTTTGATTGCAGAGAAATATTTTTGAAAACGTGCTATGAGAAAAAGCTGTATTGGGACTAAAGGTACAACTATGAAATAGGTAAATATAATAACCATTCTTTATGGAGATTTAATTTTTATGGGAAAGTTAAACATTGAACAAGTAATCAATAGGGTGATAAGTTAAGCCACAAAGAAAAACTGAAGGTGCTATGAGAATATATGTCAAGGGAAATTAATCCAGGGGGAACCAGTAAGAGCTTTCTGAAGCAAATGATGATTGAACTCTCAGATTAAAAAGTAAATACCTATTAACTAAAAGTAAAGTTTGGAAACAGTTGTTGCAGATAAAGGGAGAGTTAAATAATTTAGGAACATATATTACATTTCTGAAAGATGTGGAGATCCCATCTGGGGGGTTTGACCATAGGTTTTTGGGAGCTGCAAGCCAGGAACCACGGACAAAGACCAAATATATATCAGAAATATATTCTTCTCAACTGAATGACCAAATATATGTTTCTTATAAATTACAATATTGCAAAGGAGAGTGCTGTTTCACAGTATTAACTTCAAAGTAACACAAAGCATTTTTTAAAAAAATAAAAAGTCATTATTTCATAAAACAGTTATTAAATCCTACAGTATGTCATATACATCCAAGGAGAAATAATGCAATTATATAAAAATTAATAAAATAATTACATTTTTGATAGAAACCACAAAGGAAAGAAATATAGTACTGATTTACTATAACATAAATAAAATGGTGTGACTTGTAAGTTGGACATGATGTAAGAGATATGATTTTCTAGTGGTAATGTCAGACAAAAGGACAAGGAAAGGAAAGATAAGCTCCCTCAGTCTTGCCTTATAGGACATAAGAAAATACACCAGACACATTTGAGGAAACTGGAGAGAAATAGTGTCTTCAGCAAAAACAAATAGGTGATAAGAAGACCAATCAGTAAGTAGGCTGAGAACACAGAGCAGTGTGACAATCATGAAAGAGCAACACTAACAGAAGGGTTCAGGAAGGAGTAAATTAGTGGAGAGTTTTGTTGGGGTAAAGAATATAGGAGTTTGCACTGGATATACATGATGGAACACAAGGACGAAGAACTTATCAGAATCCGTTGACATCTGGTTTACAATAATAAATGGGTTATCAATATAAACTCTAAGAATTCTGCTATATCCTGAAAGTAATTCCTGGAGGTTGTGATTCTGGTATGAGAGTAGCTTTTTCTTAAAGAAGAGAAGGGACATATGACAGGGAGAACCCTGGCTAGCAGACTGGAGTGGATGCATCACCTAGTACCTCTCGTTTTTTTTTTTTAATTTTTATTTTCTACTGGAGCATAGTTGATTAACAATGTTGTGTTAGTTTCAGGGGTACAGTAAAGTGATTCAGTTATACATATACATGTACCTATTCTTTTTCAAATTTTTTTACTATTTAGGTTATTACAGAATATTGAGCAGTGTTCCCTGTGCTATACAGTAGATCCTTGTTGGTTATCTATTTTAAATACAGCAGTGTGTACATGTCAATCCCAACTGGGTTCATTCGTTCAGTAGACATTACTGGGCATCTGCTCCATGCTAGATACTATATAAGCATTAAAAATACACCAGTCAGTAAAGCCAAAAGAAGATACTTTCAGCTTAGAGAGGAAAGATAGACAAAATATATTATGAAGATAATATGTAATGATGACTGTATATACTATAAAGACAGAAATGATGATAGATATTGACAGAAATGGTAGAAAGTTGCTATTTCTTTTGAGGTAATTATAGAAAGCCCCTCATTCCTTCCTGGCCGCCACCACCACATGTATGTCCATAAAGTGACATCTGAACACAGACAGCCTTAAAGCAGATGAGTGACAAATCACAATTGTATTTAGAAGAATAGGTTCAAACAGAGAAAACATCAAGTGAACATTTCTAGAGGTTAAAGGATGCTTGGCGTGTTGAAGAACCAGCGTCTAGTGTGGCTGAAGCAAAGTTTATGGAAGTGGGAGAGGTAGGAGTTGAGTTCAGAGATGTAGAAGAAATAGCCTTAACTAACAAGGGGGCAGTGAGGTCAATGTAAGGACCTTAGCTTTTATTTGGAGTAAGACTGGAAATTGCTGAGGGATTCTGATCGAAGAAGTAACACCTTTTGCTTTTAAAGGAAGGCTCCGGCTATTGTGTTAATATTAGACTGTTGGGGAGAAAGGTGGAAGCAGGGACACCAACAATGCTAAGAATCCAGGCAAGAAATGATAGGTCATGGACTGAGGTGGGATGGTGAGAGTAGTCAGAAGTGCCCGAAGCCTGGATGCATCGTAAGGGTACAGCCAACAAACTATGCTGATGTTTTGCATGCAAGAAAAAAAGAGAAGAGTAAACCAAGTTACCAGGGTTTCAGCATAAGCCTTACTTTATGCTAGGCATGCAGTCTTTTCTGTACAACTCCTCTGGCTGCTTTGGCATTCTTTTGGAAAGACTATCGTTTTTTTTTTAATATAAATTTATTTATTTATTTATTTGTTTGTTTATTTATGGCTGCATTGGGTCTTTGTTGCTGCATGTGGGCTTTCTTTAGTTGCAGCAAGCAGGGGCTACTCTTTGCTGTGGTGCGCAGGCTTCTCATTGCGGTGGCTTCTCTTGTTGTGGAGCACGGGCTCTAGGTGCAGGGGCTTCAGTAGTTGTGGCGCACAGGCTTCGCTGCTCCGCAGCATGTGGGATCTTCCCGGGCCAGGGCCCGAACGCGTGTCCCCTGCATTGGCAGGCGGATTCTTAACCAATGAGCCACCAGGGAAGCCTGAAAGACTATCATTTTTCATATCTGATCTAAATGTCCTCAGTTCCAGTGAGAAGCTGATTGAGTGATTGTCTAATTTTTAAGTAATAATGGTAAAAAGAAAAGGAATCTCAAATTGAGCAAAAAATGAATTTTGCCTCCATTCCCTAAAGATTATAACTTTTCCTACTTGAAAACTCTAATAATCTCTCATCTAAACAATGGGGAAATTTAGGACTATGAAATTAGAGCCAAAGATATATTGCCAGTAACCAGTGGAGCTGCTACTACCAGAACTTCAGCATCCGATTTCTTTCAGCCTAATGATACTTTCACTTTACCTTGTTGATTGACATGACACAGAACATTTTGTTTCTGGAGGAATGGGTCATCTCCAAAAGTGTAGTATGCATATCCATTTTTGTTTGACTTGCTCCCTGCATCGCCTATATTATTCTTGTCAAAGACTCTGGTGTTTGCAATCTTATAACACAGGAATTATAGGATTTTGAAGTTTGTGCAACACAGAACTTCAGCTTTTCTCATCTCGTGACTCAGTCTCTATGATTTTATTCAATACCATGAAGATTCTTCACAAGGCTGAAAGGTGATTTGATGGATTATTTTATTTAAAAATATAGATCATATGGTGATCCTGTTAAAGGTGATCTAGGATCACCAAAGGACAAAAGTACTACTAGTATTCTGTCACCTCTTGAAGGACAGATACTTTGCAAAATATTTCAGTGAAGTTCTGTTCCAGGATTAAAGGGACTGTGCATATTCTGTGAGTAAACTCTGCGGTGTTTTCAGGTACAGTGCAAACTGCTGCATCTGGGGATGCTCCCTGACTAAGCAAGCAACCCCCAGTGAGGAGCAGTTTGCCTCTAGCTTGGAACCTGTAAATTCAGACTTAGGAAAAATCACTCTCTGGGTCAGCTGTTCTGCATCCTGTGACATTAGGAATTACTGATTAAGTACTGCTGCCTCTTTCCAGCCACCAATTTGGAGCTCATGGGGAAGGGGAAGGAAAATGGAAAGGGTTAGAGTTCAGGTTCTGGTATAGTCTCTGAGGCTCTGCCACAGCTGCGACATCTAGTCCAGACAACAGGGTTTGGAAATGTGCTTTTCTGTTTTTTATCTGTCATCTTTGTATTTCCAAATATTTTAGTGAGCATTGTGTTTATTTTGGCATTTTGAAATAAATAATCCTAGCACTTTTATTTATTAATAGGGACTATTTATTTTACTAAAATGCTAATGGATATTTAGTGGCCTAAATACTATACTATGCTGACAATGTATCTTTATGTACTGATCATCAGAAAAGAGTCTACCTAAATCATTGCTGTGTTCCTATTTTAACAAATATATGATACAGGGATTGTACCTTAAAGCTGTTCAGTCTCTTAACTTTTTATTCATTTTCTAAAACAAAAATCACAGTTTCCAGGTGGACATTAAAATTCAACATAAAGAAGCACTATCATATACTCCTACCTTTAATTAAAATACTTAGTCATGATGTTCTTAATGAAACTGGAATTCAATCTTTCAAAAGCACAGTCAAAACAAAAGTTGTTTGATATATGAAAGAATCACTTCTGCACTTTTATTTATGCTTTTTTAAATGTTAGAATTGAGTTTCAGAAACACTGAGTAAATTGTTTAAGATTACAAGGTAAGTCAAAGACCTAGGATGCAAGATGAAGAACTCCTGAATCTAAGATGCCCAACATGCTTCTTCATCCTACCATGTCTCTAATCCATGTGACTGGGGTTTGCAGAGTACGTGTGACAAACACTCCTTGTTCCTTACACTATACAAATCCAAGCTGTGAATTACATCAATCATCCACACAGCTGAAAATCTGCCATTGATTCTTTAATTCCAAAGACATGAAACTAGTAAATGTTCATCTATCAATTATAAACAAAGAAATGCCAGGCAAAATGGAGAAGGCATGACTTGGTACCCATGCAAAAATAAATTTCACTTAACAATAAGCTCTTCTTTACAAAATGCTGTTAGCAGAACTAATTATAACATGTTTATTGTGGTAGAGCTGCAGCCTCAACTCAGCTATGACAATATGGGAAATAATTACAATGACAGGATCTGATTGACATATCCAGAGTCCTTGTTATCACTGAGGAGCAACAAGATTTCCTGGGACATATCAGCACACCAATAATTCTGATGGATGTGTGGGGATATTACTAAAAAGACTTCCTGCTACTCCTAGCTAGCCTTTGAATGATTGCTGGCACTCCGTCTCTAGGAAGAATGAACCTGGGGAAATTGGCTGCTGACCTTTCTGGCTGTCCTTATCAGTGCAATACCTTCAGGAGCAAGAAAAAAATAAAGAAACTGATAGCCTGATTTATAATGAAAAAATGAAATTGGCCCTAATATTTTGAAATTATATATGTTTAGTATAATTTGAAATAACATTAAATGAAAGCACCCTATTAACCCAAATCCTATGACCAGAAATGACCATCAATATTATGAGAATATTATTATTTCAGGTCTATCTCTATGCACATGGACAGAAAGATCAACAAAGAGAATTCTGGAAAAGTGTTTTACATTCAGCTTTAGCCCAATTGAGAGAAACAAAAAATTGTTGCTGATGTAAAACTAAAGTGATCAGGGCTTCCCTGGTGGCGCAGTGGTTGAGAGTCCGCCTGCCGATGCAGGGGACGCGGGTTTGTGCCCCGGTCCAGGAAGATCCCACATGCCGCGGAGCGGCTTGGCTCGTGAGCCGTGGCCGCTGAGCCTGCGCGTCCGGAGCCTGTGCTCCGCAATGGGAGAGGCCACAACAGTGAGAGGCCCGCGTACCGCAAAAAAAAAAAAAAAAAACTAAAGTGATCACTAAACGAGATAAATCATTGTCACTTAGAGCTAAGTGATGCTCTAAAGTTAAGAAAGAAAAACAGTTTTATCAAACATCATTGTTTTAACTAAAATAAACCACAGTTTAATTTGAGACTATCTACTTACTCTCTTCTTTTAAATATTATCAAATTAGCATTCTTATCCTTCCTTCAACATTCCCTTTACTAACATTTCAAAGATTTTAGTAAATCATTATTCCTTCATTGCCAAGATTTATATATATTTTGTTTTGTAAACATAATTTCTTGGTTGCTTAGCCTTAGTTTCATATCAATATAAACTGAAGGCTAACCTCCTATTGATTACCACAACTTCTTCAATCCTTATTTTCTTGAATTTCTTCATAAAGTACTTGTTACTCCAGAAGCAGTTCTATATATATATATATATATATATATATATATATATATATATGTATGTATATTATATGATTATCTCTAATTTGTAAGTGCTTGAGAACATGGGCTGCTTGCCAGTATGTATGCAAAAGACAGCTTTGCTATAAATTATTATCTTGGGTCACCCTTCTTTGCTTCCAAATTTTATGGATATTGTACAATTTACAATTGTCTTCTGGAATTGAATGTTTGTGGAGAACTCTAATGCCACCTTGACTTTTTCTCCTGGTAAATGACTTTTTTCCCCTCTGCATGTGCCCATTACTTTAATACTTACAATTAAATAATTTAACTAGAATATATTTTTCTTATCTATAATACTTAGTCACATTTTTTTCTAGAACAAATAATATTCTTGAATTACAGAGTCAACTTTTTTTAAAACAATATTCTCTATTATAGCCTCCCTCTTATTTCTTACATTTTATGAGTTTTTTAAAAAATTAAGGTTAACTATCTTACAATGTGATTGTTTGCTCTCCACATCTTCTACATTATCTCTAACTAATCGGAATTGTTGTTCCTCTGCATTCACTGTAAGCATCTCAGATAATTTATTATTGTGATAATTTGATTTTCAATAGGAGTCCTGCTAAATTGCACATTTCTTCACTTTGTTTGAGTCAAGTTTTTCTTCTTCCTACCCTTTAAAGAGTCCTGATTGTATGTTCACCAGATCGTCCTTTTCTTGGGCTACTGTTGCTCAGTCTTTTCATACCTAATAAAAGTTGAGCCACACTGAAGGAACTGCGCTTCCCTACTGCAACTCAAGCCACCTCCACTCCAGTCTCTCTCAATATATTACCCACTTATTTTTGTAATGCTTCTCAGTATCTTCAGTTCATGAGCTATCATATTGATTAATGAATTACTTAGCATACTTATGACCTTTCTTTTCTCCTCTCCACCCATGCCACCTTTAATATTTGAGCTTAAATCCATTAATGGAGAAACTTGCTCTACCAATGACTGCATAAAATAGGTGCTTAATAATTTTGGAGGGAGTGTCATCAGCAAGATGACAAAAAAGGGGGTTGAGTATAGTTTCCCACATAGAAAAGAAGTTGACATCCATGCATGGAACAAAATAACTTCACGAGAGCTCAGGAATCCAGGTGAGAGATTACAACACTCAGGTGGAACACAAATGAGAAAAGGTGCATTGAGGAGAGTAGAAAAGACAGCTTCACTTTACTCTTATAACTTTTTCCCATAGCCCTTACAGTGAAGCACTGAGAGATTCCCTCTGCTCAGGAGCTCTCCTGTGAGGGAATGAAAATGAAATGAGTGTCTGACTCCATTAGGAACCCTAGGACCAGCCCTCCTTAATGGACTGCAACTTGCTCCAGTGCTGCTTAGCTACAGTCTCACTCCACCGGCCCAGGCTTCACGCCCACCCCCTTGGACACAGGCTCCACGGCTACCATACTGTACCCCGCCATCAGGCTGGCCTCTGCCTCTGCATACACATGCTCCAGACTTGCACCAGCAGGCCCAGGCTCAAAACCCACCCAGCAGATCCAGGAATCAAGTCGACCCAGAGACCCCATCAGGTGTCCATACAGAATCTCAGCTGGGCTGGCTGATGAAAGGCTGTCCCTGCTTAAGTCAGTCTGTAAAGACAGGAAGAGGTGGCTGCTTTTTCAAATGTGCAGATACCAATGCATGGCTACAAGAATCACAAAAAACTAAGGAAACATAGACACCAGCAAAGGAAAAAACAAATTTCTAATCAACAACCATATAAAAACTGAGATCTATGAATTGCCCGACAAAGAATTCAAAATAATCACCTTAAAGAAGTTCAGTGAGCTACAAGAGAACACAGATAGATAACTAAATGAAATCAGGAAAACAATATATGAACAAAGCAAGAAATTCAACAAAGGGTTAGAAGCGACAAAACATAACCAAAAACAGATTTTGGAACTGAAGTACACGATAACTAAAGTAAAAAATTCATAAGAGCACTTCTACAACAGACCTCATCAAGCTGAAGAAAAAATCAGTGAACTCAGAGCTAGATCATTTGAAATTGCCCAAAGTAGCAAAAAGAAAAAAAGAACGAGAAAAGTGTGAAGGAAACCTGAGTGATTTATGTAACATCACCAAATAAATCAATATACACATTATGGAAGTCCTAGAAGAAGAGAAAGAGAAAGGGGCAGAAAGCTTATTTAAAGAAATAATAACTGAAACATTCCAAAATTTGAGGGAAATGGACATCCAAATTCATGAAGTTTAAAACACCACAAATATATAGAACCTGAAGAGATTTGCACAGAAACATGTTATAATTAAACTGCACAAAATCATGACAAAGAGAGAATTTTGTAAACACCAAAAGTGTCTTGTCACATACGATATAAACCCCTCCACAACTATTTAGTGAATTTCTAAGCAGAAATCTTGCAGGTCTGGAATTAGTGGAATGATATATTCAAAGAACTGAAAGGGAAAAAAAACTCAACCAAGATTAGTACACCTGGTAAAACCAGCCTTTAAAGAAGGCATGGGCTTCCCTGGTGGCGCAGTGGTTGAGAGTCCACCTGCCGATGCAAGGGACACGGGTTCGTGCCCCAGTCCAGGAAGATCCCACAAGCCACGGAGTGGCTAGGCCCGTGAGCCATGGCCACTGAGCCAGCGCGTCCAGAGCCCGTGTGGCGCAACGGGAGAGGCCACAACAGTGAGAGGCCCGTGTACCGCCAAAAAAAAAATGAAGGCGTGATACAGACTTTCTCAGACAAACATAAACTGAGGGAATTCATCACCACTAAAACTAATATATAAGGAGCGCTAAAGGGATTTTGTTTTTCAAGTTGAAATGTAAGGACACTAAAGAGCAATACAATAGCATATTAAATTATAAATTTCACAAGTAAAGGTAAATATATAAACAAACAGACAATAATGCAATACTGTAAGAGTGGTACATAAATTGCTTTAAATACTAGTATAAAAGTTAAAAGACTAAAGTTTTAAGAATAACTCTAACCACAAAAAATGGTCAATTGACACACAATATAAAAATAAATAAATTCTCATATTAACAAAATAAAGTGTAGGGAAGGGGGAATAAAAGCATAGAGTTTGGGCTGTGACTGAAGCTGTTAGCCCAAAACAGACTATAAGAACAATCAGAAGCTATGCAAGCCTCATGGCAACCACAAAGAAAAGACATATAGAAGATACAAAAGAGACAGAGAAAATAATCAAAATATATGACTACGAATAGCATCAAATGACAAAACAAAATAGCAACAGAGGAGTAGAACAGGGAACTACAAAAGAGACAGAATTTTTAAAATGATTATAAGTCACTGCCTGTAAATAATTACTCTACATGTAAGTGGATTAAACACTCCAATCAAAACAAAACAAAAGACATAGATTGGCAGAATGGATTTTTAAAAAAAAGATCCAACAATATACTGTGTAGAAGGCACAAATTCTATATTTAAGGACACAAATACATTGAAAGTGAAAGGATGACTTAAAAAAATCTGTGCAAATAGTAACCAAAAGGGAGTGGCTATACTTATAAATAGTAACCAGGGGTGGCTATATTTATATCAGACAAAATAGACCTTAAGGCAAAAACTGCCACAAGAGATAAAAAAACATTCATCTCATAATTATAAAAGGGTCAATTAAACAAGAAGATATAACAATCATAAATATTATGCACCCAACATCAGATCATCTAAATACATAAAAAATTTAACACTTCTGAAGGTAGAAATAGACAGCAATAAAATAATAGTGGAAGACTTCAATGTCCCACTTAGAATAATAGACAGATCAGACATAAAATGAATAAGGAAATAAGAGCAGACTTGAACTACACAATAAGTCAAATGAATATAACAGACATATACAGAACATTCCACACAATGGCAGCAGAATACACATTCTTCTCAAGCTCCATGGAACACTCTCCAGAAAAGATCACATACTATGTAAAAATGTCTTAATAAATTTAAGAAGATTGCCATTATTCTAAGTACCTTTTCAGACTATAATGGAATAAAACTAGAAATCAACAACAAAAGGAAAACAGAAAAATTAACAAATAGATGGAAATTAGAAAACATACTCTTGGACAACCATTGAGTCAAACAATAAATCAGAAAGAAAATTAGAAAATATCTTGAGGAAAATAAAATTACAACATACCAAAACATGGGATATGGCAAAAGCAGTTCTAAAAGGGAAGTTTTTAGTGATAAACACCTACATTAAGAAAAAAAGAAAGATCTGAAATAAACAACCTAACTTTACATTTCAAGGAGCTAGAAAAAGAACAAACTCAGCCAAAAGTTAGGAGAAGGAAGAAAATAATAAACAATAGAGCAGACAATAAATAAAGAATAGTAAAGCAACAGAAAAAAAACAAAATTAAGGGTTTATTCTTGAAAACATAAACAAGATTGAAAAATGCTTAGCTAAACTAAGAAAAAAAGAGTGAAGATTCAAATGAATAAAAACATACAGAAGAGGAGACATTACAACTGATGTCAAAGAAATTTTAAAAAACCATCGAAAGGAGTACTATAAATAACTACATACTGGGGACTTCCCTGGTGGTCCAGTGGCTAAGACTCCATGCTCCCAATGCAGGGGGCCTGGGTTCACGCTGGTCAGGGAACTAGATCCCACATGCTGCAACTAAGAGTTCACATGCCGCAACTAAGACCCGGCACAGACAAATAAATACACTAAAAAACAAACAAAAAAAACAAAAACAAAAACTACATACTAATATTTTGGAAAATCTATAAAAAATAAATAATTTTAAGAAACATACAACCTACCAAGGCTGAATTAAGAAGAAACAGAAAGACTGAACAGATAACAAAAAAGGAGATTAAATTAATAATCAAAAATGTTCCAACAAGAAAAAGCCCAGGACCAGGTGACTTCTAGATGAAGTTTATCAAACATTTCACAAAGAATAAATAACAATCTTTCTTAAACTCTTCCTCCAAAATAGAAAAGGTTACACTTCAAAACTCTTTTTATGAAGCCAGTATCACCCTGATACCAATGCCACACAAAGACACCACAAGAAAATAAAACTAGAAGCCAATACCAATGATGAATATGGATGAAAAACTCCTTAAAAAATACTAGCAAACTGAATTCAACAGCACATTTAAAGGATCATACACCATTACCTCTAACACCAAGTGAGATTTATCCCTGGGATGCAAGGACAGTTCAATACATGCAAAAAAAATGAATGTGGTATACTACTGAATACATTAACAGAATGAAAGAAAATTATATCATCATCTATGGATACAGAAAAAAAATCTGACAAAATTTAGCACTTTATATAAAAACTCTCATAAGCAACAGAAATAGACAAATGTCATTATGTCAAATTAAAAAGTCTGTGCACAACAAAGGAAATAATCAACAAAATGAAAGGCAACCTATGGAATGGAATATTTGCAAACCATATGTCTGATAAAGGGTTAATATCCGAACTACATAAGGGGCTCCTATAACCCAACAACAACAAAAACAAATAACTCAATTAAAAATGGGCAAAGGAATTGAATAGATATATCAGCAAAGAAGACATACAAATGGTCAACAGGTATATGAAAAGGTGCTGAACACCACTAATTATCAGGGAAATACAAGTCAAAGCCAAAATTAGATATCACTTCAAACCTGTTAAGGTGACTCTTACTAAAAAAAAAAAAGGGGCTTCCCTGGTGGCGCAGTGGTTGAGAGTCCACCTGCCAATGCAGGGGACACGGGTTCGTGCCCCGGTCCGGGAAGATCCCACATGCCGCGGAGCGGCTGGGCCCGTGAGCCATGGCCGCTGAGCCTGTGCATCCGTAGCCTGTGGTCCGCAACGGGAGAGGCCACAATAGCGCGAGGCCGGCGTACCGCAAAAAAAAAAAAACATGTGACAATGTTGGTTAGGAGGAGGAGAAAAGGAAATCCTGGTACACTATTACTTGAAATGTAAATTGGTACAGCCACTACGGAAAACAGTACAGAGGTTCCTTCTAAAATTAAAAATTGAACTACCATATATTCCAGTCATCCCACTTCTGGGTATATATTCAAAGGAATAGAAATCAGGATTTTGAAGAGATATCTGCACTCCCATGTTCATAGTAGCATTACTCACAAGAGCCAAATATGGAGCACCCTAAATGTCTATCGGTGGATAAATAAAGAAAATGTGGTATACACACACCAATGGAATTCAGCCTTAAAAGAAAAATGAAATCTTGCCATTTGCAACCAACAGGATAAACCTGGAGGACATTATACTAATTGAAATAAGCCAATCACAGAAGGACAAATAATGCATGATAGCACTTATATGGGGAATCTAAATAGTCAAACTCATAGAAGCAGAGAGTGGAACGATGATTGCCAGAGGCTGGGAGGAGGGGCCAATGGAGAGATACTAGTCAAAGGGTACAAAGTTTCAGTTATATAAGATGAATAAGTCCTACAGATCTACTGTAAGCACAGTGGCTATTTAACAATTTGGAATTCTATAGTTAAAAATGTGTTAAGAGAATAGGTATTATGGTAAATATTCTTATCACAAAATAATAATATAATAATAATAAGTAAGAGAGTGGGATGCAACTTTTGGAGGTGATGGATAATTTACAGCATTGATTGTGGTGATGGTTTCATGGGTATATATTTATATCCAAACTCATTAAGTTGTATATATTAATTATGCAGTTTTCTTGTATGTCAAAAATAAATAATGGTAGCCCTTGGCCTATAGTTAGTAGATTAAAAAAAATAATAATTTTGGTGTTGATGACATCTTTCACAAGTAAGAGAATGTCTTCTAGAAATCAAATATTATAGTCAATACTTTATTTTTTTAATCTAATCCTTACTCTTGTCTTATGTGTATTATTCTAAACCTATGGGTACTATTCTAAACCTCCACGGGCATTTTATAATGAATAGCCCATGGAGGTTAAAATATTTGTCTAAATTCACATAATCAATAAGTATTATACTGGTGATTCAAACAAAACCTGTGCATATCAAAAGAACTTCCTTTTTTATTATACATCACTAAACTACCAATATTTATATATGGGAAGGGAGAAGAAAGAAATAAAATTTTAGGATGACTTTTTGATTTTACATATTAAGTCAATTCATTATATTTGTCCTTTATAAGCAATCCTGTCTGGAGCCTCTGTAAAAGTGGTGAAAATTACATGATATTCTGTCTACTTTTAAAAATTGAATAATGTAATAAATAAAGCAAAAAAGCAAACATTAAAAGTTGGTGTTTTAAAAAATTAATTTTAATTATAATGGGAAAATAGGAAATAACAATAGAACAAACTAAATGCATATGTAGCTAAACAGTATTAAAAAAAACACTACAAATATATTTTAAGAATGAAAACCTAGAGAGAAATAATGTTCCTGAGTGTGAATATTCAAATTATAAAGATATTATTATCTCCACCAAATTTTATAATTTTAATACACATCTAATCAAAAGAGAAAATGACCTGTAAATTTATTAATTATGAGCTTTGTCTAAATTAATAAAACCTGAAAAAAATTCTTCATAACATTTCCAAAACTAATTTAAAATGAAATATTTTAAATATAAAACATGATACCAAAGGAGTTAGAAGAGAAATAACTGTAGGTATTTCTTTTTCTTCTTTTTTTGAAATAGCCTTCTAAGTATAACTCCTAGAGCAAAACATTAAAAAAAGTAAAAAGATATTATTCTACTATGGAAAGATTAAAGAATTTTTATGCCTGAAATAACCATGAGTACAATAACAAACTGGGAAAATGTTTACAAGGACGTGAACTAATATATGGAAAACCTTTATAAATTTGAAAATATAAAACCTCAATAAAGACATTTTAGAGAAATAATATTTAGACAAATTTTATAAAAAAAGAAATTAAAATGTCCAATTAGCATAGGAAAATTTTTAATTTTAATACTAATTAAAGAGATAGAATTAAAATAAGTTTTCCCTATCAGATTAGTAAACAAATATCCAGTGATTATTTAGATGTGAACCCACTAACAGGAATACATGACGCCAGCTGGAATGGAAATTGGGACACTTTTCTTTAAAGGAAGCAATGTGTCTCAAAAATTTAATTATGAAAAAATGGTAGTGCCATTTTTGTTATGCTAGGAGTTTTTCCAACCAATAATTAGACAGGTACCCAAGGACACAATGAGGTATATGTATGTGTGTGCTTGTGTGAAACACGGTTACTGCAATGTGTTTCTGCTATTAAAATATTTTAAGTAAACTAAAGTATAAACCCTTGAGGCTTATTTAATTTAGAATATATTCCACTAATGTAATATTAAGTAGCTGTTCAAAATACTGTTTAACATATTGATTTAGGGAAATATTAAGGTCTCTGCTATAATGTTATTTAAAATGCATGTAACAAAACTCCTCAATTCTTAATATTTCTCTGAACTGCTATTAGTCTTTTGCTTATATCTGATTTTAAACTTGTCTAGAAAGAATATTTCCTTTGCAATAAAAAGGGAAAAGATATGGCATAATTTAATTTTCTCTCCAGCTTAAATCTCAGGCATTCAAATGGTTCTCATGATATGTCTTGGATTGGGTTAATATTTGCTTCTCATGACATGCTTTTACTATGTGCATGTTTTTACCTTTTAAGGACATTTATTCCACATCTGTCATTAGGATAAATGACTTAGTTTACATGCCTTCTCATCATTTGTTGAAATGTAAATTGCAAAAACTATAATAATAATCCTGGCAATGAAATTTATATAAATTCATAAATATATTTATAGCATATAATCTTTTGATTAATTTTATGTCTTTTTATAGGTTATATTTTTCAAAATATTTATTGGAGGGGTTTGCCTTTAGCAAACTGCATTTTTACTACAGAATTCAACTGAAGAATGCAGATAAAATTAGTTTAAGCATTTTGCAGTGCTTTCCCTTAATCAGTAATCAGCTATTTTCTATATTCTTCAGTCTCCATTAATAACCCTCTCTGTTTCATCAGATGCAAAGCATTTTCTTTCTGTTGCTTAAAAACATTTTCAAATACACACTAACATTACGCCACAAAAGCATTTTATAATGAACAGCCCATGTTTTAGAAGGTTTAGCATTTTCTTCTCTTGCGTATTAACAATGGCCACAGTAATCTGTAAAGATTCCTCAAAGACATCTGTGAAAACTGCTTTGTTAATGTATATCCACATTGCAAGCGATTTCCTCTCTATCATGTCAGCATTGTTGGAAACATGTGTTAGAGCTAGCTGGCTAGCAGGTCATCACTCATTCAGTTGGAGAAGAGAAAGAGTAGCAGAACTGTGTGGTCCATGGTATAAGAAAGGCTGCAGTAGGCCACAATATAGTTAGCTTCAAGTAGTTTTTAAAAGTTAAAAAAAACACTGCCAAACTATTTTCCAGAGTGGCTGTGACCTTTTACATTCCCACCAGCTGTATATGAGTGAACAGTTTCATTGCATCCTCTCCAACATTTTGGTGTTTTCAGTATTTTAAATTTTAAATTCTGACTGGTTGCAGTTTGGCAGTTTCTAATAAAGTGAAACGTGATCTCCATATACACAGCAATTGCACTCTTGGGCATTTATCCCAGAGAAATGGAAATGTACTTTCATACAAAAACCTGCACGCAAATGTTCACGACAGCTTTGCTCCTAAGAACCAAAAACCAAAACCACCCAGATGCCCTTCGGCAGGTAAACAAATAAACAAATGGTGGTACATCCAAACCACGGAATACTACCCAGCAATAAAAAAGAATGAACACTTGATACTCACAGCCACTTAGATGAATTTCAGAGGAACTAGGCTGAGTGAAGTAAACCATTCCCCAAAGCTAACAATACTGTCATTCCACGTATATAACATTCTTGAAACAATATTATTAAAATGGCAAACAGTGGTTGCCAGAGTTTAAGGAAGGGGTAGACACAGAAGGGAAGTGACTGTGGTTACAAAAGGGCAAGACGAAGAGTCCTTGTGGTGATGGAAATATGTTATATTGCAACAGCGTTTTGGGATACATAAACCTACAAATGTGGTAAACTTCACTGAACGAAGCACCCACAAATAAACCCAATGGGTAAAACTGGGAAAATCTGAACAACATCAGTGGATTGTATCAATGTCAATACCCTGATTGCGATATGGTACTACAGTTTTGCAAGATGTTATCATTAGAAGAAAGCGGACAAAGCGCACATGAGATTTCTCTGTATTATGTCTTACAACTGTATGGAATCTACAATAATATAAAAACAGAAAATTTAATTAAGAAAAAGAGCTTAAAAGAAAGTGACCACTCAATCATACATAAGCAGCTAATAAGGATGTGGGTGCCTCAATTGTCAGATGTCCAGTATGTGGTGGGCCCTACGTCTTCCAAAGCTCACTCATGACTTTTTACATCACCTTGACCAGAACGGGAAGTTTTAAATTCTCAGTGAAGAATTCTCAGTGAAGCTGCAAATAAACTATGACCCAGACACTCTGATCAGCTTAACTCTTTCCTTACTCAGCTAGATTTGTGTTTGCTGTTCAGTTTTGTATTAATTAGTTGATCAGACAGAATCCAATTCAGAAAAATAATATAATAGAATGAAACTCACAGTTTTTTAATTTTTAAAAATTTTAACTCTCTCTAAATAAAGGGAATCAGTTACTCTGCTATTAAAAGGTGTGTGAAAGAAAAGGATAAATTTGTTAGAGAAGAATAAATAAAACAAACAAGCAGACTGATACCTAGAGATTAGAAGCCACTCCCATTCCTAGAACTGGAGAATGTGGTTAAGCAAGGAGTTAGTGCCAGCAGGGTCCTGGTTCTGCGCTACTCAGGGTTCTGCTCAGCCAGTGCTAGAACAGGGAAGGAAAAACACTCCCTGCTAGGTTTAAATCACAGTGGAGCTCCCAACATGGTCCACCAAAGAGGAAGCAGTGGTTGAATTTGGGAACATAGAAGGGAAGCAACTACTTTCAAAGGTGCCTCTAGAAACAATGAGTAAAAGGAGAAACAAGCTTTTCTTCTCTTCCTAATTTCTGCTCTTCTGCTGAAAAAAGCGTACATTTACTAGCTGTCTTCAAACATATGGATGTAGGACATAGGGGAAATATAATGACGTTGTAAGATTGATCTACCCAGAATGTTCACTCAGGAGATGCCTCAGACTGGTTCTACTTTCCCTCTTCACCATCACACTTTTCCCAGTATACAAAACAAAGGCAAAACGACCTAGTTCTTACTGTAATGTATTGTCCTTGAGGCATATTCATATTCATGCATTACCTGGATGCAAGTCTTCTAGTCCCTTTAAACCCTTGGCAATCTCTGTTTATTCATTCTTTCAATGTGCTTTCTAGATTAATGGGAATATTTTGATATTACTATAACACATTTCACAACCTTTAGTATACCTTTAGGAAGCTCCACGCTCACGAGCAGCCCAAGACTTAATCTGCTCTCTTCTATCAATTAACACAATAAAAGCATAACATATTCTTATATATGATGTTGAAATGTTTGCAGCATTCCATCTAAAATTTATTGTCCAGAACTTTAGAAAACAGCTGCATTTATTTAGGATTAAGTCTTTTTTCTCGGCTATGAATATGCTAATCTTGTCAAATATTTTACTATAATTTTCAACTATGTATTAACCCTTGATGTTCTCCTATATCCACCCATTATTTTATAATTAATCTGTTGGTAACTATACTATTCTCAAATCTTAATTGATTGTGCCTTGTGTTTCCTATTTTGGATTTAAAAAATTTTTTTACATGATTTGATATTTGTATGTATTACAAATTACCACAGTAAGTCTAGTTAGCATCTGCCACCATACATAGTTACAAAGATCTACTCTCTTAGCAACTTTCAAATATGCAATATAGTATTATTAATTGGGATTTTGATTTATATGGTATGAAACTGAAACTATGTCAGAGATTAATAATTTTTCAATATTCATTTCTGGGGCATGATAAAACAAAACAAAAATAAAACATGCCTCAAATAAATGCTTAGAGAATAAATATGTGATAGAGTAACAGATATGGAAAGGGCTTTAGGGATTACCTGCTTTCCCAACTACTACTCACTCCTGCTAATATCCTGAATGAAATGTTCCCTTCTCTTCAGTTAAAATGTATTTTCAACAGTAACAATCTGAATTAGGAAGCAGTGTCTAACTTCCATCAGTCAATTGGAATTGCACTTTTCACATTATCAATCCAAGAAAAATCCTATCCCTCTTTATACCAATTAAATCTTAAGTGGTCAAAATATAAAACAAAATAAAAACACTCAAAACAACTATATTAAAAACTTTTAAGAAATTATAAGCATGTAGGTAACAAACTGAACAGAAGATCAGATTTCTGAGATTGAATGACATAGTTTTCTCTCATCATTGAATTCTCTTCAAAGCAGCCCCTGAACCGCTAGTCATCTTTTATGTAAGAAAGAGATGGATAAAGGGTTAAAGGTTTCAGAACTTTTTTTTTTAATCTTAGTAACTCTTTTGGAAACCTTGTGCTCTCCTTAAACTGTGTGAGCACTTGTCACCCACTTATTTCAACTATGAGACGTCAGCTGAGTAAAACTATGAGATAGGAGGAAACATCTTTTTTTCTGACATTCCGCTACATATATGAATCACAGACTTATTTTCACATAGAGAAAGAATTTAAATATAATCAAGAGCATATAAAAATACTATTTTTGTTGTAAAATACAAAATCTCAAATTTAAGTGGTCTATCTTCCTGAAAATTTTATACATTTAGGAGATTAAAAGACCAATAAGAAAAATGGTCAGACAAATTGTATAAATGTTCTTTTTTGTCTTTAAAAGTAACAACAAAGAAGTGGGACTTTTTTGGTAATAGCTTTGTTGAGATATAATACATACACTTTATAACTCACCATTTAAAGAGTACAATTCCATGGTTTTATTATGTTCACAGAGCTGTGCAACCACTGCCACAATCAATTTTAAAACATTTCCATTACACCAAAAAATAAATTTTTGTTCCTTGGCAATCACTCCCCCTTTTATCCCAATCTTCCAGATGTAGGCAACCACCACTCTTCTTTCTGTCCCTATAGATTTACCTATTCCGAACATTTCATTTACGTGGGATCATACAATATGTGATATTTTGTGACCAGAATTCTTTCACTTAGCATAAAATTTTCTGGGATCATCCATCAGTACTTTATTCTTTTGTTATCTAATTATATTTCATTAATGAATATATCATATCTTATTTATTCATTCAAAAGTTGATGGACATTTGGGTTATTTCCATTTGGGGGTATGAATAATCCTGCAATAAAGATGCACATGTTTTTTGTGTGGACATGGTTTGCATTTTCCTTGACTATTCTTTCCCCATTGAATGTTCTTGGTACACTTGTAGAAAATCATATGACCTTAGATGTTTGGGTTTATTTCTGGACTCACAATTCTATCTAGCCTTACACTAAGTTTTGAAATTGCAAAGTATTAATCCTCTAACTTTGCTCTTTTTCAAAATTGTTTTGGCTAATCTGTCTCTTGAATTTCCACTTAAATTTTATGATCGGCTTGTCATTTTCTGCAAAAAATATAAAGCTTGGATTTTGATAATGATTGTGCTGTATCTATAGAACAATTTGGGGAGTAATGACATTTTTATAATATTAGGATTTCTGATTTATGAACATCAGGTGCCTTTCCACTTATTTAGGTCTTTTAAAATTTCTTTTGGCAATATTTTATAGTTTACAGAGTACTAGTTTTACACTTCTTTTGTTAAATTTATGTCTCCTAATTATTTTACTCTTTTGATGTTGTTTTTTTTTTTTGATGTTGTTTTAAATGAAGTTGTTTGCTTAAGTTCATTTCAATTTTTTGTTGCTAGTATACAGAAATACTGTATATTTTGAAATACTGATCTTGGGCCCTGCATCCTGGTTGAACTCATGTATTAGTACTAGAATATAGTATATAATCTTCTTTCTTCTTTTTTTTTTTTTTTTAAGTATGCCTAGCTAAATATTTGTCAGTTTTTTTGGTCTTTTCATAGTACCAACTTTTGGTTTTGTTAATTTTCTCTATTGTTTTTCCATTCTCTGTGTAATTAATTTCCATTCTAATCTTCACTATCTCCTTCCTTCTATTTGCTTTAGGTTCAGTTTGTTCTTCCAGTGTGTTAAGATGGAAGGCTACATTGTTGACTTGAGATCTTTCTTTTTTTAATATAGATTTATATTTCTAAATTTCCTAGTAACTACTTTGAATTCACCCTATAAATTTTGGTCCATTGTGTTTCATTTTCATTCACCTTAAAGTAATTTATCTTGTGCATTTTTGACCCAATGTTAACTTAATTTCTATATGTTTTTAAATTTTCTAAAATTCCTCTTGTTATTGAGTTCTAAATACATTCCATGTTAGTTGGAAAGCATACTTCATATTAATTCAATCCCTTTAAATTTACTGAAGCTTGTTTTATGCCCTAGATTATGGTCTATCTTGGAGAATGTTCCATATGCACTTAAGAAAAATGTATATACTTTTGTTTTTTTAGAAGGAGTGCTCAATTTATGCCAGTTTGGTCTAGCTGGTATACAGCATTGTTCAGGCCTTCTATTTCCCTATTCAGCTTTTGTCTAGTTTTTCTACTCACTATTAAAAGTGAGATATAAAGTCTCTAAGTATTATTGCTAAATTCTTTATTTCTCCCTTTATTTTTGCTTCATATATTTTGAGAGTCTGTTGTTAGGTGCATATTTTTCTAATTGTTCTATATTCTTGATGGACTGATCCTTTATCAGTATAGAAGGTGTTTCTTTAAATCTAGTCATTTTTGTTTGTTTAAAAGTCTGTTTTAGAGAACAGACTTGTGGTTGTCAAGGGAGAAGGGAGGTGGGGGAGGGGCAGATTGGAAATTTGGGATTAGCAGATTAAAATTAGTATATATAGGATGGATAAACAATAAAGTTCTACTGTATAGCACAGGGAACTGTATTCAATAGCCGGTGATAAACCATAATGGAAAAAATATGAAAGAAAGTCTATAACTGAATCACTTTGCTGTACAGCAGAAATTAACACAACATTGTAAATCAACTATACTTCAATAAAATTTTCTTAAGTCTATTTTGTCTAATATTAGTTTAGTCATACCATCCCTCTTATGCTTAGTTTGCATGATATACATTTCCCATCTTTTTATTTCTAACCTATGTGTTCCTCTGAATCTAAAGTGTGTATCCTGTACACACCAAATAGTTGTATGCTATTTTTTTATTCAGCCTGACAATCTCTGCTTTTTGGTTGGACCTATTAATCCATTCTCTCTTACTGTTATTGTTGATAAAGCTGGATTTATATCTGTCATTTTATTTTCCTATATCTTTCATGTCTTCTTTGTTCCTCTGTTCCTCTTTTATTTCTTTTCTACATTAATCAAATATTTTCTAACAAACATTTTAATACCTTTAATGTTTTATTGTATTTTTATTTTCTTAGTTTACTCTAGGACTTACCATATACATCTTATCAGGACTTGCTTTCTAAAATTTAAAACTTCGTTTAAAATTGATAACAACTTAACTTCAGTCACTTACAAAAATGTTATACTCCTTTACAGGCTGCCCCCTCACTTTATTTTATTGTTGTCACAAATTACATCTTTGTATTTTGTATACCCATTAACATAGATTTACATCTTTTTGTGCCTTTGTCTTTAAATACTGTAGAATATAAAAAATGAAGTTACAAACCAAACTGCCCTGACTGCTTTTGCTAAATATGTTGACAGCAGCGGCATTTGTTAAAGAGATGTAGTTACTGTACTTCAAAGAGTGGTCTAAAGGAAAATAAATTTACATTCCATGGAAAAGTAAAGATTAAGTGTTTTGAAATAAGACAGAGTAGAGGTTGTGTATAATTGGAGACATTCACATAACATACCATAGATCATCTAAATATATTTGAGGGAAGAAAATATTCAAGGCAGATATTTGAAGTCTGGATGTGGAAAAAAATAAGACAGCCCTTTGATTTGAAAAATGGAATCATATTTGTTTCCATTTTTATTTTTTAATCTACACAACATAACAGACATCTTTCTCTTTTATACTTCAAACATCTTTTTCAAATCTTACATATAATTTTATTGTATGAGCATGTGGTATTAATCTGTTAAAATATAATTAAGCTAGTGAAACATTTTGCAAATGTTTGTAATTATTGTTAGTTATTAAACAATACAAATGATCCAATGGCACTATAAAGTTAATGGGTTTTGGTCCACATAAAAATGTGTCTATAAATGACTAAAGCATAGCAACAGCAGGATTCATTCAAGCATTTGACATTAAACCAATCTAAAGATAGTAATTCCGTGAAAACTGAAATTAAAAAATTTTCTGACTCATGTTTTTGTTGCCCACCTATAGTTTTCTACATGTAAATATATACTGCTCTTTGCTCTATGCTCATTGTAGAAATAGACAAAATAAACTATTAAAATATTAAGTATGAAATACAAAATGTTATATAAATGTTAAACAGTAAAATATTCATATCAGAAAATAAAATCCAGATGTATAATTTTGTGAATTTCTATTTTAAGAGATAAAGCAAGAAAATGGTTAGCTATACCTCCTCCTCAAATCCAATCAAAACGAGATAGAAAATGTTCACATATGTAAACATACATACATGACTCTTAAGAAATGGAAGAAGTATGGTTCTTATTACTAGAGGAGCTATGTTACAATTACCTAGAAAATAAAAAGAGGATAGGATAATACTTAAAAATAAACTAGGATAGAGGATGTCAGATCTCAGAACAATCACTGAAAAAGGCTACAAGTGATGTGGGGGCAGATCTTCCGAGCACTAAAGATTGAATCACTGTACAAGATAGTCTGCTGAAAATCAAATTTTCATTCCCCCTGTTTCATGTATTATATTATTGTGAATAAAGCAATTTCAGTGTAAACTCAAAGGGATATTTTATTAAAAGGATAAAAGACTGTGCTGGACATTTGCCTGTCTACTCTCATATATATCTTAGTTTTCTATCACTGGGAACGATATTTCCCAAGGTCCCTTGCAAGTGGCTTTCACCTATTGAAAAATTATCTGCAATTTTCTACAATTACCATTTCAGGTAACTTTTCGAATCACATTGTCAATTTCTAACAAAATTCTGTTTGGGAATTTGACTGCTGTTGAATTGAATTTAAAGAGTACCTTTTGGGAAACTTGATGCTTTTACAATATTAAGTCATCCTATTCACACATCCAGTTTTCTTGTATTTTCCATCTTCTTTTATGTCCTTTAGTAGGGTTTGATAATTTTCTCCACCACTTTCTTACACAGATTTGTTTGATAATCTGCAAGTGTTTTTCCCTTTTCTCCTTCCTTCCTTCCTACCTTTCTTCCTTCCTTCCTTCCTCCCTTTCTTTCTTCATTCTTTTTTTCTCTGCCTTTGTTAATAGGATCTTTTTTCTTTCATTTTTTAAATGTACAGATGGCAATTGACTGCTTTATGCTTAATTGTTATTTGACAGATTGTTGCTTTTTTATGTTACTTTTAATACTTTGTAAGTTATTTACCTATATTATCTAGGAAGATGACAATATCATCTACAGATAGTAGTCTTGTCTCTGTCTTTCTCATCCCTATATTCACCACTTCCTCACTGTGTTATTTGTATTCAACATTCAAATCATAACTGAATAGTGATACTATGCTGGACATTCTGGTCCCATTTCTGATTTTATAGAGAGGGCATTTAAATTTCAAAATACAGTATAGTGTTTACTGAAGCTTTCTTGTGTACATGCTTTTCTCACATAAATATTTTTTTCAATGAAGATAAAGAATTCCACTTTTACTTTCACATTTTAAATGATCTTAAACATGAATTTGTGTTGAATTTTAAAATGGTTCCACTCTATAAATTAGGATATACATTTTTATGTTTAATCCTCACATTTATTGAAACATGTTAATAGATGTCTGGTTGTTGAATAATTCTTATTCTCTTAAATGAATCTTAATTGGTTATGAACTTATATTCTTTTAATATACTCTGCACTTAATCTGTTTTATTTTTTGTTTTTAAATCTTGGCTCATAGGTGAAACTTGTCCATAATTTTTTATTCTCTTGCATCCTTGCCCAATTTGAGTACCAGGGTTATATGAGCTCTAGAAACTAAGTTGAATTGTATCTGTGGCTGGAGAGAAGATAAGAAGATGTGCAGTGACATTCTCACTTGGCTTCTCAGGCTGCAGTACCGCAATTAATGGCCCTGTTGGTTGCTCCTGAGCTCTTGCTTCCTCCTATTTACCTTTTCTTAATATGAAGCAGCTTTGGTTTTGCTCCCACATCTTTCAAGTGTCCACTGCATGTACATTTTGGTGCAATTCCTACCATCAATTTGATTCAAGGACACTGGTACTTCATGTTTTCCCATGTTTTGTTTTAAAACAGTTTTACAATCATTCATTAAATAATGTTTTCTATCATTTAAGAGTCACTTTTAAATGAATTCTCATCACATTTAACATAAAACAGAATCCTCAGAATGGCTTTCAGGGCCCTACGTAATCTGGTTCTGTCTAGATGTGCAGTCTCATCTCCAATCTTTCTCCTCCATACTCATTCAGCTGCAGCTGTATTGTCTTCCTTTCTATTTCTCAACATGTTCAACATGGTCCATTTCAGAGCATTTGCATTTGTAAATTCCCCTATTTGTAATGTTCTTTACCTAACCTTTGTGGGTTTTTTTTTTTTGGTCTTGTTTAAAAGGTCAGCTCTTCAAAGAGAACTATCCCCAAATTGTTATCTAAAATAGCACCCTTTATCACTCTACTTTCCTATGATTTTATCTTTCTTCATTACACTTGTCATCAGCTGACGTTCTGAAATATTTTCATTTGCTTGTTTTCTGCCTACTTAATTAAAAGGTAAGGACGAAGGCAGGGAATTTGTTCATTCACTGGTGTTTTTTCTATTCCTCTCACTTTGTCACATCAATGAACTTAACTATATTACAAAACTATCAAAGAGTTCAAAAGAAATTATCTGAATTCAGGAAAGATATGGCTAAACAATTGAAGAAGATAAAGGAAATACAATGACATAATATATAGCACATATACTATGGCAGGGACTAAATAATTTTGTTAAATAAATAAATAAAGGGAGGGAAAGCTTTAGTTTGTGCCTAGGATACATCTTATAGCAGAATGTAAAAAATCCTAGCTTATAAAAGTTGCTCTGCAACTCATTCCTTGGACTCAATCAATGATAAATTATTGCCAAATATGTGCCATACACACTTCAATGGCATTTTGTCTTTAACTCATTGTCATTACTACTGCTCTAATTTAGATCTTTCTCATCTCTAGCCAGTGTGGACTAATAGCAACTGGTCTTGCTGCTTCCGGTCTTTTTGTATCCAAGACAAAGTCACTTATAGCCAGATTTATATGCCATTTTGTTTACCTCAGAATTGGAACAGAATATGGAACCATTCTAGGTTTCCACTCTATTTATTTTTACTAAACTCTATTTGATTCTATTTAATGAATAATGCAACTCCTCAGTTAACGTGATGATGACTTCCTTACTTATTACAATATTAGTGAAAACATTTGTCTAATGTAGTTTCTCAAACTTGAACGTGCATCCAAATCCCTGGGAGGGCTTCATCAACCACAGATTGCTGGGCCCTATTGCCCGAGTGTCTGTTTCAGTATGTCTGGAACTCTCTTCTGTATTCCCCAAATGCTACAAATAAAGTTAGACATTGTACTTTATAACTTTTAAAGTAAAAGAATTCTTGGCTAGGTTAGATATAAATTAGCCATAGTCACTTAATTGTGTATTTGATAGTTTTTCTTCTCTCTGTTCCCAACTTCTATGCATCTGGCAGAAACTTTTATTTCCTGTCATTTCGAAATTTAATGACATTTCTAATATTGATATAGGTTTTTCTTTTTATGAATATTGGTCATTTCAGATCATATTGGTTGGTAGGGAGGAGAGGTTTTATGGTTAGATACTGATTTTTTTAACAAAGGTTTATAGCATTTCCATCTTGGTATAGTTTTTCACCTTGCCTATTTACTAAGTGACTGTTTTCAGTTACAAACAGTATTATTCAAAAGTTAGATATAATAGTTTACAAACACTATAGTGTGTAATGTTGCCATGTTCAGTAAGTACAACCAGTATGAATCAAAATACAGTATGTATAGAGTCCACGGTTAATTATCACCAGCTCTTTTCATTTACCTTTTAAAGAAAGAAATCTCTTTCTTATTGGTGAATATATAATATCTTTAAATATACGCTCTGTTATTTTACTTAGTTTTTAAAGTAATGTGGTAGCAAGATGGGCACTGGTAAGTGGTGCAAGGTTTAATTGCAAAATGTGTAAAAATGCTGAAGCAAAATGGCATCTGGTTATATGACTCTCAGTACTAAGTGACTTGATACTTACCATCAGTTGGGATTGTTTATTCAGTACAATTTTAAGAAGATTTTAAAGCTTACTTTGGCTTATAAATTTGGGATTTTTATAAATCTGATTACTGTAACTAGCTATCAAATGTCATTCTCTACTGCAATGACAGTATTTCTAGACTGAATTAATTTAGAAGGATATTGAACAAAACTGATTTTTGATGAATTGCTTATGAAATAACTTGTAAAAATTCCATAGAAGAGATTATTGACCTCTTTCAAGTTGAGAATATTTCTCAGTGTTCAGTTCATAACATTCATAAAGGTAAGAAAACAACAAAGTTAAAGCAACTGAATGACAAAATACTGCATAAAATGCTGAATGTTTTTTAAAATCTTAAATATAAAGTATATTAAATATTTAAGCAAATTACTCTTTGGCTCTTACTTTTGATAAATAAATTATTGTTTTTACCTTTGTATTAGATAATGAGATGATGCAGTCAGCAAACCTATCTTCAAATATTAAAAATTGGTTCTCACAAAGGCAAAGCAAAAATAAACAAGTGGGACTACAAAGAACTAAAAAGCTTATGCAGAGCAAAGGAAACCATCAGCAAAATGAAAACACAGCCTACTGAATGGGAGAAACTTTGCAAATCATATATCTGATAAACGGTTAGTGTCTAAAGTATACAAATAACTCATACAACTCAATAGCACAAAAAAACCCAAAAAACAAAACAAACAAAAAACCCATACAATCCAACTGAAAAACAGGCAGAGGAACTGAATAGACTTTTTTCCAAAGAAGACATACAGACACATGAAAAGATGCCCAACATCACTAATCATCAGGGAAATCAAAACCACAATAAGATATTAACTTACACTTGTAAAAATGGCTCTTATCAAAAAGACAAGAAATAACAAGTGTTGATGAAGATGTGGAGAAATGGGAACTCTTGTGCACTGTTGATGGGAATGTAAATTGGTGCAGCCAGTACAGAAAACAGTATGGAGTTACCTCAAAAAAAATTAACAGTAGAACTACCTCGTGATCCAGCAATTCCACTTCTGCATATTTATCTGAAGAAAATGAAAACACTAACTTGAAAAGATATATGCACCCCCACGTTCACAGAAGCATTATTTACAATGGCCAAGACATGGAAGGAACCTAAGTGTTCATTGATGGATGAATAAAGAAGATGTATAGATACAGCTACAGATATAGATATAGGTATATACATCGATATATCTATATCGATGTATATACCTATATCTATATATACACATATACACACACAGTGGAATATTATTCAGCCATAAAAAGAAGGAAATCTTGCTGCTTGTGACAACATGAATGGACATTATGCTAAGTGAAGTAAGTCAGACAGAGAAAGACAAATACTGTATTATGTCACTTACATGTGGAATCCAAAAAAAAAACTCCAAACATATAGGTATGGAAAACAGATAGGGGGTTGCCAGAGTCAGAGGTGTGGTGGGGGCGGAAGGGGGGGTGGTGGGGGCGGCAAGATGGACGAAGGGCATCAAGAGGCATAAACTTCCAGTAATAAAATAAATAAGTCATGGGAATGTAATGTACAGCACTGTGATTATAGTTAATAATACTGTATTGTATATTTTGAAAGTTGCTAAAAGAATACATGTGGAAAGTTCTCGCACAACAAAAAAACCTGTAACCATGAATAGTGAAGGATGTTAACTAGGCTTATTGTGGTGGCTATTTAAAAATATGTATGAATATGAAATAATTATGTTTTACTCATGAAATTAATATAAATATGTCAATTATACCTCAATAATTTAAAAAAATTTTTAAAGAAATGAAATCTCCTGGTCAAATGTTTGTTCATTATAATTTTATCAAGTATTCCAAAATTATTTCAAAAAATGATTTTAGCAGTTTTTCCTAACAAAAATGCATGAGGTTATGCATTATCCCATATTCTCATAAGCAGTTCTTTTTTATTCATTCAAATATATGCTTAGGGAGCAGTTTCAATAGTCTAGACATTATGTTAAGCCCTGAAAATTAAGTAGTAAAGACATATATTAATTATGGTATACAAATATAAAGTTACAATTTCAATAATAGTGCAATGTGAATATTCAAGAATCTACTGAGGTACAAATTAGGAGGAATAGACCCAGTCAGGGAGAATACTTCTAGTGTCCCTGAAATGGTATATTGTGTATATTTTTTAATTGCTAATCAGTTGAACAAAATACTATTTCACTTTACTCTTAATTCTCATTTTCTTGGCTAGCAATAGGGTTAACATCTTTTTGCGGAGCACAGGCTCCGGACGCGCAGGCTCAGCGGCCATGGCTCACGGGCCCAGCCGCTCCGCGGCATGTGGGATCTTCCCGGACCGGGGCACGAACCTGTGTCCCCTGCATCGGCAGGCGGACTCTCAACCGCTGAGCCACCAGGGAAGCCCAAGATTAACATCTTTTTATAAATTTATAAGCCACTTCTATTTCCCAGTGTGAACTGTCTGTTAATATATTTGACCCATTATTCTAATGATCTGTATAATACATATTTTTAATATTTATTTCTTTACTTACTTATTTAGGCTGCACCAGGTCTTAGTTGCGGCATGTGGACTTCTCAGTTGCAGCATGAGGACTCTTAGTTGCAGCATGCATGTGGGACCTAGTTCCCCAACCAGGGATCGAACCTGGGTCCCTGCACTGGGAGCGTGGAGTCTTACCCACTGGACCACCAGGGAAGTCACTTTAATATTTTAATATATTTTGTCTTTTTTGTTATTGGAAGATATACTGTATATTAATTTTTTTTAAGTTGCAAGCTTTATCCTTGTTAGCTTTGGATTGTTTAACTTTATTTATGGTAATTGTTTTAAAATATTTGATTTATCTTCTAACATATTTTATTCTTATGTCTTATTTCTTGTGGTTAAAAGAGGACTAAATGTATTTTTGCTTAACATATACAACTGATCCAAATTTGATTGGATAATTTATGATTTTACCACAGAATTCAATTTTTGCCTTTTTTAAAACAGAAAGTTAAACTCCTAGTATATTTTGGAGGACCTTCACTCCAGTCATATTCCACACAGGAAAAAAATATCTTCAGCCATTTCTCTTTGGAATTTCTAAGAGTGAATTCTGTAGAAAGCAGAATTCCTAGCAATGGCCGTAAGACTCCACGGCCCCTAATCACTGGAACCTGTAAATTTCCTGGAAACTCAGTTCCTGTGATTGTGTTATGTGATATTCCACAGTTGACCTTAAAAGAAAAGGGTCCTAATTCAATCACACAAACCCTTTAAAATCAGAGAATCCTCTGACTAGTAGCAGAAGAGGAAGGCACAAAGGGAAGAAAGAAAAGAAGTTAGAGAAATTCTTAAAGCAAGGACTTCAAGCCCCAATGCTGGTCTGAAGATGGGGATGGCCTTTGAAACGGAATACAAGTGGCCTCCAGGAGCAGAAAGCATCCCCTGACCAACAGCCAGCAGGGAAATTGGGCTGCAGTTCTATGATGACATGGAGGTGAATTCTGCCTGAATGAGCTTGTTAAGTGGATTCTTCCACAGAGCTTCCAGCACTGTGAAATGCTGAGCACAGAACCCAGATGGGCTAGTCAGACTTCTGACGCACGGAACAACAGAGAATAAGTAGGTGCTGTATAATACTACTAATTTGTGGTAAATTGTTACATGCATATAAACAACTAATATAAAGTTTCTATTTCTAAATGATGTATTTTTATTAGTATCCACTCCCTTATCTATTTTAGCTATTTTTGGTTAATATTCTACTGTTATGGTAAGGTTTAATATATCTAGACCACTAACCATATTGTTTTCCATTCTCCCACGTTAGTTAAATATTAATACCCTTATCTCTACGGGTCAACCCCTCAACTAATAACAGCGTGTAGAAACACCCATTCTTTGTACCATCAACCACAGGGAGAAGGTTATTCAAAGAGATTAAGACCTATTCTTTTATTCCAGTTATCTTTCCTTCCTCATTTCTCTCCTCTTCTATGTGGAAATTAACTTTTTATTTTGTAGCCATAATTAAGTCTTCTGCTTTTGTTCTGTAGACTCTGTAGAAAATCAATAAAGATACTTTCTGTAGAAAATCAATAAAGATACTGTTAATTCCTCTGTAAAATCTATTTATTGCAGAGCCAATAAGTGTACTATAGTATAATTCTTTTTTTGAAGATCCATGCCATTATTTCTGGGTACCATAAGGAGAATATTCCTAAATTCAAATATGAACTTACACCCTTCTTTTACCATCCACCAGGTACCTCAATGTATATTTTTTTCATACCTCAAATTTCTCCCAAGGTCTATTCTGCATGTTCCATTCATTCCCCTTACTTATGAAAAACGTACTCCTTTCCACTCTTTGTTTGCCTCGATTAATCTGAAAAGCCTGTCTCTAAGTATAACTGTTTCTGGTTACAGATCATCCCTAAGCTACAGAGATAAACGTACTCTTTCCTGAATATAATATTTTCATTTTTGGTTAAGTTCTTTTTTTTTTATTGGTATGTATGTTAAAGAATCTTAGATAAACATTCTGATGCTTTACATGTTGAAAATGTCTTTATTTTGCCTAAGGATCAAACTGCAGGTTGACTGGATAATGAATATTTTATTTTGAAAATTATTTTCTCAAATATCATTTTCTGTCCATTTGATGAAGTAAAAAATTTGAAAAGCCTTTTAGTCACAAAGTAATTAAAGTTGCATAAAATATAAAGTTGTATTACCGGACTGGAAGGGAATATCAAAGGAACTGAAGTCAGTGATCTGGCTTAATTACAAGAGAAATTTCTCCAATGCCAAATCCAGTGCTAACTGTGGGATTCAGGGTATTTCTGGATGTTGTAAGAGGCTGGGAGGAGTGCTAGTTTATTGGTGCTCCCTAGTTCCAGGTATAAGCAAACTAAAATCCTCTCAGAATGATAATTCTCCCATTAAGGCCCGACTTACTGCTACATATTAAGATTACCAAACTTGAATTCACAATAAAAGATGGCAAAACATACAAGTAAAGAACCCACCATTATTGACAGCCAGTTGAAAAAAAAAAGATTTAGACCTCTTTAAGAAAATCAGATATTACAATTATCATATAGAGATAATGTAACTATATATCAGATGTTTAATATGTAAAAGATGGAATCACAAAATAGATCAAAGAATTATAGACTACAAAAAAATAACCAAGCTACCTTAAAGGAAAATAATTTTAGAAATAAAAACAAATTATTGAAATTTAAAAACCAACTAAGAGATTTCAGCTTCTAATAAGGATATTAAAAGGTGCAAAGGACATTCATTCATGTGAAAGCAATGAGAAAATTTAGAGGAAAGAAAATATTGTTTATTTTTGTATTCCATTTTATCTCTTCTTATGAATTTTTTTGACAAAAATAAATGTACCTTTCTCCAAAATAACAAAATCCTGTGGGAAGTAGCCAGAGTTAGTTGGGTATGTGCTCCACATTCATCAACAGGGAACTCTGCCTATCTTGAAGCTGGCAGAGCAATAATCACATGTGACTTCTGCCTCATGTCCCAAGATGGCAACCTTGTGGCCACATTCCAGTAGCAAAGAGGAGGAAAGAATAAAGGACTCTTCCCAGATCCTTCTACCCCACTGGCATAACTAATGGCAAGAAATGTTGAGAAATATAGTCTTTATTTCACAAAGGCACTGAGGCAATCCAACAGTAGAAAGAAAATCTTTCTCACAAATGAAGCTTAAACAATATGATAAATAAACTTTGATCCGTTCCTTGAAGCATAAACAAAAATTAATTTGTGATGGACCATAGCCTTAAATATAAAATCTAAATTATAAATGCTCTGAAAGACAACATAGGGGTTTCTTCAAGACCTTTCCTTGTCAAAGGTTTCATAGATGACACAAAAATCACTGAACATAAAATAAAACAAAAAGGTATACTGGAGTTCATTCAAATTAAGAAGCCCTGCTTATCAAAATATATTGTTATGAAAATGAAGCAAGACGTAGATGGGTAGAAAATATCTGCAACATATGTAAGCATGGGCAAAAGAATAAATAAAATCAAAACAAGCAAACAAAAAAAAGGACTGAATTGTTGAGCTCATAAACAGACCTACACTTAAGTGGAAATCAGTATAAAATAATTTAGATTTATGGATCACTCAACACTCTTGGAAAATTTAATGAATTATTCATGATTAAATTGTATTCATATAGAAGAAAAGTTAGACATTTGGTCCTCTATTCCTCCTGAAATAGAAGTTGATTTTTTTCCTTTATTCCATTCTTTTTATTGCTATTGAATTAAACTACTATTTCAGGTTAGAGAGAAGGTTAAAGCATCTACCCCACCTAAAATGTAAACTAAATGTCTTAGTTTATGATTTTTGTGCATTCATAAAATTCTGTTAACTTGATGTGCTAATTTTTATCTAAACTGTTTTTATAAACATTTAGTTATTGGTCTGGCTTCTTCTGTTATAAGCAATGCTTATATGAACATCCTTGAAGAGTGTTTATGCTATGTCCAATAGACACGCAGAAAAAATTCCTACAAAGAAAATGGCAGAATCAAATGGATTTGCCTTTAAATATCGGACAGAATTACCCTCTTTTCCAGCAATATTACCAAGAATCTGTATTATCAATTTATGATGTCAGCCAATCTATGACTTAATAATTAGATTCACTGAAATTTTTTTGAATTAAAAAATTATCATCTATTTATATTTTTTTTTATTTTGTGAACTACAGTTACATGAGTTATGCTGGGTATTTTCTCTCTGTCCCTCCAAATTAACCTTCTACCCTTTTTCTCCATGTTCTATGTCCTGGGTACCTGACAGTTGGGTTTGACCCAAAGGAGGCAATGGCAGGAGATTACAAGATAAATGGTCCAGGTGTTTATTCCCCCAGTTGCCACCCTGATAGGATGACTGGGGCTGGGTGAATCCCTCAATCAAAGACTAAAGCTACTGTCAGAGTATGTTCTCTGCATGGCTCCTCTCTAGATTATAGTTATTGTATCCTCCTCTTACCCATACAGTCCTGGAGGTGGTAACAAATTCGAGCTACTGCTAGCTGTGCTGTTTTTGGTACTCGTAATGCTGCCTCACCTTTGTAAATAATCTCTCTAAATAAATTATAGAATGTGAAGATTTCTTTTCTTTCCTACCAAGTTGCCCATAAATTTGAAGAACACACAGTTGGTCTCTTTGTTGGGAGGAGTTATTAATTAAATTGTGTCCATAAAAAGATATGTTGAAATCTTAATCCTTCATATCTGTGAATGTTACCCTATTAAGAAATAATGTCTTTGCAGACATAATTAACTTAAGAGAAGGTCATTAGAGTGGTTCCTAATCCAATATGACTGGACTGGTGTCCTGATATGAAGAGGAAATTGCCATCTGAAGACAGAGACACAGAGAGTAAAGGCTGTGTGACAACAGAGGCAGAGAGTCGAGGAATGCCAAGGATTAACTGCCACCACCAGAAGCTGGAAAAAGCAAGGAAGTACCCTACCAAGAATTTCAGAGGGAGCATGGCGCCACTGACACCTTGGCCAAATTCGAAAATTTAGCCAAATTTCACACATAGTCATAAAGAACATAGATCTCTATGGTCAAAAGACTAATCGCCACTCTACCCCTGTGGCTTGTTGGGATAGTTGCAACTCTGTATTTCTTATAGTTAAGCACAACTCTTAACTTTAACACTTGGGATCTCATTACTTTCGTCAATATCAGGGAAAGAGATTCTGCTGTACCATGCTACATAGTAATCTTCAGCTTAAAGAGAACAAGTACCATAGACAACATGAAGATATTCTGCTTTAGAAAATCACACCAAGATTAGGAACCAAGATGGCGGAGTAGAAGGACGTGCTCTCACTCCCTCTTGCGAGAACACCAGAATCACAACTAGCTGCTGGACAGTCATCGACAGGAAGACACTGGAAATCACCAAAAAGGACACCCCACAACCAAACACAAAGGACAAGCCACAATGAGATGGTAGGAGGGGCACAATCACAGTAAAAGCAAATCCCATAACTGCTGGGTGGGTGACAAACAGACTGGATAACACTTATACCACAGAAGTCCACCCACTGGAATGTATGTCCTGAGCCCCACGTCAGGTTCCCAACCTGGCGGTCCAGCAACGGGAGGAGGAATCCCTAGAGAATCAGACTTTGAAAGCTAGTGGGATTTGATGGCAGGACTTCGACAGGACTGGGGAAAACAGAGACTCTACTCTTGGAGGGCACACACAAAGTAGTGTGCACATCAGGACCCAGGGAAAGGAGCAGTGACTCCAGGGGAGACTGAACCAGACCTGCTTGCTAGTGTTGGAGGGTCTCCTGCAGAGGCAGGCGGTGGCTGTGGCTCACCATGGGGACAAGGACACTAGCAGCAGAAGTTCTCGGAAGTACTCCTTGGTGTGAGCCCTCCCAGAGTCCACCATTAGCCCCACCAAAGACCCAGGTAGGCCCCAGTGTTGGGTTGCCTCACGCCAAACAATCAACAGGGAGGGAACCCAGTCCCATCAATCAGCAGTCAAGTAGATTAAACTTTTACTGAGCTCCACCCACCAGAGCAACAGTCAGCTCTGTGTACCACAAGTCCCTCCCATCAGGAAACTTGCACAAGCCTCTTAGATAGCCTCATCCACCAGAGGGCAGACAGCAGAAGCAAGAAGAACTATAATCCTGCAGCCTGTGGAACAAAAACCACATTCACAGAAAGATAGATAAGATGAAAACGCAGAGGGCTATGTACCAGATGAAGGAACAACATAAAAACCCAGAAAAACAACTAAATGAAGTGGAGACAAGCAACCTTTCAGAAAAAAAAATCAAATTAATGATAGTGAAGATGACCCAGGACCCCGGAAAAAGAATGGAGGCAAAGATCAAGAAAATGCAAGAAATGTTTAACAAAGACCTAGAAGAATTAAAGAAAAAACAGGGCTTCCCTGGTGGTGCAGTGGTTCAGCGTCCGCCTGCCGATGCAGGGGACACGGGTTCGTGCCCCGGTCCAGGAAGATCCCACATTCCACGGAGCGGCTGGGCCCGTGAGCCATGGCTGCTGAGCCTGCGCGTCCAGAGCCTGTGCTCCGCAACGGGAGAGGCCACAACAGTGAGAGGCCCGCGTATCACAAAAAAAAAAAGAACAAACAGAGAAATACACTACAATAACTGAAATGAAAACTACACTAGCAGAATAACTGAGGCAGAAGAACAGATAAGTGACCAGGAAGATAAAATAGTGGAAATAACTACTGCAAAGCAGAATAAAAAAAAAAGAATGAAAAGAATTCAGGACAGTCTCAGAGACCTCTGGGACAACATTAAATGCACCAACATTCGAATTATAGGGGTCCCAGAAGAAGAAGAGAAAAAGAAAGGGACTGAAATAATATTTGAAGAGATTATAGTTGAAAACTTCCCTAATATGGGAAAGGAAATAATCAATTCCAGGAGGCACAGAGATTCCCATACAGGATAAATCCAAGGAGAAACGTGGCAACACACGTATTAATCAAACTATCAAAAATTAAATACAAAGAAAAAATATTAAAAGCAGCAAGGGAAAAACAACAAATAACATACAAGGGAATCCCCATAAGGTTAACAGCTGATCTTTCAGCAGAAACTCTGCAAGCCAGAAGGGAGTGGCAGGACATATTTAAAGTAATGAAAGGGAAACACCTACATCCAAGATTACTCTATCCAGCAAGGATCTCATTCAGATTTGATGGAGAAATTAAAACCTTTACAGACAAGCAAAAGCTAAGGGAATTCAGCACCACCAAATCCGCTTTACAACAAATGCTAAAAGAACTTCCAAAGGCAGGAAACACAAGAGAAAGAAAAGACCTACAATAACAAATCCAAAACAATTAAGAAAATGGTAAAAGGAACATACATATCAATAATTACCTTAACTGTAAATGGATTAAATGCTCCAACCAAAAGACACAGACTGGCTGAATGGATACAAAAACAAGACATGAATATATGCTGTCTACAGGAGACCCACTTCAGACCTAGGGACACATACAGACTGAAAGTGAGGGGATGGAAAAAGATATTCCACGCAAATGGAAATCAAAAGAAAGCTGGAGTAGCAATTCTAATACCACACAAAATAGACTTTAAAACAAAGACTATTACAAGAGACAAACATGGACACTACATAATGATCAAGGGATAAATCCAAGAAGAAGATATAACAATTTTAAATATTTATGTACCCAACATAGGAGCACCACAATACATAAGGCAAATACTAACAGCCATAAAAGGGGAATTCGACAGTAACACAATCATAGTAGAGGACTTTTAACACTCCACTTTCACCAATGAACAGATCATCCAAAATGAAAACAAATAAGTAAACACAAGCTTTAAATGATACATTAAACAAGATGGACTTAATTGATATTTATAGGCCATTCCATCCAAAAACAGAATACACTTTCTTCTCAAGTGCTCATGGAACAATCTCCAGGATAGATCATATCTTGGGTCACAAATCAAGCCTTGGTAAATTGAAGAAAACTAAAATCGTATCAAGTATCTTTTCTGACCACAATGTTATAAGACAAGATATCAATAACAGGAAAAAGTCTGTAAAAAATACAAACACATGGAGGCTAAAGAATACACTACTTAATAACCAAGATATCACTGAAGAAATCAGAGGAAATCAAAAAATACCTAGAAACAAATGACAATGAAAACACAATGACCCAAAACCTATGGGATGCAGCAAAAGCAGTTCTAAGAGGGAAGTTTATAGCAATACAATCGTACCTTATGAAACAAGAAACATCTCAAATAAACAACCTAACCTTACACCTAAAGCAATTAGAGAAAGAAGAACAAAAAATCCCCCAAAGTTAGCAGAAGGAAAGAAATCATAAAGATCAGATCAGAAATAAATGAAAAAGAAATGAAGGAAATGATAGCAAAGATCAATAAAACTAAAAGCTGATTCTTTGAGAAGATAAACAAAATTGATAAACCATTAGCAGACTCATCAAGAAAAAAAGAAAGAAGACTCAAATCAATAGAATTAGAAATGAAAAAGGGGAAGTAACAACTGACACTGCAGAAATACAAAGGATCATGAGAGATTACTACAAACAACTATATGCCAATAACATGGACAACCTGGAAGAAATGGACAAATCCTTAGAAATGAACAACCTTCTGAGACTGAACCAGGGAGAAACAGAAAATATAAACAGACCAATCACAAGCACTGTAATTGAAACTGTGATTAAAAATCTTCAAACAGGGCTTCCCTGGTGGCGCAGTGGTTGAGAGTCCGCCTGCTGAGGCAAGGGACACGGGTTCATGCCCCGGTCTGGGAGGATCCCACATGCCGCGGAACAGCTGGGCCGGTGAACCATGGCCCCTGGGCCTGCACGTCCGGAGCCTGTGCTCCGCAACGGGAGAGGCCACAACAGTGAGAGGCCCGCATACCGTAAAAAAAAAAAAAAAAAAAAAAAAACTTCAAACAAATAAAAGCTCAGGACCGGATGGCTTCACAGGCGAATTCTATCAAACATTTAGAGAAGAGTTAACACCTATCCTTCTCAAACTCTTCCAAAACATAGCAGAGGGAGGAACACTCCCAAACTCATTCTACGAGGCCACCATCACCTTGATACCAAAACCAGACAAGAATGTCACAAAAAAAGAAAACTACAGATCAATATCACTGATGAACATAGATGCAAAAATCCTCAACAAAATACTAGCAAACAGATTCCAACAACAGATTAAAAGGATCATACACCATGAACAATTGGGGTTTATCCCAGGAATGCAAGGATTCTTCAATATACGCAAATCAATCAATGTGATACACCATATTAACAAATTGAAGGAGAAAAACCATATGATCATCCCAATAGATGCAGAGAAAGTTTTCAACAAAATTCAACACCCATTTATGATAAAAACCCTGCAGAAAGTAGGCATAGAGAGAACTTACTTCAACATAATACAGGCAATATATGACAAACCCACAGCCAACATCGTCCTCAACTGTGAAAAACTAAAGCATTTCCACTAAGATCAGGAACAAGGCAAGGTTGCCCACTCTCACCACTCTTATTCAACATAGTTCTGGAAGTTTTAGCCACAGCAATCAGAAAAGAAAAAGAAATTAAAGGAATCCAAATTGGAAAAGAAGAAGTAAAGCTGTCACTGTTTGCAGATGACATGATACTATACATAGAGTTTCCTAAAGGTGCTACCAGAAAACTACTAGAGCTAATCAATGAATTTGGTACAGTAGCAGGATACTAAATTAATGCACAGAAATCTCTTGCATTCCTAAACACTAATGATGAAAAATCTGCAAGTGAAATTAAGAAAATACTCCCATTTACCACTGCAACAAAAAGAATAAAATACCTAGGAATAAACCTACCTAAGGAGACAAAAGACTTGTATGCAGAAAATTATAAGACACTGATGAAAGAAATTAAAGATGATACAAACAGATGGAGAGATATACCATGTTCTTGGACTGGAAGAATAAACATTGTCAAAATGACTATACTACCCAAAGCAATCTACACATTCAGTGCAATCCCTATCAAACTACCACTGGAAAACAAACAACCCAATCCAAAAATGGGCAGAAGACCTAAACAGACATTTCTCCAAAGAAGATATACAGATTGCCAACAAACACATGAAAGAATGCTCAACATCATTCATTAGAGAAATGCAAATCAAAACTACAATGAGATATCATCTCACACCGGTCAGAATGGCCATCATCAAAAAATCTACAAACAGGGGCTTCCCTGGTGGCGCAATCATTGAGTGTCCGCCTGCCAATGCAGGGGACACGCGTTTATGCCCTGGTCCTGGAGGATCCCACATTCCATGGAGCGGCTGGGCCCGTGATCCATGGCCGCTGAGCCTGCGCATCTGGAGCCTGTGCTCCGCAACGGGAGAGGCCACAACAGTGAGAGGCCTGTGTACAGCAAAAAACAAACAAACAATTCTACAACAATAAATGCTGGAGAGGGTGTGGAGAAAAGGGAACCCTCTTGCACTGTTGGTGGGAATGTAAATTGATATAGCCACTATGGAGAGCAGTATGGACGTTCCTTAAAAAACTAAAAATAGAACTACCATATGACCCAGCAATCCCACTACTGGGCATATACCCTGAGAAAACCATAATTCAAAAAGAGTCATGTACCACAATGTTCATTGCAGCTCTATTTACAATAGCCAGGACTTGGAAGCAACCTAAGTGTCCATCGACAGATGAATAGATAAAGAAGATGTGGCACATATATACAATGGAATACTACTCAGCCATGAAAAGAAACGAAATTGGGTTATTTGTAGTGAGGTAGATGGACCTAGAGTCTGTCATACAGAGTGAAGTAAGTCAGAGAGAGAAAAACAAATACCATATGCTAACACATATATATGGAATCTAAAAAAAAAAAATGGTCATGAAGAACCTAGGGGTAAGACGGGAATAAAGACACAGACCTACTAGAGAATGGACTTGAGGACACAGGGAGGGGGATGGGGAAGCTGGGACAATGTGAAAGAGTTGTAGTGTATATATCGACATATATACACTACCAAATGTAAAATAGCTAGCTAGTGGGAAGCAGTCACATAGCACAGGGAGATCAGCTCGGTGCTTTGTGACCAGCTAGAAGGGTGGGATAGGGTGGGTGGGAGGGAGGGAGACACAAGAGGGAAGGGATATGGGGAATATATGTGTATGTATAACTGATTTACTTTGTTATAAAGCATAAACTAACACACCATTATAAAGCAATTATACTCCAATAAAAATGTTAAAAAAAAACAATCAAGACAGCAAATGAGTTTTGGTATGTATAATCCAGTGTTTTTATTATATATTACCATGAATTGCAGTGGTGGCATTTGTATGTATTGCAATTTACATGGCATCCAGCAGTTTTAATTTTAGAGGTATAAGAGGTAAGGGAAAAATAGATTTTCTTGTTAATTCTTCTAGTCTCCACAATACTTATCTACTATATGTATTTTGATTCTGTGTGTTTGCAAACACAAGAAAATTGAGAATGTGTAGGAGGAAAGTTTATAGCACAGTGAGATAGAAAGTAACTGAGAATATAAACCCTGATTAAATTAAAAATCATGAAAAGATATTTCAGCAAACAGATATTGGAATGAAGATGTGAAATCTCTCTTCAATGAGTACACTCTAATAGGATCAATTACCAGAAATGTCGCAAGTTAGAACAGGTCAGCATTTGACAGGTCTGGAAAACAATCTGACAAATTGTCCAGAGTTGGTCTGCATATGACTATGGCTCTCAACCTGTAGGGAGGATCACCCCAGAAAGAATGTCTAAGTCAGTAAGTCTGGAGTAGCGTCTGAAAACTTGCATTTCTAACAAGTTCCCAGGTGGTGCTGATACTGCTGGTGCAAGAACCACATTGAGTAGCACTGCTCTATTATGAGCCAGTCATAAGAAGGGACAAAATATAAACAACTGCCGTCAAACAGGGCTACTCTGATTTGCTTCTATGAATACCCCTTAAAGGTAATATATCATATTTGACGCTGCATTACCCTTCCTATTAAATTATATATATAATGAAAATCTCCTCTCAATAAATTTTTAAATTTTCTGAGAGAGTGCCTCTGGAGATGTTTCTTTGAACTTAGATGATATAATTTATACAGTCTATTCTGTGATTAAGGTAAAAGAAAGTTAATGACATTATTTTCCCTAAATACTACGTAGGATTTTAAAAATCTTAAGCATTGTTTTAATTTTTTCAATAAGTTAATGCTGGATTTTTTCAGAAAGATTTAATTTACTTTATTGAATAAATTGAGAAAAATTTTTTCTCACTTTTTTTTTTTTTTTTTTTGCCAAAAAGCCCTCTAATGCTTCAATGCAAATGTACCCTTTCTGCTGCTTATAATCATGGTTCTCACTATTATGAAAACGATTGCTTATAACAGGATAAGCAGAATTGGAAGGGAGTTACAGAAGGTCTTGTATTACAGAAGGTCTTGTATTTCGGAGAAAGGAGCTTGGCCAAAATAAGCTTGAAAAATCACAAGACCTCCTGCCACACACATTCCATTCCATTCAGGAACAATGCTTTGTAAAGGGTATTTAGACTTTCAAGAAGGATCGAAGTAAGTGAATATTCTAATTTTCTGTCAGCCCAACTCCCAACTCCATGAAAATAAATCAAAGATAACATAAACACCTATGCTGATACTAGGAAAGGCCGGCATTTACATACTTCAAAGTACACTAGCTTGCCATAATCTAATTTAAACCAACTTAGAAGAGGACTCAAGATACTGACATTAAATTGTCATTGGTTGCACAGTGCCTTGTGCATACTGAATTATGAAATTATAGAAGTCTCCAGTTAGGGTAGTTTATGTAAAGTCTTTTTTTTTTAATTAGGGTAAAAAAATAATGAGTTTATTATCAAGGCCCGGAGTTGCATTCATATAATATTAATGACTCGAAATCAACATGGATTTCAGTTTCTTACCTCAATCTGTTAAACCTAGAAATGCTGAAGAAAGTTTTCACTCACCCAAACAAACTGTGTAATGAGCACGCACTATGGTGGACCAGTTTTCTAAGCTCTGGGGAAAAAGTAGGGAGCAAAAACTTCAACGCACAATCCTGATAGAATTTATATACTAATGAGCTCTGGGGAAGGCGTTGAGGGAAGATATGTATGGAACTAAAAAGAGTATCCACAAGGCCGGCCTACAAAAAACACCAATTAGATAGAAAGTGATATTCTAAATAGAATACATTCAATATGTCATCTCTGGCAAGACCTGAACCATAAAAAGAGAGCAGTGCAAAGACAGAGGGAAAGCATTCCAGATGCAGGGAAGAACTAATGCAATAGTGTTAAGGTCTGAGGTTTTGATATTCACAAAGAAGTCTAGCAAGTCTGAACCATAACAAACAGTATAGTGTGGGAGATGTATCAATAGTTGGGGTGAATTACAAGCACCAAATCACATCGGGCATTACAGGCCATGAAAAGCATTTAGATATTCTTGTAAATAAAATGGAAAACTATTAGAATTTTCTTTAAATAGAAGAAGGATAAGATTTACATTGTTAAAAAATCATTCTGACCAATATAAAAGGTAGAAAAGAAGAATCATGCAGCCAGGGAAAGAGGCTAATTTTATAATTTATAAGGCATAATTATCATGATCTAGTAGAAAAAAGGAAGAAATATGTAATGTTAAAAAATGAAGAATCAGATTAAAATAGTATTCGCTGATTTCAGGAAGCTAAAATTCAATTTAGGTAATATGTTTCGTAATTATGCTTACCACAAATATCTCCTTCAACTTTAGAGGTGGAAATTATTTACAGATTGTTAAGAGTGTTCTGACACCTTGTGTAAATGAATTTTTATTATGACTGATCTCTGTATAGCAACTGTCAATGCAAAATAAAACCATTATACAGATGCTGACATAATAGTTTTTATATTTTCACAATTGATAAAGACATCTTTCATAGTAGTTACAACAAATGTTAACCACTAACAACATTTTTTCCAATATGTAGAATTCATTATTTAAGAACTCACTACTGATTAATGATCAATAGGCCAATTTCAGCTTAAACCAATCTGTAACATTTAATGATCCTTAACCATATTTCACTGAAATTACAAATGAAATAAAGACCTCTATTATGAAGTTGATTTAGGCCTTGTCTATTCTACACTCTCTAATAAAAAATGATGATGATACAGTGTTCTTCCAGTGTATCTTAGAACTAGGAATAAAAGTGCTTCCTAAACAAGAATGAGTTATAGGATTTAATTCCAGCTCTGGCAATGATTCATTGGATAACCTTGGGAAAGTTACTTCTACACTCTTGTGGTTTCCTAGTTGTAAATGGGGATATTAACCATTTGCCACTGAATTCCTAAGCCTGACTTACGCAATAGTAGTTTCTTCCTAAGAATTTTAAAATACAATTGCAAATTTTGTGATAAACTAGATATTCTATATAAATACAAGTAAACAAACTGAAATACATAGGATAACTGAAGACATTTTATCAAGACTTTAGGTTCCAGGTACAAGGTTAGGTGCAGGACAGCAAGATGATCTCAAGGACATCATTTTCAAGCCAAAAAAATAGGCTCATATGAAAAGCAAATTTATAACATGGTACATGCTATTGAGAATGACTGACCATTAGAATATAAGAGTCATGAGAGAGGAGACCTCGTCTGTCTTGTTCAGTGTTTTTTGTCCACAGCTTGGAACAGTGCCTGGCACTCTGGTCATTCAATATTCATTCATTAAGTAAATATTTAATGAATTTCTACCATATACCAGGCACAGTCCCAGAGCTAGAGTTATTAGCATGGACATGATAACACCTCTGACCTCAAACACTTTACCTGCAGTGGGGGAGACAGGCAATAACAAATAAACAAGATACATAATACTAAGTAGTGGTAAGTGCTCTAAAGAAATACAGTGTATAAGATGAGATAGTGTCAAGGACTGCTATTTTAGCTGCTTTGACCAGGAAAGACTGAACAGGCCACAACTGAATAGTGATCTGAAAAATATGAGTAACTGAAACATGAGAGTGTATGGGGGAATGTCCTCCAGCAAGTGCAAAGGTCCTGAGGTGGGAGAGACCTTGGTATATTGCAGGGATGACAAATTATTTTAGTTAATGAAACATTAGTTTATTAGAGACCTTGGTATATTGCAGGGATGACAAATTATTTTAGTTAATGAAACATTAGTTTATGGTGAGAGCTGACATTTGTCAAATGCAATGGGAAAATGTTGGAGGGTTTTGAACAAGAGAGTGACATGATCTGACCCGGGTATTTAAAAGATCCCTCTGATTTCCCTATAAAGAACAGATTGTAGGTGAGTAATGGAGCAGTGAGACCAGTTAAGACATTATTACAGTGATCCAGACAAGGGGCCCTGGCAGTTCATGTGAGAGGCACTGAGGCGGTAAAAAGTGTTTAGGTTTTGCTATGGATTTGATATGAGGTCCCCTGAAGAATGAGGAGTCAGATAGATACCTAGCTTTATGTCCTGAGCAACTAGACGGATAGGCTGCCATTTGGGGAGGATAAGATTAGGGTGGAGAAATAAACAAGAGATCAACCATGGAAATACTATGATCAAGAAGCTTTTGAAGGGCTTCCCTGGTGGCGCAGTGGTTAAGAATCTGCCTGCCAGTGCAGGGGACATGGCTTTGAGCCCTGGTCTGGGAAGATCCCACATGCTGCGGAGCAACTGAGCCCGTGCACCACAACTACTGAGCCTGTACTCTAGAGCCCTCGAGCCACAACTACTGAGCCCGCATGCCACAACTACTGAAGCCTGTACGCCTAGAGCCCATGCTCCGCAATAAGAGAAGCCACTGCAATGAAAAGACCGCACACCGCAACGAAGACTAGCCCCCGCTCACCACAACTAGAGAAAGCCCGCGAACGGCAACGAAGACCCAATGCAGCAAAAAATAAATTAATTAATTAATTAAATTTATAAAAGAAAAGAAGAAGAAGCTTTTGAAAAATCCAAGTGTTGATTTGTTATATATAAGTCAGAGGCTCTTTGGGGAGATCAGGGCTAGAGATGTAAATTTTATAATCACTGTCCCATAGCTGTTATTGAAGTTCATAGGACAGGATGAGGAGGAGTCCAGAGAGAAAAGAAAATATAAAGAGCAGGGAAATTTAACAAGAAAGACTGAGTGGTCAATATGATGAGAGAAACTCAGCTGAGGAGTTGTGCCCTGGAAACTCAATGCTAAAAATGTTCCTGGAAAACAGTGCAGGCTGGGATTAGACACAGGAGAGAGATTATCTTTTTTTTTTTTTTTTTTCCAGGAACTCTGCCTTAATGGGAGTAAAGACACCGAAAAAACACATAAAATTCCAAGGATGAAGCAATGAGAGAGGAAACAAGAACAGCAACAAAATTTTAGGAGCTGGAAAGCAAAGAGATGAGAGGCAACTTAGCATACCAGAAAGAGTGAACTAGCATACTGGAAAAACGTCAAATCCACAACAACAGTGAATAAGACTGAAGCAGGCTGTTTTGTACCACAGAATTTTTTTTTAAAAGCTCAGGAATTATAGACAGCAGTCACTTGTGAGAATATGGTGGCTGGCACAGAAAATGGGTAAAGGATTAAAAGCCCTTAGTTTCTAGATTGAGAAGGCATTAAATAGTGGTTAAAGTATTATAAATAAAAAATACACATATCAAATAATCATGATATTTTAGGACCTTGGAGGAAAAGATCATGTTAAGTTTGCAAAAATAGGAAATCGAGAATCAGAAAAACATCAGAGTTCTCAAGAGGTCATTGGATATCAAATTCAGTGGAGCAGGCTTCAGAAAAGCTGAGATAAAACCATTTTCAGTGTAGAATTTCTTACCTAGGAAAGTCCAGCCTAGCATCCGGTTAAACTACCAACTTAATTGGTGAGTGTATTAGTTAGGATTTGATCAAGGGAGTAGAACCCCTTGAGTGATATGAAATAAAGGGATACATTAGAAGGATTATATCATAGACAATTAGTAAACAAATTTATGGGGGACTATTGCTTCTATGTCTGCTGGTGGGCCTGAAGTTACTATAGGATTGGCAGTTAGGAAGAAAAGATGGACATGAAGCACAGGAGGACAAGAGAAAAACTGGAACCTTCACTGTCTCTCACTGCCTCCAATCTAGATACAGATAACCTACAAAAGATGTTGGTACCTGTTATCTCAGGTAACATCTGCACATGCACCTGCCCCAGGACTCTAAGAAGCTGGAGAGATCAGGTGGGAGCTGGCGGAGCTGCAGACCTGGCTGCTACTCCACAGGAACAAGGTGAGCCAGGAAATAAGTGACAAGGTGTGTGAGCTGCAATGGCACCTGACACCCTACACTGACATAGAGTAGAATGGCTGCTCTTCACTGTTGCTCCCAAATCTCACACACATATTTCTTGTGGCCAAACGTACCTAGGAATGTGAGGGACATGAATTCTTATACATTGTTCCAGTTTAGTCAAACTGTCCCAATTAGAAACCACCACAAAGGATACACTGTAGGCATTGTCAGACATTCTAGGCCTTAAAAAATCATTTCCCATGCATCCTAATTCCAGAGACATCTGGAGAATATACTCCATTCAAATAAGAGCGTAAACTGGAAGAAAATAATATAAAATTCAAAACACAAAGGATCAATACATCAGAGAGATGATGAGAATCCATAGGAAGATGGTGGAGGAAATGTTCAAGGACAACATTATATTCTAGAGCATCTAGTCCAGATCGGAGCAAAGAGGATTCTAGGAGGGAAGGGTCCAGGAGATATATATTAGAACTTGCCAACTTTCCTAATATGTTTTAATTATGTTGAAAGGAGATAGAAATTTTAGGAATTAATTAGTAATAATTAGTAATAAGTACATTAATTTTAGGAATTAATTAGTAATAAGGAGTTAATTAGTAATAAGGTAATAATAAGTAAGTAGTAATAATAAGTAAGTAATAATAATAACATAGTAATAATATATAATAATAAGTAATAAGAATTAATTTAGGAATTAATTAGTAATAAGTACATTAATTTTAGGAATTAATTAGTAATAATTAGTAATAAGTACATAGAAAACTGATCCAACAAGCAGAAAGAGAAAGGGCTCCTGAAAAAAACAAAAAGTTATTTAAGAAAGGCAAAGTGACTCAAGTGATAAATATTTTAAATTCCAGACTAATGTTAGTGAATATTAATCAACCAAAAATCGTGATTTTTTTTTTTTTAATTGGCCACACCACGTGGCGTGCAGGCTCTCAGTTCCCCCAACCAGGGATCAAACTGCGCCCCCTGCAGTGAAAGTGCAGAGTATTGACCAATGGACCGCCAGGGAAGTTCCCCAAAAATCATGATTATTTTGGGAAGATAGTGAAGGTGGAATTGTGCTTGAGTGTGTGTGTGTGTGTGTGTGTGTGTGTGTGTGTGTGTGGCACAAATAATTACGAAATAGCAAAAGAGCATGTTATTTAGAAACATGGTGGCAAATAGTAGAATAAACAGCTAAAAGAATTGAAAGTAGCCATCAAGGTGGGGCAGTTGATTGCTGCTTTTTGTTGAAAAGCTTGTTGAAAATATTGAGCTGTAAAATTATATATATATAAGAGGAAAATGGAAAAGTTTCAGAGTTGGTGCCTGTGAGAGAAGTAGTTTCTGCGAGAACACACAAACCAAAGCCAAACTTGTTTGCAGGAGACAGGAGAAGAGAAGAAAGCTGAGAAATTTGGGGAATTTTTACATAATGAAGAGCAGAGAAACAGGAGCACTGTGGAGTGGGAGGTATTTTATTTAATTTTATTTTTGAAACTCTTTGGTTTAGAAGGGAATATTACAACTTGTCTGTATCTTGATGTGAATAATCCTGAAAATAGAAAATAAAAAAGGATAAATACTGGAGTAAATTGCTTGAATTCACAAGATTGGATTGTATTCATGTGGGGTATAAGTATTAGCCCATCTCAACCACCCTTGTCTAATTCATCAAAATCTCTCCCTTGAAATATTACAGTAACCTCAGAATGTATCACCCTACTTCTTCCCCTGTTTACCACAGTCTTATCCCAACACAGCAGGCAGTGATCATTGTAAAATGTAATTTAGTTCGTGTCAGTCTTCCGTCTTGAACTCCACAATACTTTCTCTTCTCACTTGGATTAAACCCCAAAATCCTACAATTATGTCCATGTCTTTTGGGGGTCTAAATCCCAGTTACCTTGCTAATCATTTCTTCTCTCATTCCTGACCAATTATCCTCTCACTCAGTTGACTCCCGCTTCACTATTCTTCTTGTGAAATCTTGAACCTGCCAAACACACCCCTGAATCTTGGCCTTGCACTGGCTCTTTCCTTGTTCTTTACTCTCCTCCTGGATGTCCGTATCTCCTTCAAGGCTTTTCTTAGATGTTACCTACTTAGTGAAGCTTTGTAGCATTATCTTATTGAGATCTGCTGCTAAAACCACTGTTACCATCTCCATCCCCAATTCCCCATCCTGTAGACACTTATTACCCTTTGAAAGTTGAACCTGACTTGACAGGTTCATTTAAAGTTTGAGGAGAGACTGATCAGCAGCTTTCTTTGATTTTTGTCAGCTATACTGAGGAATAGAGAGGCAAACATGGATTTAGCCAGGACTGAAGTTTGCCAGAAAATAAACAAGAATAAGGAAACAACAAAGGAGTAAGGCTGAAAACAATGAAATTGTAATAGTGGATAATCTAACCTAAACTATGTTAGGAGGGTGAGTATTAGTAAAACTGTGGTAGGGTCAATGGAAGTCCTGGTGGGTGGAGAAATTGTAGATCTTTGAGAGTTGGTTAAAAACAAGAGAAAGTGGTGAGAGACTGACATGTTTTAAACTGAAGGTCTATATTACTTGGTAGTGGCAAGTTCTAGGGTTTGACAGGATAGCCAAAATTAGAATAGAGGACTAGGGCATTACAAGTACAATATGGAGGTCCAAGACAGAGAGGACAGGGAGTTGGATGAATTATATCTGCGATATGGAAATAACCTAAATGATGACAAGGGATAGTTGTGGCTAGTGATAAACAGTTATGAAACAGAATGTGGAAAGAAAACAGCCACATAATAAAAGGGACTGTGGAAAAAATACTGTGTCCCAGGAGCATGCAGGTTTCTGAGAGAATAAAAAAGTAAAAAGATGTTCAGAGAAGAGTCTGAGGATACAGATAAGGTTTGCTAAAAAAGAGATCTATTTCCAGTAAGCACTTGAGACTGGCCAGAGCTGAGTCAGGTTCGAGCCACGTGGGCCCAACATCTTCAGTGATGAAGGCTGACTGGGGAGGCTTGGCCTCCTCTCAGAGTCTGAGGGCTCCAGAGATGTAAGAAGTAATGGGATTTGTCCTGAGAGCTTCTTAGGAGAAGGTGGATGCTCAGTTCTATGGTAGCCTCTTCTTGGTCCTTGTCTCTTAGGCAGTTGTAAGTGATAAGAAAGGGTCTGTTGGGAGAGGCTGAGACTGATTGACTAGGAGCATGAGGGACTCTTGTAGACCCCACTTTCAATTCTACCAATATGGAGCACAGTTCTTGTTCACTCACATTCAGTTGGGAGAATAGAATCTACTAACTTCTTATATGAAGGGAAGGGAAAAGAGAAACTGAAGAGTAAAATAAAGAGAAAGAATGTAAAATATATTTAAAAATCACAAAATATATAGTGACAGTGGTTTGCAAATATTCATAGTATTCACTACATTGGTAAGATGCCATGGCCATTATTAAAAGCAGTTCTTCTGACTCCAATTTGGTTCCACTATCAATACCCTTCTGGCTAAACAGATTCTTGAAGTATTCTCAATGATCCCAAATTAAACTGACATTAAAGGGTTAAACACCAAGCTGGCAAATGTAAAGTATTTCAAGGCTCCTTCAGAAGAGACATCTATAAACACAGAAATTATCTTGAAATGACTTACAGGTATTATTTTCAAAGAGCATGATTATTTATATAGAAATGTTCTGGCAGAGAACCACACACCACCTGTTTTCCTCTTCTGACAAACGGGCAAAATACTGATGTTGGTTTGCAATTAACCACTTTGATCTACTCTAGGCAAGGCATTCTTCATCATCTTTGCATTATAATACAAGTAGCACCTCTGAATTGAAAGCATTTAACTATAGAAAAGAACATAAACACTCACATACTGAGGGACCAATAGCAAATTAGAGCAAATCATCAGCAAACAGTAAGGGGCTGCTTCACAGAATTGAAATACAGCTTTTGGCTTATATCAGTTCAACTTAATTTTATTTTATATTACAGTTTAACCCATACTTATTTCAGTCTTAATTTCTGACTAATATTAAGTGATTCTGCTCATCACTACTAATGCCAGAGATGAACAGCACACGGACAAGTTGATAGGTAAATATATTTAATACCCATGTGCAGTAAGTACCTTTGTGAACTAAGAAGAAAATAAAATTTGGAAAGAAGAAAATCAGAAATTAGGCATTCTATTAAAGCAAGGGTAGAGGCAAAAGTGAAGTTGGGGTAAAAATCTGCCATGTTGACTGAAATCAGATCTACTTAGATGAAGTATGTAAAGCCAGGAAATAAGGCACTAATTATTTCTTTAATAATCTTCTAAAATGCATTTCCACAGTAATCAGATATTATATGAAAATGGCATTTGAAACCTAGCCTTTCCACTTCATTTTGCTATTATGAAGAATAAAAATAATTATTTAGGCATAAAGTTTTTTAAATTATGGCTGCTGAAAAGAGTGTCTGTGTGTGTATAATATATATAGTATAAAGTGCTAAAGATGCAACACACACACACACACACACACACACACACACACACACGGCTGGGTTGGGGGTGGGTGAGAGAGAGAGAGGGAGAGAATGTTATTATAACAGGCAAACAACAAGAGAAAGCACATCACATAAAAAAGGTCTGTTGGAGCTTTCACCTTGAGAGCTTTCCCAGGTGAAATGTGAAACTGGCCCTAGGACAAGGAGGACAAGGAGCGACTCAAAAAGAGGCAAACCACTCCAGACTGGTGGGTGGCAATTTTAATAAGCAAGGCAATTTACAGCTTGTGTTGGGAGGCCACAAGGTGAGTAGATCTCTGTTTCTGCCCACCGGAATCTTAAAGTTACAAATCTTACAGAGGCCTTAACATGGGTTCAGTCAAATATACCATCCAGATGATTTTAACAACACCTTACTCTCTCAAGGCTGTGTCCTTGGGGCAGCTTCCAGCTCAAGGAAGGCAAGCAGAACTCACATTCCAAGGACAGGAGAGAGAGTAAGGAGATTCTGATTGGCCCATCTAGCTGGGGGTCAAGTCATTTCAGTGACCTCCTCCAATAATGTTCCACTGTGATGCAAACTGATACCTTCACTCCTAAATAAAAGTACCCTTTTTTTGGCCCTTGAACCCTATCATGACCTGGGATAGTTTGAAGAATACATCGCTTTTCAAAAGCTCTAGATGCACAAGTGCCTTGCACATAGTAGGTACTCGGTGAATAACCTACTTAGAGTTCTCTTTTAAGTATATGTGTCTTTAAAAAATTATTATAATCTAGTAGACTAGATATAGTAATAAAATCTAAATTGTCAGTTGCATGCTATGCAAAAGAATTGATAAACATTACCTCTGATCATATGTAGCCATGCATAAAATAATTGCCTTCCGTAAAGCAAACTTGACATCTCACATATTTCTAAATCTTCTCATTCCAAAATCTTCCATTGTGTTTTATGATTGGCCCAGCATAGTGGAAAAAATATAGTGAAAAACCAACCTGCAGACTCACAATAAAACTAGAAGCTTAAAGAATCATTGTATGGTCAATATGTGAATGAATTATTAATATTTAAGTAGCTCAACGTGAATTTCTCATTAGTTTCTCCTCAGCTAATGTGTTTCCTTATCTGTATAGACATTAAATTAATAATGAATTAACCCTAAGACATGAGAATAAGTTTGTCATAGAACTAAAAACAGGTGTGGTCATTTTCAAAATATGCATCTTTAAATAGACTTTAATACCTTAGTTGCATAAGCTAATGACATTTTATTACAAATGTTATTTGGGGAAACACATTTACAGCCATTAGTATCTATTAACATTAGAAATAGACAATAAAATGGAAGTCATCTGGTGTCATACCCTCATGGTAAGTGAAGAAATCAAGGCAGAATCAGGTTAAATGAGTGTCTATGGTCACAGAATCCGTAGGAAAAAGACCTAAAACTAATACCCTGATCTACAATCTTCTCACTAACTTGTGCTATAAAATAGATTTTTAGATCAAATTTATGAATGCACAGTCTATTATGAATATCATGATTCACTGCTGAGTTTTCCCCCCACCTTTTACAATTTGACTTGCTGCTTTTTGTATAATCTGAAAATATTAAAATCTTCAGAACCATGTGGAAATAATCAAATGAGTGTTTTTATATTCTAGTGTCATGGAAATGTCCCTGATCCTTTGTATTCTAATTACATTTACATAAGATTTGTATAATGTGCATGTAACCAGATGCAGAGATGAGTTTGACTGGTCATACTATGATAGGCAGGCAATTTATCTCCATCTAAAACTTAAAGCTATCTAAAATTTAAAACTATACATCTAGCCCAGATCTAAATATACAGTTTGAATTTAACTTTGACCTCATAAAAATACAGTAATTGTAGGTTAATGATATTAATGAGTACATAATTTGGTAAATAACTTAAATTTTTAATAAGTTAAAAGATCCTTGTAATACTCTCACAAGAGAGAGCATTCCCCAACTGGTGTATGCCAACAAGGAATTTGTGATTAAATTATAGAGGCAGGTATTTGAGCAGCTTTTTTTTTTTAAAGTAGAATAATGTAACTGATGTTAATATAGAGAGAAGCAATGTGACATGCAAACACAGGACAGATAATTACTGATTGGGAAGATGAAGGGTGATCAGCACAAGAGGTGCCCCTTGAAGTAAACCACACAGGCTGAAGTGCCTAGTGGTATTTTAGTAAGTGTATAAATTAGAAAATAGTGTTTGCATGGTATACAGCTTAAAAATTTTATTAAACGTAACTTTTATATTTAATTTTTATTTTTAGCAAATAAAGCATATACATAATACAATAGGAAAATATTCCTGCATATATATAACCGTTTAAAGTAATCCACTGCTCTATCACCTCTGCATTCCAGTTAGAGGTAAAACGTAAGCTCTTTTAATTGTTAATTCTCACTTATTACCATATTCCTAAATAACATACTCTTTTCTCTTTACTGATTGTAATTGTAGGTAATATCTCTTGATTTCTGATATGGAAGATGAGATCAAATTCTTATACTTCCATCTCTATAACAGAGAAAAAGTATATATACACAGCACGCTGTCCCATTCTTCAGTATAATTCTATTACCATGTGGGGGTAAGTCAGTAAGAAAGACTTGCATATATTATTTAGAAATCTGGCTGAAATCAGACTGAATCAATAGCCAAGTCCAAATCCTAATAAATACAACATGTCTATGCTTGTTACTGAACAGACTGACAAGCTTTTGCCTTCAAGCTGGGCTCCCCTATAGAATTTTCTGTTTTAGGGAATTTTATTTTTCAGGTGACGATCAAGTATCTAATTAGATAAATTCACGGTTTCAAAGAAACTTTAAAAGTATAATCACATTTATCACAAGGGTCTTGAAGATGACTGGGAAAGGTAGGAAAGTTAAAGAGTAGAAAAGTAAAATGTGGATGCATTTACAGAACCAGCTAGTAGCAGAGATGCAAGATAATCTGGAGTGAATCTGTGCCATTCAGGATTATGGGTCAATTTAAAATCATATCTTACTCCTTCCTACCATCCTCCACCACACACACTGCCCCCAATACCATACTACCTGAATTACTCTAATTTTATAATAGGCTTTAGCTTCTGGTATAAGTCCACCATGTTGTCCTTCTTCAGAAAGTTGTCTACTCTTGGCCTTCTATTTCCATCTCTTTATTGATATTCTCTTTGTGATATGACATTGTCATTATACCTTCTTTTATGTCCTTAATTAAACTTTCCTTTCATTCTATGGGAAAAAATATATATATATGGTACACTGAAATCTTTTCCTGTTAAATCCAACATCTGGTTGCTCTCACAGGTAGTTTTTGTTGTCTGCTCTTATTCCCCCCACTATATGGGTCATACTTTCCTATTTCTTTGAATAGCTCATAATTTTTTTTGGAAATTGGACATTTTAGGTAATATATTGTAGCAAGTATGGATACTAGTAATCCCCCAGAACTTGTTATTCTATTTGCTTTTTAATTTTTTGACTGATTGCCTGAATTATTTTAGTGAAAATATTCCCCCCATACTGTTAAATCCCTGATGTTGCTCCTAAACAAGATGCAGCTTTCAGTATGCCCACAGATATCCTGCAGTGACTGTGGTACTGGTAGGGCTCTCTTCCACTCTTTCCCTGAACATATACTCTCTTTACAAAGGAGGCAGTCCAAAGTCTCATTACTCTCTTTACAACGGAGGTAATCCAAAGTCTCATTACTAACTGCATCCAGCTCTGGTCCTGGTTTTCCAACTGATATGTATTATTCTACATTAAGTATGAAAGTGTCTTCATTGCCCAGTAACCTTTGAATTCAAAAGGTATCGCCTACTCTATCCACCCTCCCCAACCAATATCCAGTAGTGGAACAGAGACAGCTTATCTATAATAAATATTCCAGGGAGAAGAATGGGACACACAAAGCAGTATTAGTGATTATTCTACAGAACAGGAACAAGGAGGGGAAAATTCTTTGATTAGACCTTGATTCTCTCTGTCTTGTCCATTGTTCCTTAAGATTCCAGGCTCCAACTTCTAGAAAACTTCCTTGTCTACTATCTTCTTCAGCCACAACTAAAGTGTCGTTTCTGTGTATGCCTTTTTTTTTTTTTGACACTGCCTAGTATTCTCGGATTGCTTCTTATGCTCCTTAAATAGTCAGAAGCTTGTTAGATAAGGTTCTTGGTTTCTTTGGCATTGAAATGCCCTCAAAAAACTCAGGATGCTTCTTACCTATTCACTTCCCATCAGTTACATGTACCATTAATCACATACACTATTTTTCTTTCAACAAATAATCTCCACACTTGCTTAATATCTCATATATATATATATACACATACTTATAATTGTCAAAACTGTAAATCACCCAAATGTCTCTCAAGAGGTTAATGGATAAACAAACTTGGTGTAGCCATGTAATGGAATACTATTCAGTAATAAACATGAATGAAATTTTTTCTTTTTTGCGGTACGCGGGCCTCTCACTGTTGCGGCCTCTCCCATTGTGGAGCACAGGCTCCGGACGCGCAGGCTCAGCGGCCATGGCTCACGGGCCCAGCCGCTCCGTGGCATGTGGGTTCTTCCCAGACCGGGGCACGAACCCGTGTCCCCTGCATCGGCTGGCGGACTCTCAACCACTGCGCCACCAGGGAAGCCCGAAATGAAATACTGATATACTCAACAACTCGGATAAATCTCGAATTTTGTTGAGTAAAAGAAGCCAGTCTCAAATGGTTCCATAATGCATGATTCCATTTGTAAGACATTTTCAAACAGACAAAATGTAATGATAGAGAACAGATCAGTGATTGTCAGAGGTTAGAGAAGTTGTGACTTCAAAGAATTCTCAAAGAGAGAATATTTTGGGTGATAGGAAAGTTCTATCATGATCGCAGTGGTAGTTAAACAAATCTATAAATGCGCTTAAACTAATAGAACTGTGACTCCTCTCATCAGAGAAAGAGAAAGAGAGTCAATGTTAGTGCATATTATCTTTAAAAACTAGAATTTAAAAAATGATATTTAATTATCAAGGCTGATGCGATACATCAAATACTATCTTGGTTAACCAAAATTCTTGACAAAAGATAGGTTGTATTTGCAATTGGAATATATGAGTCATAATATCCTCCGGCATTGAGACAGTCCAAAACAGAAAGCCCCTTTCCAAGTCTTAAAGGGCTGAAAGCATATATAGCTCTGAAGATTTAGAATCTTTTAGAATCAGAGCAATCTTTGGGCAAATACTTGCCATTTGAGGCCAAATGACAGGACATTTACGAGCTCAGTAATGCTCTTTGCAGTTATAAATAAACCTTAAATTTATGTGTTAGATAATGCTGATGACTGTCATCTATATAACTTGTAATTCAACACACATCATTGATTTATACTTTGCTTGGAGCTACCTGTCTCATCTGGGGAAAAAGTGCTTAAGTCTTCAGAGGGACTCTAATATTGGGGATTTAGGGTGTTGATTGGAAGACAGAATCTTAGTCAAGTTGGCCTTTTGGCTTTCTCAAACCATATTACATATTCCTCTTACATAATAAATACTGACCTTTTTGACAGTGTACAATTGAGCTCATCTAGAAGCATCTTATTAAAAAGGGTCAGAGTTTAATACAGCAGGATTTCACTTCCAAATTACATACTGCCTGATTGGTAATCAGTCCCAAATGTTAGTCAGCAATTTTTTGAAATTGAAAAATCTAAGCCAGCTTAAAAAATAAAATGCAGTCAACATTTTCAAAGCCTTTATTTTAGAACATTTAATTTTAAAAATTCTAACTACATATTTCAAGGCAATAAAAATTCCTGGTTTTTAAGAAACACTAACTCATACTGTAAAATTAACATGTGTTTATTATAAAATCATTCAAACATTATGGAAAACTTCAAAGGAAAGTAATGACTGCATCCAAGTTACCAGAATATGAAATATCTATACTAGATTATCTATCTCTCTTATCTATCTCAGAAAGTATATTAAAAGGACTACCCAGAATAGTTCTCACAAAAGACTAAAAATCACCTTAATCTAAGACTTGTCACCTTAATCTAAGACTTGATTTGGGTAATCTGACCACACACTAACTGCCTGCTTGTATCAGATATGGCTCTTTATGAAATCTGGATAGACTGACACAGATATTGATAGAAAGAAAGAAGACAAGTAACTACTATAATGTATATCAGGGAATAGCAAACAAATTTTAAAAATGTCATGTTGTATTCCTTTATTATCCTTTTAATTGTTGCAAGATCTTTAACAACTTAGAAGAACTGAATTCCTCAAAATAAATGAAGCCCAAAAAGCACCAAGAAGATAGAGTGTTGGTCTTATAACTATTAAAGAAATTGAATTTGTAATTAAAAAGCTTCAGAAAAGGAAATCTCCATGCCCAGATGATTTTAATGGATAATTTTACCAAACATTTAAAGAAGAAATTCACTTCAATTTCACACAATCTTTTCAAGAAAATAGAAGAGGAAACACTTCCCATCTCATTTTATGAGGCCAGTATTACCCTAAATGCCAAAACCAGACAAAGTCAGCATAAAAAACAAACAAAATTATATCTCATGAATTTAGATGCAAAAAACCTTGACAAAATTTTATCAAATTGAATTCAACAATGTTTAAAAACAAAAAAACTGAACTTAGTTTTGAAAGAAGAAATAAAATGATCTCTCTTTCCAGATATTAGAAAACCCCAAGGTCTGTAGAAAACCCCAAGGAATTTACAAAAAAGGAAATCACCTAGACTTAAGAAGTGAGTTCAGTAAGGTCACAGGACACAAGATCAACACACAAAAATCAATTATATTTTTAGATACCAACAATGAACATGTGGAAACAGAAATCAAAATCACAGTTCCATTTAGTTTTTCCAATGAAAATAATATAAGAGAAATAAGTCTAGCAAAACATATACAGGTTCTGAATGAGGAAACCTATAAAATGCTGATGAAAGAAATCAAAGACTGAAATTTTTGGAGAGGCATTTTGTGTTCATAGGTTGGAAGACTGAACAAAGTAAAGATATCAATTCTAAGTTAACCTAGGAGTTTAATACAATTCCTTACAAAATCTCAGCCTGTAAGCATAGACAAAATCTCTACCAGTAGACATAGATAAGCTTATTCTAAACTTTATATAGAAAGGCAAAAGCTCAAAAATAGTCAAAACAATTTTAATTTCAATAAATAGTGCTGAAGCAATTGTACATCTCTCAACAAAAACAGATCACAGATTGAATGTAAAATATAAAACTGTAAAACTAGGAAATGAACAAAGTAGAAATCTTCGAGACACAGAATTTGGCAAATAATTCATAGGCTTAACACAAAAGCAAGATCTGTAAGTGGGAAAACTGATAAACTGATAAACTAAAAACTTTGCTCTGAGAAAAACCTGTTTGAAATATGAAAAGACAAGCTACATACTGTTGAGTGGTAAGGCATGAGAGCTCCCTCTCTGGCCTCCCGACTCCATTTTATAATGAGGTTTCGGTTGATTAATTTTCAAGGTAAATATAACTATTATTTATTTTAGAAATGATGGAGCTGAGCTTTAGAAAGATTGGATAACGAGATTAAGATTTGAGTAGCAGCTCCTCATGTCCTGCTCCAGATAAGAATCCAGCTCTGTCTGTTTAAAACTTTTAACATTAACATTTAATTTCTACAGCAAAATGTGGGGGGTTTTTTTTAGATTTTTATTTCAAAGTTATTATACATTCACAGGATGTTGCAAATAAATGTGCAAGGAAGTCCTCAATGTCAATTGCAGACCTAACAGAAAGAGACATACCTTTGCATCTCCAACAGGAAAAAGATTACTACTTTACTATCCAGCAAGAGGAAGGAAGAGTTTCTCCTTGCCCAGCAACAGCCCAGCCAATGAGAGACTGTCACAACTCAACCAATGAAAAGCCACTACAATTCAAATTCCCAGTTTTCCTCCAATGGACTCTTTATTAAAGCACCTCCTAATTCACCCTTCTCCTCTACAAAAAAACATTTCTCCTTTGTTCTCTAGGCCAACATCCCTCAGAGTGTTGATATCAAGGTTAAATGAGATAATGCAATGTAAAACATGTTCGACACGCCCATGATGTTATAAGTGCTAAAGAAATACAAGTTGCTATCATTTTTATCATGTGTGTTGACTTGGCTCTGAGGCCCCTTGCTATCTAACCTAAAGCCAGGGTCAGCAAATTTTTTTCTATAAAATCTCAGACAGTAAAGACTTCAGGCTTTGACGGCCATGCAGCCTCAGCAGCAACTACTCAACTCTGCTGCGGTGAAGCAAAAGCAGATGTAGACCATGATGTAAGCGAATGAATGTGACTGCTGTTCCAATTAAACCTTTTTTATGGACGTTTGGCTTGCTGGCCTTACAAAAAGAGGTGGAAAAAAACAAAAAAAGTTGGAGGGTGGGAGGAAAGGTTTGGATATAAATAAAACCAATAAACTTAAAAAACAATATATCAGTCCAGTCAGTTTCCTGGTAGAATAACCCAGATTCTGAATTTGATGACTTTTTTCCATCCTCTGTATATCCAGTATACCAGTAGGAGGTCCAGAGCTGGAGTGATTGTAGGCTGCTGGGAAAGGCAGTCACACACCCTGCACAGTCACATAGAGTGGCCTTAGGCCTTTATTTGCTTTGGTACGGATAAAGAGGCCTCAAAGCCCCTGCTAAATCAGTTTAGCAAGAATCTCTACCCTTAATATAGGATACCTTATCACCTTCTATATCTGATCAAATTCTTCAACCCTTACCCTTGGTATCTGATCATTCTGGCTTACATTCAGTGAACCTTGTCAAGTTGGTTTAGTCAGAATGCCCTTTTACCCCTGATGTTTCCTCTTAGTAATTTTTCATCCAGGACCCCGATCCTGCTCCTTGGCTGTAAATCCCTTGCCTATGCTGTATCTGGGATTGAATTTAGTTTTATACTGAGGTCTATTTTCCCCTATTGCAATAGTTCCTGAATAAAATCTGTTTTTACCACTTTAATTACTGTTTGGCTCTGGTTTTTCTTTGACAAACTCTGCTACTTTGAAAAGGGTTTTTTAACTTTACTTCACACCACTTACTTGGGCATTGTAGTTCCATTCAACACAAAAGTCTATCTTTCTCTTCTCCAACTTCAGGAGTTTGAAAGAGTCCAACTTGGGTCATACTTACTTCTTTTACTTATTCATACTTCAATAACTATTTGTTGCAAATTTCCCATGTTCCAGACACGGTTACTGGAACTAGAGATATAGCAATGAAAAAAATCAGCAAAACCTGTGCCGTCATCCTTCAAGCATTTATCTACTAAGGTATATAAACAGACAAATAAATGAGCAAGAACATTACAAATTCTGCTAAGTCTTATAAAGAAGAAGTAAGAACTATTTGTTGATAAGGAATATAAAGTATTATAGAACTGTTTCTATTTTAGGGAATATCATCAGAATTGTATTGTTTGGGGAGATGACATTTGAATAAAAGAGAGGAGAGAGTCATTAAGTTATTTATAAAACAAACAATGATTGCCTGGGGCCCTGGGGCAGAAAATCTCAGGTTGATTGAGAATACTAAGACTGGTCTGGCTAGAAAGAATGAGTCAAGTAGTGTAGGAGAAAGTCAGAAGTAATACAGGAAGTAGGAGATGGGTTCAGTGAGAACTGGGTGGTAAGCCATAGAATGAATTTGGGTTTTTTGTTAAGTGTGTTATTTTTGGAAAGTATTGGGCATGGGAGTGACCTGCTCTGATGTACAGTTTTAAAAAATCATTTTGGCTACTCTTTAGAAAAAATATGAAAAGAGAGGCTAACTAGGAAGTTAATTCAGTGATCCACATGAGGGATAATGATGGCTTAGAAGTATTAGGTTATGAGAAAGCAGAGTGGTAATTTTCTTTTGATGTGATTTTTAAAATAATTTGTGGTAGGTGTGGCTGGTTTTAGAAATAGGCTTGGATTTTCTCATATGCAGAATACTTCTCTTAACTTCAGATACTAGAATATCGTTCCCTATTTGACAAGTTTTCATGGACATTTTCAAAGAAAACTTGATAGTTTGATGTTAGATCTCTCTTGATCTTTCCTTTAGTTTATCCTCTCTCTGTGTCTATCTCTCTGTCTCTGTCTGCCTCTCTCTACATATAAATATATATAATTTATTTCTACTCCTTATTTTTTAATATCATATCGTATTTCTATATGTCAAGGATCTGGAGTTCTTGTGTCTCCACCAAATGCAGGCTCCCCTTTGCAAATTACCACTGAGCAATTAGTCTTATTAAAATAATAATTACACCTGCATTTGGCTAATTTGAGGAGTAATTGCCCAATTTCAGCCATAATTAGTCACTTAGCTCTATTTTTCAGGCAGAATTTCATTGTCATGAGAAACAAACAAACAAAAATCTGTGGTAGTTGTTCCTTCTACAATTTGCCTACTAATGAGCCTGCCTTCTGAACATACTTTCTTCACCTGAATACTTCAACAAAGTATTTTGAGTACCCTCAGGAATTTCCTGGACTGGTGCAAGAGAAATAATTTCCCTATGTTTGAAGATATATAAAGGTTTTCTAAATAGCTATAGTTCATTTAAAAACACCTTATTGAGTCTGGAAAGAAAAAAAATTAATGAAACTTTTGATTCTGAAAATGTCAGAATTATCCATTTATAATTAATCATCAGGTTTGTCTATTTCTCCACATCATCAAGACAAGTGATTACAGAATTCAACAGTCAATACTTAAATATGTCTCTGATTACATTATACCACATATTAACAGATGACATTGGGCTCTACCTGAATTCCATGTTCCTGGAAAACAGCAAGAGTTAAGAAATGCCCCCACATTTTTGTGCTTTGGAAACCTCCAATACCCCAACTCTCACATATTCCAAGATAACGCCTGTTTCCATCCTTCTTTGTGACTTCCACAAGATAGGCGAATGACTCCCTTATATACCTGCCTTTATAGATCTTCAGGCCCCTCCTATTCTTTGAGATATTTGTCATTAATGAGCATTCATCCTACCGCAACAGCCTGAATAAAACCAGCTCCTTAACTGTCTGGTGCATTTGTTCTTCTCATAATAAGTGGAAATCTGTTTCTAAACCTAGTGAACTAAAGTAGGAAAAATAAAAAATCCTACCATTAAAATAGAAACACTGTTGCTTACAGATTTATATGGATTGTTAAAATTGTGAAAGGACATATTTAATGGTGACATTTAAAGAAATATCTACATATATTCTATGTAGAAACATTATTAGGGGTATTTTATATAGCTACCAAAGCCAGATGATGATAATAGTATTTTCATTCTTATGATGAAAGCTTGTTTTTATATTTTATAGATTGAGAGCTTAGGCAGAATTATGTGTCTCTGTTTAAAAATTTTTAATGAATGAAGTGTTACATTTTAACTACTTCCATAAAAAAGTTTTAAAATGAGTATTTAATAATGGGAAGCAATACAGAAATACATAATAAAAATTCAGTAGAAATGGCTAACTAAAAATTTAAAATATCCACACATATTTATAAAAATACATTTTAAGTTAAAATAAAAAGGCAAACTATTACCACTGAAAAATATTTGCAAGGATGTAACACTCAGGATTGTCAATATCCTTTATAAAAAATACAGTGGAAAACAATCAATGGTCAATACAATGAAACGGAAGAAACAATAACAGAGGGAAAACTTAAATAATTATTTAACCGATTGAACATATTCAACAGAAATGTAAATTTAAGTAATAATGAAATATTTTCCTACCTATTAAATTGCTGATCTCCTCTCCTCATTTGGCAGATTAAATTATAAAAACTTCCTGAAGAATAATTTTTAAGTGTAAGTCATCAGATTTTAGCATTTTTAATAGTCCACTAATAGCCATGCTAAAAGTCTACTCTGAAAAAATAATCAAAGCTAAAAAAAATTTTATGTAAAATCAAGTCTTAGTGTAATCTGCAACAGAGAAAAATGAGAAACAAACCAAATATCCAGCAAAAGAGTAAGATGGTTAAATAAATTTTACGATACTTATAAAGATACAATGTGAAACTTTAACAATTAGGCTGTTAATGAATTACTAATATGGAAGTCTCAATATGTAATATTAATTAAAAAATAAAATATGTCTGTGTACATACACATACATGAATTAAAATGTTCAGAATGATCTTGAAATATTAAATTTTGGTTACTTTGTTACATATTTTTATTTTATGCATATCAAACGGAATAACTAAAATAAAACTGTCTCATAATAGATTCCTCAAATATTTAAAAGCCTTAATTGAGTACTTATGAATTCAGGAATAAAAAGAAACGTTTGGTTCACTTACATGAGGTCTACTCTGACCCACTGAAAATTGCACTGTATAAGACTGGATTTAATAGAATAATTATTTCCTAAAAGTAAGCTGTTATTGAGTGAGTCTTTGATTTTTCTATGGAAAAAAAAAAGTCAAACTAGGCCTGAATCAGAATTTTCAGATTTAATTCCTAGATTCTATTTTTTAAGCCTTAATTCAGTCTTGTTTAATAGATATATCACTCATCTCACTTTTAATTCATAAAATGTAAAGGAAACATAATATATAGATTATCTTCTTTGGTTCTGACGGAAATGAGAAACTTGAGTTTAAAGACACTTCTATAGGCTTTCTGCAAGCAATTATGCTTAAATGCAGCAAAACAGACAAGAAAGGACATAATTGTGCTTGTTAAATGTCGTCCCCATTTAACTATCAAAGAAGAGAGTAGAAAAGAAAAAAAAAAGGTATTGTCAGCCATGGAGATATTTTCAGACAATCACAATAATCTGCATTACAATATTCTCTCCTATGAAAAGGACCGTAATACCATTGCTCATGAGCAGCAGCAGTTCAATGATAACCACTCAGATTTGATGCCTTAAATGTGAACATCTGTTTCTATCATTGAAGCTATCAGAGTGCTGTTAATTACTTGTCTTCTTCTATTTTCAGTATCTGTAAATAGATATTTAGGATCTAGAAAAGTAATTCCCATTATTTAAATGATTAATTCCAGCACCTATTGCCATTATGTTTACCATACATGCACATTAAGTGGCTACTTCCTTCTTGCACACACATGTACATAACTAACATACAAAACCTGTTTCTCATTGAACATTTCCTCTTTTCCCACATTCATTGTTATTTTATATACACATTATATGTGTATGTACATAAACACAACACACACACACATATAAATTTACAGAGTAAAAGACAAGTATATTTTTGAGTATTCCTCAATTGGAAATTATTATAATTTAACTCATTAAATAATTCTTTGAATTCAAAGACAAAAAGCCTAGGACCCTTGAATAGACACCCTTTTTTCCTCTTTGTATACATACATACATACATGGGGAGTGAACTCACAATTCTCTGAATACAGGAATGTAAAACCAGATGTTTTTAAAGATTTCTAGACAATGCTCATAAGTTTCTCTTATGTTAATATTATATATTTTACACTATGGTTGGTATAGCATACTTTCCACAGTAGGTGGAAAATGACATACAATATAGTAGATCTCTCCAATAATTCTGTATTATTAGTTGTTAACTTGAGCTAGTCTAGGAAAGAAAAGGGGAAAGAAATGCATTAGAGGGAGTATTATAATGCAAGAATGAAGGAGAAAGGAGGCTTGAAGGTGTATTAGAATAAGGATCACTAACATTTGGAATTTGTGTTTTCCCTTTAGATTTTTTACTAACTTAGCTCTCAAAAGCTAACAGTTCCTCAGTCTTTTCAATATGCAGAATTAGGTGGGGTGATAAAGGCCACAGTCTCCATGGAGGATTGCACAGCAGTAACATGACCGAAATGAGCCATCTCTGTAAGAGTAACAAGCAGTCTAGAAAAATAACCCAAGAGGTTTCCACTATATTAATCACCTTGGTTTGACAGGACAAACACCTTTCTTTTTTTGTAAGTGATGCCTGAATCTAAGGAGATGCAAAAACAACATACAGATTCGACACTACCCTCACTGAAACTCAAGTACACAAGGAGCTGTTCCCCCGAGGATGACATTGTTATCAGACTGCAGAATCTCAAGTTGTATCCATTTCCTTCTATATTCTTTGCCATTCTTCTGAGATCTAGTAAATTAGCAAGCCAACAGAGGGAAGAAATGGAAATAATTATACTTACTGATCAATTAGAAGGCAAGAAAAGACAGAAAAAGAAGCACAGAATATGTAATATAAAGAACAGGGGCTTCCCTGGTGGCGCAGTGGTTGAGAGTCCGCCTGCCGATGCAGGGGACACGGGTTCGTGCCCCGGTCCGGGAGGATCCCACATGCCGCGGAGCGGCTGGGCCCGTGAGCCATGGCCGCTGAGCCTGCGCTCCGCAACAGGAGAGGCTACGACAGTGAGAGGCCCACGTACCACCAAAAAAAAAAAAGAGCAAATAACATCGTATTTTAAACTAAATACATCAATGCTTACATTCCATGTAAATATTCAAATTAAGAACAAGTAATGTCAGTCTGACTATATATATAGTTTAATACCATATATACATATTGTAGTGTCTATATATGTGTGTGTGTGTGTGTGTGTGTATATATATATATATATATATACACACATACATATACATATATAAAATCAACTTATGCAGTTTAAAAAAGACACACTTTAAACGTAAGGACATAAAATAACTGAAAGTGAAATAATGGACAACTCTTTTCATGAAAATAGGGTCCAAAGTAAATCACTGTATAATGCAAAAGACAATCCCAGATATAAAGAGGGACATTTTATAATGATAAAAGGGTCAATAAATAAGAAAGTTATAACACTTCTGAACTTGTTTTCTCTCACGAAAAATAATTTCTAAAGATTTAAATAACTAATTAGTGAATTAAATGGAGAAACTGATAAATCAGTAATCATCATGGAAGATTTTAGCATATGGAATACACATTGTTTTCAAGTGCACTTCACTATCTGTAGATTTATATTCTGACGTCCCATTTATCTGTTTCCTTACTTCACTGAAGTTCAGATTTATGTGCATTAGATTTATAGAAATGAAGACTCTTAGACTCTATACCTGAAGATTCCAATTCATCTGTATTTGGTGTCCAAGAATTTCCATTTTTTAGTAAGCAGCCTGGGTGATTCAGGTAGTATTGTTAGGTTTCCCCACTGGCACATCCCTCCTTAAGAAATAAAATATGTAAGTCTGCATAGGACTGAACTGCAAAATGTATGTTAGACATATAGCAGGATAAAGTTACCAAAGCTTAACTGGTAGAGTGACTCACCGAGAAATTAGGGAGATGAATAGAAAGGCTTATCAGGAGGAAAATGAAGTTACCAAAATTTGCTCCCTACCCTCTGACTTCTCCCAGGGAAAATGTAAAATGGGTGTCTGTGCATCTCAGGTCTGAGATATTCCCACACTCACGTTCTGTCATCAAAGACAAGGAATGAAGGGGTTATTTTATGTTTGCTATTTTCGAGGGAGCATTCTAGGGTCCTCAAGAGAAACAGAGAAGGAATAGCTAAATAACGTTTTAAACTTGAGATTACCAATGACAGCCTCCGTAAATTTCAGTGGAGTGGAGTCCACTGGCTGTGAGAAAGTTCCATGCAGCAGCAGGCCTCACCATCTCACTCAGAGTGAATCCTCACCTGAGAGACTTCTTGCCCCATCTGGCCTTTAGGTGAGTGGGCCCATTACCTTTCTTGTGCTTTGATATTTATCTTTCATTATCTATGGAAATGTTATCTTCTCTGTCCTCACCTGCTAGTCATTTGGTCACAGCCTGAGACGGCAGCTCAGTAAAACCTTAAACCAGTTTGTAAGCTTTCGAAAAGCACTGAGCCCTTTACCTGATGTAAAGGAGGATCTTAATTGTCACTACTTTGAGATAGACTAGAGCTTATGGAATCACTCTGAGCTAGGTAGAAAGGTCAGAGCTGTTTAAACTGAATCTCTGTATAAGCCAGATGTGTCATGAACATAATAACTTTTCTATGGTATACCCAATCATATCTCTGTTGCGTTATAGCATTCATGTTAGAAAAACTGATCACTGAAAATCTATACAAGGAATGGAGATGAGCTGTCTTTTGCTAGTAATACAGAAAAACAGTAGCTTGTCTGGGGGAAGAGGTAAAGTGGTAAAGCAATGGATTTCAACATTAACTTTATATGAGGATCTTCAGGGAACTTCTTAAAAATTACAAATACCTAGGTCCTACTCAGAAATTTGATTTCAGTTGCTGTAGGGAGGACCTGGTCTTTTGTAACTTTGTCAGATATTCACAGATGATTCTGATGTGCATCCCAGGTTAAGATTACTACAGTCAAGATGATAAAAGGAAATCTAAGTACATTGGAGAGACATGAAGTTTAGGGCTTTATGCACTGAAAACTCAGAGAAGCTTATGTGATTTCATGTAAGGAGCTCAAGATAATTTAACATGAATATACAATTCCTAAATAACTAGGGTAGGAGAGATGGGCATTGTTTACAGTTTGTTATTCCTTGAAATACACTTCTTAAAACAAGAAAAGTTCCTTCATTCCTGGAAGGACGGGTTAACTCCTTTGGTGATGCCATGGTTTTAGTTGCCTCTGTGGTCAGAGGAGCTCTCTCACTAGCTCTCATTCCTTTGTCGTACACACAATTTTTTGAGCAGCTGCAACGTGTGATGGATAGTTCTGATAATGGAGTGAAAGAACAATGAACAAACCAAAAAAAGCTGTCTTCTTTTGGGGGAAGACAAGCAATAAGCAAGTAAATATATTTCATGTTAGAGAGTGACAAGAACAAAACACAGAACAGTATAAGAATGGGCTCCAAGCTTACGAAAGAAAGATCAGAAAGGTCATACAGAAGAGATGATATTGGAGCTGACACCTGAAGGAAGTGGGACATGAGAAAGTGAGCCATGAGACTTCTCTAGCATGCTTTTTAGTTTTTCTGTGTTCATAATTCTTAAAGTTTAAAAATTTTAATCCCATTCATCCATAACTTTTCTTTGTTGATTTTTTTATCTTAAAAATGCAAAATCTTCAGTCTTAATACAAATTAGAGTTTTTCTTATGTTTTATAGTTTCTTAGACTAAAATAATTTCACAGCAGGATATTTCCTCTGAATCCTAAGATTCCTCATTTTCCTCCTTAACTGTATCACGTTTACTGTTTTTACTCAGTTTGCACAACTGTAGATGGGAAATGGGAAAGCTGACATTTACTGTACTTTTACTTGACTGTCTGTAGATATTCTAGATGGCTGTGAAGAACACAAAGGGAGGGACACACAACTGGGGAGTCCACTGGTTTGCCAACCTGAGTTAGCTGAGAACTGTTCATCTCCCTTTAAGCCTTTAGGAGTTGGTTGTAGTAATCTTCAGTGTTTACTTATCTATTTATTTGTGCTAAAAGAATAATTACTATGTGTGCCAGGGTAAATTGGTTTGTTGTTGATGTGGTACAGTCAGGAACTGTTCAAGTTATTCAAGCTACCCTCAGTTCACCACCCCAAAGTTTTGCATGATTCTCAGCTCCTGCTGATTCCCATTTTTTTCTTTGTGTTTGCTCCTATGAACCTAGATCCACTAGGAACTCCTTTAATTTCCTTTCCACACAGTCTTGTTCTGTGTTATGCTATGTAGTGGGTTACCACTTACATTCAATTCCTGAATTTGGAAGCTACTGTTTGATGTCTGAAACCCTTCATTATTAACAATACCTATTTCTGCACATTTATTTCATATTTTTTACTCATTTCACAAGAACTGTGGAAAAAAGAGTTAAATAAATGAGCTCAAATTGCCTTGCTGAAAGTAAGTGACTGCGATATTTACACCCAAACTTTGTATCACTAGTTGCTAGGAGAGCAACGAGACCCTCAGTTCCCTATGCACCCACTCCACCAATATCTCCAACCTTATTGTTCTATGGGACTGACTCTAGAGTTAGCATCTTACTCATGGAAATATCTTAAAAGACCTACAAGGAGAGATAATGCACACTTAATAGTTACCATATATTTCTTTTAAAATAACAGGATACCAAAAATGCCAGCATCTTACATTCATATTGCCTATAATATACATGTTAACAGAATAGGCAAGACAATTAAAATAAGCAACTCATTCTTAGGATAGTTATTGCATTTGACATGTTCTTACTGTTTTCCCATAATTCTTGCATCCTCACAGCTCACGTGTAAAATACATGGGCAAGAAATTGCTTTTTGCGTTCAGATCATGGTTGACTTTTGTCATGTGTCTTAGGCACCCTTTCAGGAATTATACAAAATGAGTATCAGTCAGTTACCTTGTGAATCTGAAATTTAGCTAATCAATTTCTTATACATCAGGAGAGAGCAAATGTGTAACACTTCTTCATTGCCCAGTGAAACATTTAATATCTGGATTTATACACCATTTATCTTGAGTTTCCAGCCTCACATTACTCTTTTTTAATTTAATTTACTCTACTGTATATATGTGCAACAAATTTCCATTCTCCACAGAGAATTTTAATGTCTTCAGCAGAATACAAGTGGGTAAATACAGATTTTGTCAAGTTGAGCTATTCATAGTTTAGTTATATTCCTGATTCAGCAAACACTGTGGCTCTGGAATATTTAACCCTAAATAAGAATATGAACATCAAAATAGTGTTCTGCAAGAAATTAGAGCTATAAGCCAAATCCAAGTGCTAATATGTGGTTGAAAAGAGATTAGTTGATGTGTGAACTCTCAGCCATTTTACATGCAATTTTAAAGGCTGCTTTCCCATGAACGAGAAACTTAGTAAATCAGGAAGCTACAACTCTAGAAAGAAAATAAATGAAAGAACTTTAAGGCTGCTTATAACTTCCAGTTGCCCACTGAATAAACCTGAAACTCCACTCCAGAACTGGGGCCCATATTGTCTTTGCAGGCTCATCCTGAGTTTGCCCCACAAGAACAACCTATGTTTTAGCCACACCTGATTCCTCCAGGCTTCTAAGATATACTGCTCTCTTCCCTGATTTTATTTTTCTAAATATGTTGTTTATACTTCCTGGATGCCTTTTCCTGATTGTCCAGATGGCGAACTCCTGCTTTTCTTTTAAGACCTAAGTCAAATATCCTCTTTCCTGTGGCTTGCCCGTGGCTTCTTCAACTTCATAGCAAATTTCATTTCCTTCTCTATGTTCTTGCACCACTTTCTGCACACCTGAATACTGTGAATGAACTCATGTACATGTCACCATCAATGGACTATGAGCCCCTTAAAAACAGTGTGCGTATTTAACTCATCCCTTGATCCTCAGCAACTAACCCAATGTCTGGTTCCAAGTGGGCATTGAAAATGGTCTTTAAAGTGGGCAAAGAAAATAAGATAAATTACAGAATGACATCATATGCTGGTATGGCAATTTAGTAGTAATGAATACATTAAACTACAGTGGTTAAATTCAGAATTTTCACATACTGGGATAGTGGCAAAAACAACAAAAAATTTACTTGTAATTTCACAGCCATTATTAGTTTATTGAGAATTGGGCAAGTCAGCATTTTTCTGTATCATCAACCGTGGCTCTTTTATTGAAATAAATTCTAAAGAAACAGAATTATACTTCTGAATTTTCACCAGGGGCCATTTGTGTACTTATTTGTTTTATGAATATTTATGGAGCACTGACTAGATCCTATGCTTTGTGTAAGGCACTCATGATACTATAACAAGCAAGACAGACGAGGTGCCTGTCCTCAGCAATCAAAAAATGAGCAATTGGAATGAGTACAATTAGTGTTATGACTATGAAAGTACAGAGTGTATGTGGTGAAATAACGTGTGGTCTGGAGTGAGAATACATCAGTCCCCGCACATTTGTAGAGCTCCTTGCGATGAGTCTCATTGTATTGGAAAGGCTGGTGCACACGTCTGTGTACCCAAGGAATCCAGGGTCTTCAAGGGCTGAGAATGGGACTTCTGTTTTATCCTCATCAAGTAGCAGAATTCCAGCACATATTAGGTGATCAAGAAATATTTCTTGAATGACTGAATTAATGCATTTCTTTCACATCCGTAGTCATACTTCTACTTTATTAAAATAACCCTTTAGCAAAAAGAGAATGGAGATAGTAATGCCTCTTTTTTTGGTAAATCATAAAAACAGTGTTGATCACACTTCTCAGTTCATGTGACTAACATTGGTCCACCAATGGCTTTTCACAGTTCATTTATAATCCCTCTTTTTAGGGCTTCCCTGGTGGCGCAGTGGTTGAGAGTCCGCCTGCCGATGCAAGGGACACGGGTTCGTGCCCTGGTCCGGGAAGATCCCACATGCTGCCAAGCAGCTGGGCCCGTGAGCCATAGCCGCTGAGCCTGTGCGTCCAGAGCCTGTGCGTCCGGAGCCTGTGCTCCGCAATGGGAGAGGCCACAACAGTGAGAGAAAAAAATCCCTCTTTTTATATCCATCTCCATATGATTTGCCACCCACCCCCAAACATAGGGGGTTGCTATGTGTTTTGCATACATGCTTGAATTTTAAGCTATCTTTGTCAAATATGAAGTCTTGTTATTGTTGTTGTTGTGTTTTTAAAGTATACAATTATTGTAGATCTTATTTTCTTTTTTGTTCATACAGGCCTATGTGTTAAATATAAATTCATGTTACTGATTATACATATACATGATTGCTACAACTGCTGCATACACATTTTATTTATCTGCCTCATATGAACTCAAAAATTGTCTCCAAATCCAGGCACTTGGAATACTACTGGGAAAAACCTAACACATATTCGTTTATGATCAGTTTGAGAATTTTCCTGGAATATATATATATCCAAGAGTGATATTTCTCAGTAATAGTTTGTGCCTGTATCCAGGTAACTTAAGTACTTTAAATTTGGCTCTCAACTGGAGTAACCAGTCTGTATTCCCGTCATCACTTTGCAAGATTTCCTGTTTGCCCATATCCCTGACAAGATTTGTGTGTGAAAAAGAATTTGTCTTGCCTTTTCCCTCCATTCCCAGGAGGTAAACTCTTAATCCTAGGAATTTTCTGAGTGATAAGAGTATCTGTTATTTATGGTGGGCCCCTGGGACCACACCTGATAATTTATGCTAACAAGATGGCTTGGGATGGGGACTGTCTACCCCAGAAAGATCATTCATGTGACTAGAGGGTTGAGATTTTCAGTCATGTGATATCAGCCCAACCTCCAGGAAGGAGAGAGGGGCTGGAGATTGTGTTCAGACTCATGGCCAATGATGCAATCACCTGTGCCTAGGTAATGAAGCCTCTCTAAAAAGCTCTGGACTCCAGAAGTTGGATGAGCTTCCCTAGTTGGCAACACTCCTCATACCAGCACACATCAATATGCCAGGAGAGAAACATGTCCCTGGGCACAACAGAAGCCTCATATTTGGAACTCTCCCAAACCTCTCCCTATTCATCTTTCCCTTTCGTTGGTTCTGATTTACCACTTTTCCATAATAAAACTGTAATTTTAAGTACATAAGTATACAAAATTTCCAGAGTTCTGTGCTGTTTTGGCAAATTATTGAATCTGAGGAAGTCTGTCAAGACTTCAGATTTGTAGCCAGCTGCTCAGAAGTGAGGACAGCCCTGGGGACTTCTGAACTCATGATTGATGTCTGAAGTGAGGACAATCTATAAGGACTGTTCCCCCCTAACCTGTGTAGTTTTGCCAAACACCAGGTAGCACAGCATTATCTGATTTTTACAATTTTTCCAGTAAGATTGGTCTAAAGTGACACTCCATTGTTGTTTTAATTTGCATTTCTTTTCCTATAAATGAGTATATCTTCTCAAATGCTTATAGAGAAAAGGGTTTTCTCCCTTTTTGCTGCCTGTTCCCAACTTTAACTATTTTTATTGTTTTCCTGTTTTGTTTTGAGTTCTTTTGGTGCTTTGTAAAATATTTTTTATATTCTAGGTATTATTTATCTATCTCTCATTAACTGTGTCAATGTTGCCCTTTGTTGAACAGAAACACTTAATTTTGATCTAACAAAGTTTTAATAGAGATCTTCTTTAAGAAGTTCTTTCCCACCATAAAATCATAAAAATGTTATCCTAAGTGTCTCTATTCAATTTATATATATATATACATGTTTTTTATATTTTGTTTTTTAATCCATCTTTGTATCTGGTGTAAAGTTGTAATCATTTATTTTTATCCTGTAGTGAGTTAATTTATTGAAAACTACCGTCTCCAAAGAATTTTAAAATTCTGAATAAATTACCTTTATTATATAATTTATATTTAATTCTATAATTAAAAATAAAGGTGATAATATTTTTATTATATATCAGTTTCCAACATATACTGATCTTTCTCTGGGTTTTCTATCCTTTTCCATTGGTCTACATGTCTATACTTGCACCAATTATCTACTGTTTTCACTACTATGACTTTGTAGTATGTCTTAATATCTCATAGACTTATCCCACCATTTTTTTTAATTGATTTATTTCCCCATGGGACTCTAATCTTCCATGCCAATGTGTGGGTAGATACGTACTTGTGTGTGTATTAATATATATATGTGTGTGTATACATAAATATAAATTTAAATCTATATATACAGAGTTTAAAAAAATTAGCTGATTGTGATTGTAATAAATTAATAAATTGGAGAAAAGTAAACATTAAAATATTAATGCATGCCATATGTAGTGCTGATAACTATTATATTGGCATTTTTTAGATTTTTTTATACCCTTTAAAAGAGCTTCAAGTTTGTCTACATGTATCTTATATACTCTTTAAGGTAATTCCAAGCTACTTTACATTTTTAGTTAATATTACATATGGAATCATGTATCTATATAATTTTCAAGTTGATTATATCTGGTAATTTTAACAGTACTATTGATTCTAAGAAATGAATACTGTGTCTGCTGAATGTATAATTTTCATATAATAGTCACAATTTTTGTCAATATATTCTACTGCTTTTATTCTAAGTGAGTAAAAATAAATGTCTATATCTCACCTTTTTATCTTCACATATTTTTACTCATTTTTCTTATTTTATTGCATTGGCCCAAACCTCCAGGACAATGTTAAGGATATAGTAAATGCCCTCATTTCTGATGTAAAAGAAACTATGGGGTTTCCCTGGTGGCACAGTGGTTGAGAGTCCACCTGCCGATGCAGGGGACACGGGTTCGTGCCCCGGTCCGGGAAGATCCCACATGCCGCGGAGCGGCTAGGCCCGTGAGCCATGGCCGCTGAGCCTGAGCGTCCGGAGCCTGTGCTCCGCAATGGGAGAGGCCACAACAGTGAGGGGCCCACGTACCGCAAAAAAAAAAAAAAAAAGAAAAAGAAAAAATGCTCCCTTCAATCTTCCACTCTCTCTTTCCCTCTCTGTATATCTAAATGCAGAGATCTGGGAGAAAGATTTTAAGAAATCCCTTATGGGTCCTGGAGTCAAAAGGTGGAAGGAAGCAGCATCTCTGGTAGGGTCTCAGGATAATAGCTCAGGAGAGTTGGCCAACTCATATTAGTATGTGATTATGACCAAAAAATAAATTTTTATTATGTTTAGCCCCTGAGATCTTGGAGTATTTGGTTACTAAGTAGCCTAAAATACCTTAATTTGCAGCACTTACTATATTTGTTGTGTATCTCCAAGATTTAACACAAATCAAATTTTTATATCCTCTTGAAATCTTAGCTAGCAAAAATTATTACCATAAATATTCTGTGAACTTTATCATGCTTTTTTGGATTTAATGAAATAGACAATATTTTTTCTTCTTAGATTTATTTAAATTGTAAATTGGATTTATAGACTTTCTGATGTTGACCAACTATTTTTGTATTCAGGGGATGATCCTATATGAGGATGATCTTTTAATGCACTGATGAATTTACACACACATACACACACACACACACACACACACACTGATAGGGTTTTGCATTTTCTCTTGTCCCTCTATAGTCTAGTAACCTAAATACAGCCAGGATGATCCTTTACAAATATAAAACATACCAACGAACTTTTTACCTCCAATTCTTCCAATTGAGGCAGGAGACAGATGGGCCTCAGGCTGAACAGCTTAAGTTTCTTCTCTGTGGACAGAAACTCCATAACAGCTGGAGTGAGAGAGGAGGCTGGGCCCTACCCAGATAAGAGATAAAAAACCACATATTCCTCATTCTCAAAGTCAAGGAGACCTTCCCGACTACACATGCGTAGAAATGCTCCTTGGAGGTGAAAAAGGGAGGGAGTGCCACCCCATAGTAAGTGAAGTCAACTACCCATAGGCCTCTTTGCTAGAATCCATCTTGGCTAAGAGATGCGCAGGCATACATGGGGGACCCTGACATAAACCAAATACAGACTCAGAACCAGGCAAAGCAAGATGATTGGTCAAAGGAAACCCAGAAGAAATGACCCATAGAAGTGATTCAAACTACCACAACGGTGCAACTCTCTCTCTGAGCCTGCCCGTGCGTCTATCCACACGTACTGTACTCTTTTTCCTCCTAATAAACAGTTTACTTGTTTCACTACTTTCCATCCCTATGTGGAAATTCATTTCTACACAGCTGACAGGCCAGGGCCTTGTCACTGGCCACCATTCTCTGGTTGTGTAGTGGCTAGGATTCAGTACTCTCACTGCCGCTGCCCAACCTCAGTCTCTGGCCGGGAACCTAAATCCTGCTTCAAGCCACTGCAGGCTAAGGCCACCTGAGATCACAATCTCTTCCCAAAATTATTTGGTTAAGTCTTTCCAAAGATCTGCAAGGCCATTTTTTTAATACTTCCATTTCCCATTTCACTGACTCTGCTCTAGCCACACTGTTCTTCTAGTTGTTCTTTTAACGTAAGTTTTTTCACCTAATTTACTTGTCATTCTGTTTGGCTGGTATACTCTAAACACACAGGATTCTTTTCTTTTCCCCTTTGTTCAGGTCATAAATCAAATGTTCTCTTTTATATCAGTTTCCTAAAAGTAGAGCATGAGACAGCCTTGTTTATTTCTTGAGGATGTTCTCTCAGGAAAAGGGGAGTGAAGGAAGCCAAATAAAGATGGGGAACATCTAAACAAAGATATGGAATGAACATGAGAATCCTTTCAGTTTGTTCCCACATTGTTTTGGTTTCTTGGAAACAGACTTTGAGATGAAAGCTTGCAGAAGATTTATTGGTGTGTACTCTCAAGAAATACACTTCTAAGAAAATGAAAGGTTCAAATTCAGGCAGAGAGGAAGAACGTAATCCACACTATGATTTCAACTAACCCCTCCGCCCACCTTAAGAGGAACTCTGGAGTGAGACTGGCACTTCATATTTGTCCCAAGTCGAGGCAGAACACTACAGTACCCACTTCAAACCAGGAAGCTCTGTAGCACAAATTACTCCATAGAATCAGTCCCACCTTGACAGAATGGGAGCCGTTCTCTCAACTCTGTCTCAGTTAGTCATCAGCTAAAGTCCTTCCATGAGAACAAGGGTTGCCTCTCAGACTCAGTAGCTCACATCTGTTTAAGAGAAACTGTCCAGAAAAGAAGGCAGCTGTGAGTTGTTATTAGACAATATTAGCAGTTGGGGGATGTGCACACCACTTAATAAAAGGAATATTAAGAAATCACCAACAGCATCTAGTACTATCCACCCCTTGCACTGCTCAGATATACCTCCTATTCACATTACAGTAAACTGTTCCTGGAGAGAGGATAAAGTGAACCTATCTGGTTGGTCACATCTTCTGGGAAAACATACAAGACCACTGTTAGTGGGATAAACTACAGCCCTTACTCCAAGAGTTGATCCTAAGGCCATAACTGACACTCATCATTTACTTTCTCCTCTGCCTAATCACTAGATTGGGGATTAGTGTCTGGCACTCACAGCATCAACTTCAACATCTAATCAGCTCGTGGTAAAACAGAAAAACCTATCCTTTCCCCGGTATGCTTATTACTCTGATGTATTTTTCTCTATTAACTCTTGATTCCAACAGATGCATACTTACTGATGGTTTATTATTTGTTTTCTCTCACTAGATTTTAAGTTCCACATTGAGAAGAATTTGATCTTTTTTTTAAATTCAATGCTTTATACTCAGAGCCTAGAACATTTACCTACATGAAATATTCATTCAATAAATTAAGATCTTTACATTTTTGTTAGTAATTAAATTTAACTTTCAGTTTCTTTTTTTTTTTTTTTGAAGACTTCAAGTTTTAGAATAGTTGTAGGTTCACAGCAGAACTGAGAGGAAGGTACAGAGATTTCCCATATACTTCTACCTGTACACATGCACAGCTGCCCGCAGTAGCGACGTACCCCTACCAGAACAGTACATTTATTATAATGAATGAACCAACATTGACACATCACTATCACCCAAAGTCCAGTTTACTTTAGGGTTCACTCTTGGTGTTGTACATTAAGGGTTTAGACAAATGTACAATGACATGTTTCCAACATTATACTATCGTATAGAGTAGTATCAATGCTCTAAAGATCCTCCACCTATTTATCCCTCTCTCCCTCCCTCCTAACCTCTGTCAACCACTAATTTTTTAATGTCTCTATAATTTTGCCTTTTCCAAAATGTCATGTAGTTAGAATCACATGGTACACAGCCTTTTTTAGACCAGTATATTTCACTTAGTAATATGCATTTAAGGTTCCTAAATGTCTTTTCATGGCTTGATAGTTTTTTGGGTTTTGTTTGTTTGTTTGGTTGGTTGGTTGGTTTTGTTTTGTTTTCTTTTGTTTTAGCACTGAATAATATTCCATTGTCTGGACATACCACAGCATATTTATCATTTACCTAAAGAAGGATATCCAGGTTGCTTCCAAGTCTTGCCAATTAAGAATAAAGCTGCTACAAATATCTGTGTGCAGGCATAAGTTTTCAACTCATTTGAGCATATGCCAGAGTGTGATTGTTGGAACATATGGTAAGAGTATGTTTAGTTTTGCAGGAAACTGCCAAAATGTCTTTCAAAGTGGCTGTACCATTTTTCACTCCCACCAGTGAAGAATAAGAATTCATTTTCTTTTTTATATTTTTACCAGATTTTGGAATTAAAGTTACATTAATCTTTTTGAATGAATAAGGCTATTTTATGGTGTGTTTATGGAATGTTTCTTTTTAGAATGAGTTAAAAGTACCTCACCTATGGAATCATCATGGTCTGAAAATTTAGAGAAATATTCTTACCACTAAAAATCTTTAAATATTAGAAGCCAATTATAACTTTTCAATTAAAATTTAGGCAATATTTGGCAATTTATATTTTTCTAAATATGTATTGATTTTATTTACATTTTAAAATTTACATTACATAGTCCAGTCTTTAAAATAGTTCTTTATCATTTTTTATGGCATAATCTCTTTCTTTCTTTTTTTTTTCTTTCCTTTATTATTTTTGTTTTTGTCATCCCTTCTGCTAGAGTGTCTTACTAATATTTTCAAAAAACAGCTCTTGATTTAATTTTTCTAATTTTTCTTCTCTGTATTATTAATTTATAATCTCATTTCTTTTAATCTGTTCTAAATTTACTTGAATTTCTGGAACTTATTCTGCTATAGATTTAAATTCTCATCTGGTCTGCAATTAATCCTTCATTTCTTCATATTTCTTTTTATACTTTTTTTTTTTTTTTGCGGTATGAGGGCCTCTCACTGTTGTGGCCTCTCCCGTTGCAGAGCACAGGCTCCTGACGTGCAGGCCCAGCGGCCATGGCTCATGGGCCCAGCCGCTCTGCGGCATGTGGGATCTTCCCGGAACTCTCAACCACCGCGCCAACCAGGGAAGCCCCTCCTTCATATTTCTTAATGAATGTATTTAATTTTCTCTCTAAACACTATGTGTTTCTTACAAACTTTGACACATGCAGAGCTTAATATGTAATACATAATTTTGATTCATGTCTGAATATATTGTAATTTCCTTCACTATTTATTATTTATTCTTAATTATTTTCTTAAATGTTATTTAGTAGCTTATGGTTTACTTTCCAAATATATAAAAATATAAAAATGATATATAGAATTATAAAATAATTGTAAAATACATTATTTTATTTATAGACTTAGAACATAGTATTATGATGTTAATTATTTGTAACATATAGGCACCCTTTGTTGGCTTATATGTCATTGAATACTGTGATTATTCCATTTGTGGTTCTAAGGAATGTTTTTATTTTCCATTTAGATAAACTATTGTTGATAGTGCAGTAGACACTCCTTGCCTCATAGATACAGGAGACAATCTACTAAGTTTTATATCCTACTTCCATCTATAATTCATGGGTAAGTTTCTCATTTATCAGCAGAGATAAAAACCATTATGATTTTAGAGGGCTGTCATGGGGAGTATATTAGTTAGTCCAGGTTAAATATTAGCAGGCAGTCTTACTTATATTATTTTAAAATACATTACTATGCTCCAAAAGAAACTAGCTTATAGTACATCTAAGAATATCCAAGTCATCTATTTTCTTGATAGCAAAAATTGAGAAAATGAGTTTTTTAATTGTAGCCCACAGACTTAGATAATTGAATTATTCATAATCCTTGGGTCTTTCCTTTATTATTGATTGTTTAAGTTTGTTTATTTGTATTTATGTATGTTATTTTTAAATAACATTATGTTTTGGACTTCTGTGTCTACACTCACAAAGTATTTAGCTTCTTTCCTCTTTGTAGACATTTAGGATGTTCATTCCAGTTTTTCATATTATATACCATTTGCCATTATACCAAATTGTTGTACATATTTATGATTACTCTCTCAGGATGAGTTTCCCTAAGTAGACTTGTTAAGTAAAATTACAAGAACATTTTCAGAGCCTCTGATAATATTTCTAAATTTAAGTAAAGTAAGTTTCTAGCAATTAACATGCTTGTCAGCTGTGATTTCTCAGAGTGCTCATTTCTCCTCACCTTCCACCTGGTGGATTAGATTTTTTTAATTCTTTTCAAAATCAATAGGCAAAAAATTGGTTTGCATTCTTGCTAAAATTGCATTTTTTGATTGCTAGTGAGTTTGAATATTTATGCCTATGTCCGTTTTCCATTTGTATTTATTTTAGTAAATGGCTTATTATAGTCTTTGTTAATAATTCCAGTTGTGTTTTCATCTTCTGATTAGCAATTTTAAGAGTGCTTTATTAAAACTCTATCCTCTATAAGATATGCTCCATTTATTTACATCTTTATTTTCATTTTAAATTTATCTGTGTTAATTTTTGAATTACAGATTTTTTTAATTGGAGTAGCAAGATTTATCAATATTGTCTTAATATTATCTCTTTTTCCTCTAATGCTTAGATGTGCTTGTGATGTGGTGATTTAAGTATATGCCACACCATTCTTTTTTTTAAGACTTTAAAAATTGTCTTCTTTTGTAATTTTCTTTTTATGCTTTCCATAAATTTCTTATTGTATTTGTAACTATGTACTTTGTTTTTGTTTTAATAAAATAATCTTACTATTATTGAAAGCATCTTCCAGAATAATTTCAAGTCATTTTTACTAGATTATATAAAAAATGTTGACCTTCTAATATATATATTATACATATATAGTTTACCATACCATTTAAAATCACCTAGCAATTTCTAAAAAGGTCTCAATTTATTTGATTGGATGTTCCAGAAAAATAATTGACTATATATAATATTATATCTCCTATATATAATGGATATTGAGTTACCTCATTTAAAATTATAATTTTTAAACATTTTATTTTCGTTTTTTATTTTACAGAATAAGAGTTCTAAGATCTGTCAATGTACGAATGGATAAAGAAGGAGTGGTACATATATACAACGGAATATTACTCAGCCATAAAAAGGAACAATACTGAGCCATTTGTAGAGACATGGATGGATCTACAGACTGTCATACAGAGTGAAGTCAGAAAGAGAAAAACAAATATTGTATATTAATGCATATATGTGGAACCTAGAAAAATGGTACAGATGAACCAGTTTGCAGGGCAGAAATTGAGTCACAGATGTATAGAACAAACGTATGGACACCAAGGGGGGAAAGTGGCGGGGGTGGTAATGGTGTGATGAATTGGGAGATTGGGATTGACATGTATACACTGATGTGTATAAAATAGATAACTAATAAGAACCTGCTGTATAAAAAAATAAATAAAATAAAATTCAAAAAAAAAGTTCTGTCAATGTATTAAAAGTTCCTTGGATTATTGAAAACATATGGAGATATATAGAACATAACTCCAGAGAGTCATTGGTTCTGTCACTACTGTACCCAAGACTCGAGGGTTTTTTTGTGGGTTTTTTTTGCAGTATGCAGGCCCCTCACTGCCATGGCCTCTCCCGTCGCGGAGCACAGGCCCCGGACGTGCAGGCTCAGCAGCCATGGCTCACGGGCCCAGCCGCTCCGCGGCATGTGGGACCCTCCCGGACCAGGGCACGGACCCGCGTCCCCTGCATCGGCAGGCGGACTCTCAACTACCGCGCCACCAGGGAAGCCCAAGACTCGAGTTTTTGATGCTCCACTAGGGAAGCCACTGATTTAGGCTTTCTAGAACAGTATTATACAATAGAACTTTCCTTGTACCTGAATTTAGATCTCACCATGGAATGCTTTATTTAATGTATTTGGTTATTTAAATAAAACTGGTAATTTTTAAAAATTAAAGTCCCACTCAAATACAAATATGATGTTTAAATATTTGATTAGCAGTAGCTTATGTAACCTCTCCTTTCAACTAAAATATTTACTAATAAAAAGTAGAAGACACAAATACAGAGAAATAAGACTCATATCAATAAACTATCATAAGAATCTAGATGAAATCATTAATTGCTATAAAAACATAACAGAATTGAGAAACATTTCTGATGACGTTTCACCGATTAAATAGAAACTATGTCAAAATATAGAAAGTAGGAGAAAAATGGATCAATGGTTAATTGATATCTAACTCTCTTGCTATCCCAAATCCCTAAAAAAAATTTTAAAAGAGGAAAAAAAGAAAGATATATTCCTGAAATATTAAAAATTACCAGTTATATCAGTTCACTGAGCCTGAAGGGAATTAATGGATTTTTATCTTTCTCTGATCAATCTAAGATAATTTCCTTTTGTTTTCAATAACACAAAAACATGTATATAACAGGCATTTAGTCCTATTAGTATTTATTCTTAGCATTCCCTTAATAGTCATTGAAGAGGCTTTAGCACAGATTTTTCCCCAAAAAATATTTCAAGGATGAAGTAGCTTAATTACTTTCATTAAAATCCCATCACTGGATAGCTCTTCAGTTTCTCATATATTTACACATTTAAACATTTTAAACACATAAAATTAACTTTTTATTATACTTAAATGTGACTTTGTTCAAAACAGTGACTACTAACTACTCAGGCTGGCTTGATAGAGTTGAGACTTGTTGAAACCCTCTCACAACAGGGAGGCCATAAAAGCAAGGGTGATTTTTTGTGGCTGTTGTTCCCATTTTGTTTCTGAGAACATTTTTCTATCCTTCTAGTTGTGCCAGAACTTAAAGGAGCATTAGAAATCATCTTATTCAACTCCTTAAATTAAAAATCAAAGAGCTAGTGACTCAGGGAGCAGAAATGATTTGTCCAGGTCACTCCAACCAAATGGGGGAGGCAAAAATCATAACTCAGGTCTTCTATCACTCAAACCCTTGTTCTTTCCACTATTTAACTGTGCCTCCTGTATGGAAACAGACAACAAAAAAATGGATCAAAAACCATGCTTTAGATCTTGTAAACATAATCTGTGGCATAATATACAATATCTTAATGCATACCAATCAAACAAAAACTCTATTCATGCTCCTTCAAATATATTCCTGGTCACTGAATTCTAGACCAAGCCCTACATTTGTTTTTCTGACTTGGCTTCTTAGTGAGAAAAGAGAAAGTTCACCACTTTTTATATATTTTTCTCAGTATAATATTTTAACTGATCACATACCATGAATTATCTAGTCTTTTATATCAAGTACAATATTTGGATGATGCAGAGATAGAAATTATGTATGGGTAGTAGAAGGAATAATGGACTTATAAACCAAAAGAGATGGGTTCCATTAGGGGCTGATAGTGTGATTTTGAATGAGGATCTCCACTTCTCTAAAATAGTTAATTTTTAAGAATCTTGAAGAAATCAAATGAGACAGTGTGTAGGAAATGATTGAGGGGGTCCAGATCAAGATGGTAGAGTAAGAAGATCCTGAACTCACTTCTTTCTATGGACATACCAAAACAGCTCCACATAGAACAGCTATCTCTGAGAATGACCTGAAGACTGGCAGAAGAGATTTCCTACAACTAAGGATATATATAAAAAAAGGTCATATTGAGACAGGTGGGAGAGGCAGAGACAGGGTCTAGCCAGAACCCACACCCCTAGTGCAGGGACCCAAAAGCAGGAGGGATATCACAACCATATATGTTCCTCATGAGAACTGAAGGGTCTGAGCCCCACTTCAGGCTCCCTAGCCCAGGAGACCTGCACTGGGAAGACAAACCTCCACAATGTCTGGCTTAGAAAACCAGCAGGGCTTATGTCCAGGAGAGCTGGATGGCTGTAGGAAATCATGACTCTTCTTGAAGTGATTTTGCACAAACTCACTTACTCTGAATCTTAGTGCAGAAGCAGTAGCTTGAAAAATGCCTGGGTCATATGAGAATAAGATTAATTGACTAATTTTAGGATGTGTGCCAAAGGGGTAGGGATCTGATGGAATTTTCTCTGGAGAAAGAAGCATTGGAAGGCACTTTTTTTAAAAATTCTCCACCTAACTGGCCTGACACTGGCTGGCGCCATTTCTGTCACTCTCCATCAACCTAGCTAACACCTGGCACCTCTGCCCTGGCATTCCCCGAAGGAACCACCCCATCTAACTTTTTTGTCCTGACTAGCCCCTCCAAAATGGCTCCCACCCTGCCCGAACTAGGGGGCAGCCCCAGAATGGACTGGCATGATATGTTCAATGTACTGAAAGGAGAGAACTTAAAACCAAGAATAATCTACCTGGCAAGGTTTCCATTCAGAATGGAAGGAGAGGTAAGTGTCCCAGAAAAGCAAAAGCTAAAAAGTTCATCACCACTAAACCAGCCTTGCAAGAAACGTTAAGGGACTTCCTTAAATGGAAAAGAAAAGGCTATAACTAGAAACAAGAAAATTATGAAAGAAGAAATCCCACCGGTAAAGATAAATATACCATAAAGGTAGTGGAGCAGCCTCCAGTAAAGCTAGGATGAAGGTTAAAAGACAAAAGTAGTAAAATTAACCAAAACTACAATAATTAGTTAAGTGATACACAAAAAGATGTAAAATATGACATCAAAAACATAAAATGTGGGTGGGAGAGTTAAAATGTAGTGCTTTTAGAATGTGCTCAAACTTAAAAAACCATTCATTTAAAATAGACTGCTGGTCTTCCCTGGTGGCGCAGTGGTTGAGAATCTGCCTGCTAATGCAGGGGACAAGGGTTTGAGCCCTGGTCTGGGAAGATCCCACATGCCACGGAGCAACTAGGCCCGTGAGCCACAACTACTGAGCCTGCGCGCCGCAACAGGAGAGGCCGCGATAGCGAGAGGCCCGCGCACCGCGATGAAGAGTGGCCCCCGCTTGCCACAACTAGAGAAAGCCGTCGCACAGAAACGAAGACCCAACACAGCCAAAAATAAATAAATTAATTAATTAATTAAAATAGACTGCTAACTACATAGATTGTTATATATGAACCTCATGGCAACCAGAAACCAAAAACCTGTAACAGATATACAAAAATTAAATAGAGGGCTTCCCTGGTGGTGCAGTGGTTCAGAGTCCGCCTGCCGATGCAGGGAATGTGGGTTCGTGCCCCGGTCTGGGAAGATCCCACATGCCGCGGAGCGGCTAGGCCCGTGAGCCATGGCTGCTGAGCCTGCGCGTCCGGAGTCTGTGCTCCGCAACGGGAGAGACCCCAACAGTGAGAGGCCCGCGTACCGCAAAAAATAAATAAATAAATAAATAAATAGAAAGGAATACAAACCTAACAGCAAAGAAAGTTATCAAATCAGAGGGGAAGAGAACACAAAAAGAAAGGAACAGAGAAAATCTACAGAAACAACCAGAAAACAATGAACAAAATGGCAATAAGCAAATACTTAACAGTGATTATTTTAAATGTAAATGGACTACATGCTCCAATCAAAATGTGGGAATAGCAGTTCTAGTCTGAAACTTACATGAACTGAAGAAATATCTAAAAACTGCATGTTACCGAAGCTGAATCAAGAAGAAATAAGGAACAGGATTAGCTCATTGTGCATTAAAAAGTTTTAATTAGTATTTCAGACAAAATACCCACATACAAACATACCCTCCCACACAAAAGTATAGGGCCTTGGCAGTTTAACTGGAGATTCCTACCAAATATTTATGAAAAAAAAAGAGAAAAAAACCTTCTGCTTTACATAGTTTATTCCAAAAAAACAGAATGATAGAACAATCCTTAACCAACAAAACAAACACAGTGAAAGATGCTCACACAGCAAAAAATACTCACTAGTATCTTAGGAATTCTATATATTAACTAACATAACAATTAAAAACAAATTCCTATTGTAAAAATGCTATAAAAGTGGGTGGAAAAATCCAAGATTATAATTTCTATTGTATTATATTCTTTATTTCATGTTTAGTTTCCCTTTTCTTTAAGTGTTTGTAGCTGTATAATTCCCAGGAAGAAGATAAAGGAAGTAACATTAATCGAGTGCCTTTATTCTTCAAATACTGTTTGGTTATTTAAATTCAATATTTTATTTATTTAACACAGTATCTCAATGTGGGCATCATTACTTCCTTTAACAATATATTGATGGGTTTTTTAATTTGTGAAGTATCATAAAAATCTTCAAAAAATTGATAATCTACACAATTTTGATACATATCAGCATAATTTATATTCTGGGGTAAAATGATCTTACACACCTGTAAGAGAGCTGCTGAAAATAGATGATAATTCTTTACAGAAACAACACATACAACATAATTTAGTATGAAGAGAAATTTAAATGAGAGAAAGTATATTTGGATTTGTTAAATAGTAGGTTGCTGCTTCCTGCACTGGTAAATTAAGCTGTGCTCTATAATCAATGTTAGCAATACATTTAGAAAGAAAGTGAAGTGTGTTACTCACCAGGTAGGAGAAAATTTCTACAAAACATACACCCACTATGTTATTTATTGACTAAATAAAACAATAAAAATCAAGCAGTTACTGCATCCACATCAATTTACCACCATTTATCTCACAATCACTGTGATTTACTAATAAGCTACACTGAAATCACCAAAGCAGAGAGAAATTTTCGTACACAAATGTGAATCACTTACTCTTTTTAATTTGACAAGGAGTTTGATATACTTAAGTAATGTTAAGATTTTACACAGATGAATTTGCCTTGTACCTTCTACCTCAGATTTCAAAGTCACTCGGTCCACAATAGCTGATTGTCATTAAACATTAGTATAAGCACCATAACTATGATTTTCAAATTCCATTAAAAACATAATTATTTCGATCTTGCTAAATTACTGCAAGTGGTATAGAGACTCAGCTTTATGTGTAGAAATGTGTTAGCACAGAGTGAGGGGTAAGGTGACTCATCTATTCCTTCTTTGGCACACCACCACTGGGTATTATTTGTAAGTCAGAAGTAGAGCTAAATACTGGTTTGAAAGGATGGGTAAACTGTCTTCTGATTATAAATATTACTTGGTTCATATCAGCTGCTCAAGAAATATTTGCTGCATGAATGACTATACCCAGACATTGTGGTCAGCAAAATAAGTCCAAATTAGACAAGGCACTTTCCTAAGCCAATATCTTTAACACACACAAAATGTACCAACTAGGCATATAAATAACATGCCCATAGAACAGAGAAGGATGTAAATAGTTTTGATAAGAGTTCTGAAGAGATAGGGGGAAAAAAATCAAAGACTGTATTGTAGAGAGAATTATTCTGCTTAATCTTGAAGAATGTATTAATTCACACATTCACCCTTTTAAAAAACACATCCTAAGTACATATAAACATGGGCACATAGGCACTGTCCTGGGAGAGTATAAAGTATGGTGACTCTAAAGTGATGAGCAGTAACACAAACATGCTACCTGACCTCATGGAGCTTACAGTATAATAAGGAAGGGTAGAGCATCCAGAAATCACCCAAATATGTAATTTTAAAATACTAAAATAAGCTAGGGTAGGGGGAGACGAGAAAGTGAGAAGGCTTACTGGGCTTTTCAGACAAAATGACTGATCCACCACGTACAAAAGGTGAAAAAAACACATTTTGAATTCTGGGTTCCCTATCAAGTGTCAGGTTCATTGAAATGAGTGATGGGAAGAGATACTGGAGGGAATAGCAGAAGTTAAATCCTAATTCGTCATATATTCCATTTTAAAGCATTTAATTTGGAAATGACAGTGAGTTTAAGTGGTCCAAGCATTAAATAAGTTAAGGCTTTTTCAAAGAAACCAACAGACCATGAGCAATGGGTCCAAAGCATTGAACCAAGCAACCTTGAAATTTTTTTCTCTTACACAGACTCTGTCAGTCAATGCAAACTAAACAGGTAAAATAGACTTTATTTAGAGTTGTCATCAGTGCTAAAAACAAAGCCTCCCCAAACCAAAGTTATATCCCATAGAAGGAGAGCAGGAACGTTCTCACTGGGTTTGAGTCCAAGTATAATGTAGAGCCCAGACTGATAAAACAATAACTAGGATATATTTGTAAAGCAGTAAGAATATGGAATATACGTTTTGAAAGTCCTCTGCAGTAAATGTAAGCAGCTTTGTTGTTTTTATCATGGACTGGCTGTTTTCTCTAAGAAAGGTCCTAGTAAATGGAAAGGTCTCTTTTATGCTCATATTTAATCATTTTAATTACAGAACTGTAAAGTTTAAATAGATAAACACAACTCCAAGGATTTGCTAAACTTTATTGCTATTCACAGAATTGCAAAATGTTTCAACTTGGAAATAATTATAATATAGTCTTTTCTCAGTTGAAGAAACTGAGGCACGGAGAGTAGAAGTAATTTACTCAGAATCAAACAGAGAAAATGACAGTCTAGAATATGAGCTAGATCTCCCTACATCTCAACTGCCTGCTGGAACATTAGATCATGAAAAAAATAAAACAGGGCTTCGCTGGTGGTGCAGTGGTTGAGAGTCCGCCTGCCGATGCAGGGGACACGGGTTCGTGCCCCGGTCCGGGAAGATCCCACGTGCCGCGGAGCGGCTGGGCCCGTGAGCCATGGCCGCTGAGCCTGCGCGTCCGGAGCCTGTGCTCCGCAACGGGAGAGGCCACAACAGTGAGAGGCCCGCATACCGCAAAAAAAGAAAACAAAACAAAACAAAAATAAAACAAACCAGATTTTATCCCTATTTTAAGAGCATACATTTAAAGTTCAACTTCCAAGGAACATAATCAAAGAATAACTCTTCTAAAGAGGTGACGTGGTAAAAAGGGCTTTGGTTCAGGAACCATAAGATCTTTGGTCTTTTTTGTCTCAGTCAGTTTACCCTTGTAATATTAGGGAAGTTCTTTCAAATGATCCCCAGTTCACACTCTTTACATGATGGGTATGAGCTATAAAGAAAGGGAAGAGAAATATATATACAGTTGACCTATGAATAACATGGGGGTTAAGATCACCTACCCTCCAGAGAGTTGAAAATCTTACAGTCAGCCCTCTGTATCCAAGGTTCTGCATCTGTAGATTCACCCCAACCACAGATTGTGTAGTTCTCAATATTTACTATTGAAACAAATTTGTGTATGACTGGACTCACACAGTTCAAAACCCATGTTGTTCAAGGGTCAACTGTGTGTGTGTGTGTATGTGTGTGTGCGTGTGTGTGTGCGTGTGTGTATATATATATAAAATACCCATACATATATATGTATACATATACATATATATACATATATACATATATATATAATACACATACATATATACATATATATTGTTCTTCATATGGTGTTTAGCTTTACATATATATGTTTTACTAAATATATGTTTTACACATGTGTATATGCACAATTATAGCATTATACAGCAATATATGTAATGCTAAACATTATTTTAGGACATTTACATCCACTTAACTGTGTACTCACCTATATCCATTTAACTTTTACAAAACATCATGACAAATGAAGCACATCTAAGGTCTTGATGATACACTCTGTGTGTTGGGGTGACAGCTGGCAAGGGCAGAATCAAAGTGACAAGTAAGGAGGCCAGTACAATAATCCAATAGACAGATAATGGTCCTTAGATGAATGTGGTAGAGTGGAAGTGATATCAAATTACTGAAGGGTTGGAGTTTCTACATTTTGAAAACAATGCTGACAACTGGAGCTGATGGACAGGCAGCATCTTGTAGGATATATCTCCTTTCTAGACCGCCTGGTAGCTATGCTAGAATGTGAAGCATGCAAGATTAGAGGCAAATGGTCCAAGCTTCTCCACGCTTCCTGTGGAAACTTGTCGCTTAGTATCTTAGTATCTCTGGTGTTACTTCCCATGTAAAATTTGAAAGATAATTCCTGTATCACAAAGTTACTTGTGAATCAAATGAGATTACGTATAAACATGTGCTTTAAGTCCCTTTTCATAAAAAACAAACAATAGATAACATTTATTAGGTGGTGAGCATGCACCAGACAGTGTACAGGTGCTTCACATATAATTAAATCCTCAAACTCTTTCAGAAAGTTTCTGCAATTATCTCTTATTTTATTCACAAGGAAGCAAAGGCTTTAAGATTTTAATTAACTTGTCTAAGACCCTATAAATTATATATGGTGTGACTAGAGATACTTAACACTCTACACATGGTAAAATTCAATGTTATGGTCCATTTTCTTTAAAATATAAAACCACAGAAAAAGCAGTACAGAAAGGCAAGAGATATGTAGCCACAAAACAAGTAGATAACACCAAGTGTTTCAGAACTAGTCATAGGCTTGAGAAGCCATTTTATTTCTCAAACTCATGACTAGTTCTTCACAAAGAAGAGGCTACAAAAGAAATGTAATTGATCCCAAAGTGCATTTCCTGACCATGTTTAAATGCATCCATAAGGAATGTGGACATCGTTCAAGCAGCACAAGTAGAGAGGAGTAAGGTCCTTGCCAAGGGACCTGGAAAGTTAAAGAGAATCTTACCCATCAGGGACTTCTGATAGAGGTTAACTGATTATTTCGGTATGCCACTGACTCTACTCATTCTAGGAGAAGGCACCTGAATTCACTCTACGAAGACAAAGTTCATAGTATGTATCATTTTCATTCAGAAATGTTTTTAATAATAGCCAAGAGCAAAGCCTGACAGAGATGATCATTAAAAAGATGAAGAAGTGAAATTTAATTTGACTAAGAGACATAGGGTAGATTCAATGTTGAACAACAGACACAGAGTTTTGGTACATAAGATAAGGAATTAATGCCTTAAATATAAATACTTACAGAGATTTTACTATTTTTTTATAGTATTTCTTTAAAATTCCATGTGGCAAAACCAATACTGTGAACTAAATTTAAGCTGCTGTCAATGCAAGAGGAATGCTCCAAACTGAGGGCTTCAGATCTTGGGTAAACAATCCAATCAATAGTTCTTTAGTTTTTATTTTTTCCCCCCATCAGTACATATAAAGGAAATCTTGACCAGAAGAGAAGGCATAAATAATAGTAAATTTAGAAATAAGTGCATATAATTGTGTTTGTGTATATACAGATACATATGCATTTAGATGTATGTATATAATTATATACCCATATGCATGAATATCTAATCAAGATACGCTTTTATCTCAACTGTGGCATTTATTCATACTTCATAGCATATTTTATATGCAAATATATGGTGAATTCTATTTATTTCAAGGAAAGCAACTACATTTTAACCTAAGGATAAACCTTAGCTTTCTTATGGCAAAGTAAATTAAAAGCTTTGCTTGAGACAAGCCACATAAGTGGCTATTATCTTAAACTATGCAGGCTTTCTGATAAGGCAGAAAAATGGGAAAACATAGATGAAGGAGAGAAAAACTAAATATTTCTAAGGTCCACAGAAATACTCATTATAACCATAAAAAATTTTTAAAAAAAAAAAAACCTCCAATAATCCCAGTGGAAATAAAATGATGAGATAAATTGAACAGACATCATGATTTCATTATCTGGCATTGAAAATGTAATCAGCATTGCATGAGTTATATATATTTTGTTTGTAAACAAAGTGAAACTGGAAATTGAGACCAGTTTTTGGACACTGTATGTCAAGGACAATTTTAATAGGTATACAAAAAATGGAAATAAACACATTTACCTTCATCTCCTAACTTACACTACACAGGTACATGCTGTTAAAAATAGTCATTTGTATGTTCATCAAACAGCTGACTTGCAAATTCCATGAGGAGACATACTCTTGGCAGAAGCCACATGCTTGCTGACTGACCCCCCAACCTACACACACAGAGTTCTGTCTGATGCACAGTCAAGGATAACCCTGGGAATGTGTCCTGCTGACAGACTCTCTCAGGTCCCAGGCAATGGGACTCACTGAGGAAAACAGAGATGGCTTCTTCCTACCACCAGGTCCTCTGGGCAAGCAAAAATCTCAAGCCTAGCCACAAAAGAACAATGAGAGAGCATGAAAGATGTGCAGAAGTGTCATGTTTACTGTTTATTTCCATATACATATATGTGTATATATATGAAAAATATATACATATTTTTAATTTGGGATATTTCTTAAGTACGAGCAAATACAAAAATTCATACCATCACTAGTGGGTAGGGATTGCAAGCCAGATGTTAACCCCTACTCAACAGATTTTCAGACTATGGGATGCAGATATCCTAGTTGATACATGGTATTTATTACAGAATTGCTCCCCTCTCCTTCTCAAACAAGACTTTAAAAGATGCCCACGAATTCTGAATAAATATTGTAATTTGGATACATCACCTTTCCTTCCAGAGTCCTGGTAAAAAAAAAAAAAAAAAAAAGGATTGTAAAATATGAAACGTTTCATCAGCTACAGATCTGGGCACCACACACATGCTGGAAATTTTAAGGCATTTCTAGATGAAGAACAAATAAGAACTGAGTAAGAAGGGAACACTCAGCTATTTGATCCAAGTGGAAAGCAGTTTCCCTAAGAAGTAAAAAGAGACTACTTACCACAAGTAAACTAGAAACTAGAAACTAAGGTGGGAACTAAAGACAATAAAAGAATTCTTTCGAGGTCGTTGGAGAGGACACCAGCACTGTAAGCCACAGGACATGGGATGCCACCGGAGACTTTCATCAGCTGATTCTTTTTTTTTTTTTTTTTAATTTTTATTGGAGTATAGTTGATTTACAATGCTGTGTTAGTTTCAGGTGTACAGCAAATTGAATCAGTTATACATATACCTATATGCACCCTTTTTTAAAGATTCTTTTCCCATATAGGCCATTACAGAGTACTGAGTAGAGTTCCCTGTGCTATACAGTAGGTCTTTATTAGTTATCTATTTTATTTATAGTAGTGTGTATATGTCAATCCCAATTTCCCAATTTATCCCTCCCATGCCCCTTACCCCCTGGTAACCATAAGTTTGTCTTCTACATCTGTGACTCTACTTCTGTTTTGTAAGTAAGTTCATTTGTACCCTTTTTTAGATTCCACATATAAGCAATATCATATGATATTTGTCTTTCTCTGTCTGACTTACTTCCCTCAGTATGACAGTCTCCAGGTCCATCCATATCAACTGATTCTTTTTTTTTTTTTTTAAGAAATTTGGAATATTTTCCTGTTCAGAATTTCCTCATTTTTTTCTTTTTTGTTAATTTATTTATTTTTGGTCACACTGTGTGGCATGATGGATCTCAGTTTCCCGATCAGGGTTCGAACCCATGCCCCCTGCACTGGGAGCACGGACTCTTAACCACTGGACAGCCAGGGAAGTCCCAATATCAGCTGATTCTTGATAAACACATTTGTGATGCCCCCATCATCCTCACCTTTTGCCTTCTGCTGTTCATACCCTTGTGTGTTCCACTCCCATTAAGTGTGGGTGGGACCTGTTACTTGCAAATATGACAAGATGTATGTGATTATGTTACATAAGACTGCAGCATCTGTCTGGTTGAAATCTTTCTCTTTCTTTCCATGGCTGGCAGAAAGGAGGCAGGTAGCAATGTTCGGAAACCCTATATAGCAAGGAGCTGCAGAGGGTGTCTAGTTGCTGAAGGGGGCCTCCAGGTGACAGCTAGCAAAAAATCAAAACTCTCAGTAATGCGACCACTAGGAACCGAATACTGACAACAACCACACAAGAAGGGAAGCAGTTCCTTCCCCAACCAAGTCTCCTGGTGAGAACTCTGCCTTGACCAACAACTTGATTGCAGCCTTATGCTACCCTAAACAGAGAAACCTGCTAAACTATGCCTCTCATGACCCTCAGAAACTATGAGATGATAGATGTATGTTTTTAAAATTGCTAACTTTGTGGTAGTATTGATCACAGCAATAGGTAACTAATAGGAGCAAACAACTTTAGACAACTGCTAATTTGTAATCTCAACATTAACAGGACAGCATTAATGACACCAGTTTAGTCATAACAAATAAACAGTTTGAGAACTTGACAGTTCCTGAAACTTCATAGAAATGGCACAATTGAGACATTAAAAACCACAAATGATTTTGAAATAATACGAAAATTTGTTCAGGATGTATTCATGAATTTACAAGCTATCTCTATCTATCTATATGAATAGAAAGATTCTGGGAATATATGCACTACCAGTTGACAATGCTTCTCTCCATGGTAGGAATATAAGTGATTTCTCCATTGGCTTTTATATTTTTATCAAATTGAAAGATACATATTTCCTTTGCAGTTTCCCTAACTTCCTGATTGATTTTTCTTTTTAATTTGTACACAATTAAAATTTCCTCTTTGTGGTATATAGTTGCATGGGTTTTTACAAATGCATTTGTCATGTATCATGGCCTTTGTAGTCAACACAGTCCTACAACTCCAAGCTCTGGCAACCACTTACCTGTTTCCATCCCTACCACTTTCATTTTGCCTGAAAATGAAATGCCTTTCATTTTCAGTAAAATGCCTTTACGTTTCATCTATGGTGTTCATGAATAAGTAAATAGACTGTTAACTACTAACGTAATGGCTTAAAGTAGCACACAGTTTTTTTAATAGATATCAGAGGTCCAAAATGGGTCTCACTGGGCTAAAATCAACATGTTAGCAATGCTGCATTTCTCTCTGGAGCCTCTAGGAGAGAATCCATTTTCACTTCAAAAAGCCACCCACATTCCTTGGCCTGTGGCCATCTCCTTCCCTTTTCGAAGTCAACTATGTCAAGCTGAGTCCATCTCACACTTGGTAGTTCTCTGGTCTGACTTCCAGCTTCTCTTCCGTTTTTATGGACTCTTGTCCATACCGTCAGCCCATCTGGATAATCCAGGATAATTTTCCTATTTTAAAGTCAGTGCATTAGCAACTTTAATTCCATCTGAAACCTTAATACCCCTTTGCCATGTAAACTACCGTATTCACAGACTTCAGGCATTAGGATGTAGATATCTTTGGGCAATTATTATTCTGTTCACCACAGTGCTGTTTCCAGTTTTTGATGATCATAAATAAAGCTGTGTGAAGATAAATTTCAGAATTCACTGGGTTAATACCTATGTGTCAGATTTGGGCCATATGACAACTATGATCTTTAAAAGATCAATTTGATGTTGAAGTACTAGCTTTAAAAAAAAAAACTACCAAATTGTCTTCCAAAGTGACTGTCTCATTTCAAATTCCCATTAGCAATGCATGAGAGCTGCTCCCTATCCTCATAAACATTTGATATTGCCAGTTTTTAAAATTCTAAAACATTCTAATATGTGTATAGTGGTATCTCACTGTGGTTTTAATTAGCATTATTCTAGTGACTAATGATATCAACTATCTTTTCATGTGCTTATTTGCCAAATATATGTAAATGTCTGTTCAAGTGTTGTGAATATTTTTTATTGTGCTGTTGGTTTTGTATTATTAAGTTTGGGGAGTTTTTATATCTTCTCAGTATAAGTAATTCATCAGATAAGTGATTTGCAAACGTTTTCTTCATTCCACAGGTTGTCTTTTCATTTGCATAACAATGTCTTTCAAAGAGCAAAATATTTTAAAGTTTGATTGAGTCCAATTAATCAACATTTTCTTTTATGGATCATGCTTTTGATTTCTAAAAGTTCTTTAATGAACCCATTGCAACACGGATTTCTCCTAAGTTTTCTTCAAGATTTATCATTTTATATGTTGTATTTAGATCCATGATCTATTTTGAGGGTTTTTTTGTTTGTTTTGCTTGTAAGGAATGAAACAAACTCATTATTTGAAAAGGCTGTCTATCCTTTCTCTATTGAATTCCTTTTACACCTTTGTCAAAAATAAGTTGAGGGCTTCCCTGGTGGCGCAGTGGTTGAGAGTCCGCCTGCCGATGCAGGGGACACGGGTTCGTGCCCCGGTCCGGGAAGATCCCACATGCCACAGAGCGGCTGGCCCCGTGAGCCATGGCCGCTGAGCCTGCGCTCCCCTGCGGAAGAAGCCACAACAGTGAGAGGCCCGCGTACCGCAAAAAAAAATAAATAAATAAGTTGAATATATTCATATGGGTATACTTCCAGGCTCTTAACTCTGTTTGACTGATCTATGTGCCTATCCTTCTGACAATACCACGCTGTCTCATTTATACTAGCTTTACAGTAATTCTTAAAATTGGGTAAGGTGGGGCCTATGACTTTCTTCTTCATTTTCAGAATTTTAGAGTCTCAGAATTGTCTATTTTAGTTCCTTTCTTTCTCTTTCCATAGAAATTCTAGGATTGGCTTTTCAATATCTAGAAAAACTTTGGTGGGGTTTCAATTGAGAGTACCTTGAATCTAGAAATCAAATTGTTAGAGATGACATCTCAACAAAATTGAATCTTCCAATTAATAATCTCTTAATTTAGGACTTCTTTGATTTTTTTTTAATCAGTGTTTTGTAATTTTCCACATACAAATTATGCAGATAATGTTAGACTCATATATAAGCATTTAATTTTTGGTGCTATTTTAAATGGTGTTTTTAAATTCTAATTTCCACTTATTCATCACAGTTATATAAGTATATGGTTGTGACATATATACATATATATTCTACAATATGGTTAAATTCACTTATTAGTTCTAGGAGTTCTTTTATAGATTATTTGGTGTTTTCTGCTTAGACAATTCAATTCTCAGGACGATTTTTTTAATTTTTTAATTGAGGTGATATTGGTTTACAATATTATATAAGTTTCATATGTACAACCTTATATTTCTACTTCTGTATATACTTCACTGGGCTCCCCACCAAAAATTTAGTTTCTATTCGCCACACATAGTTGATCCCCTTTAGCCATTTTGCCCTCCCCGCTGTCCCTTACCCTCCAACAACCGCTATGCTGTTCTCTGTATCTACCTGTTTGTTTGGTTTGGTTTGGTTTGTTCATTTATTTTGTTTCTTTGTTTGCTTGTTTGTTTTTATTCCACATTATGAGTGAAATCATATACGGTATTTGTCTTGCTACATCTGACTTATTTCACTTAGCATAATACTCTCAAGATCCATCCATGTTGTTGCAAAGGGCAAGATTTCATCTTTTTTATGACTGAGTAGTATTCCATTGTGTGTGTGTGTGTGTGTGTGTGTGTGTGTGTGTGTGTACAGATATGATATAGATATATACCATATCTTCTTAATCCATTCATTGAAATACACTTTTGAGTTGGTATTATTTATTCTTTAAGTATATAATAGACTTTACCATGATACTGTTTGGGCCTGGAGGGGTTTTTTTTAAGATTTAATTACAAACTTTATTTTATAATATACTCAAAAAGATTTAGATCCTCTCTAATGAGATTTTAAAGAATATTCTCAGGCTCAATTCATTGATTCCATTAGCAAATTGTACTATATTCTGTTCTGTTGCTAATACTGTATCCTATTTACAACAGGACTAAGAGACAGTCCCTCTCTTCCAAATTTTTGCATATATTGTTGAAGAAAGATCTACTGAAAATGAAATATTTAGAGTTAAAGAATATTTCCAAAATGAGTAATATATTTGCTGATACCAATGGCCTATCAATCCTATGATCTTGATAGGAAGAAAATAAAAGTGTGTCTAAAATGATATAGAAGGGATTTGGGATTTTTGAAATAGAGGAAAGGAATTGACTAAGTACCAATTCTTTCCAAGGCACTGTGATGTAAGTGGAAGTTAACTGCTCAAACAAAAACAGAAGCATAGCCAAAACACTGAGTTACCTCCATTTCACATGGAATTCCAATTCCTAAGCTATTTAGTAATTTGCCCTGACACCACAAGACCAAATAGCAGAAAACTGAAGTTTTAACTTATTTCAGTAGTGTTAAAGCTCCTGCTCTTTACTTACATGATATTAGCAGATTGTTTCTAAATGGAGAAAATTAATTCACTTCTTAATTCTATTTGCCATTACTAAAAGAGGAAGCATATCCACACCCATGTTACTCTATAGAAACTGTGACTGAAGAATAGCTCACGGCTATATGCATGTGGGCTCAAGTTAGCACAATGACTGTGACAGGAAGATACCTTCCTGCTTCACGTATGTGCCTCCATCATGTGTGTGCTTTGATGCCTTCATGTCAAGTAGGAGAACCAAAACATGCCAAACTGGCCAAATTTTATTTCTAACATATTTCACTACCATAAGCCAAAGTATGGAAGCATTCTGAAGAGATTTTAACAGGTTTTCAATTGTGAGCAAGCGACTAAGTGTTTCAAGATCTCCACCTTGACTGCCCAGAAGGCAAACCTTAAAAAGAATATTCAGTAACTGATCATTGAAACTGAGTATTGTACACTGCTGAAATAACCAAAAATAACTATAAGAATTGAAAAGTTACTTCTCTGACTCAGTTTGCATCTTTTCTGTGGAGATCACTCAGTACGTTCATTTTTGGTGTGTGGAACTGGCTAAGAAAGTTAAGTACAGTTCAACAGGTGTAGGGATAAGTTTCACAAAGAAGTTAAAACAATGTTTCAGAAACTCACATCTACACATTCCAGTTACATCAAGCACCTTAACAGTATTTTTGTGACATTCTCTTACTTCTCATTTCCCATACCAAGCGCAAACTTTAATTTCAATTTTTTTCCATTTTGAGGTATATGTCTGTGACTTGGATAATGACTAAAGAATTCTAAAATGCAGTTGTCCTAATTAAAGTTAAAAGCTTTTGCACAGCAAAGGAAACCACTGACAAAACAGAAAGACAACCTACTGAATGTGAGAAAATATTTGCAAACGATATGACTGATAAGGGATTAATATCCAACATATATAAACAGCTCATACAACTCAACATCAAAAAGACAAACAACCCAGAATCTCCCAGCAGTCCAGTGGTTAAGACTCCACAACTCCAATGCAGGGGGCGTGGGTTCGATCCCTGGTCAGGGAGCTAAGATCCCACATGTCACACGGTGTGCCCCCCACCAAAAAAGAAAAAAAAGATTAAAAAATGGGCAGAAGAACTGAATAGACATTTTCCCAAAGAGGACATGTAGATGGCAAACAGGCACATGAAAAGCTGCTCAACATCACTAATCATCAGGGAAATGCAAATCAAAACCACAGTGAGGTATCACCTCATACCTCTCAGGATGGCCATCATCAAAAAGAACAAAAATAAGAAACGCTGGTGAGGATGTGGAGAAAACAGAGCCCTACACTGTGGGTGGGAATATAAACTGGGGCAGCTACTATGGAAAACAGTATGGAGGCTTCTCAAAAAACTAAAAATAGAACTACCAAATGACTCAGCAACTCTACTCCTGGGTGTATATCCAAAAAAACAAAAACACTAATTCGAAAAGATACATGCACCCCAATGTTCACAGAAGCATTATTTACAATTGCCAGGATATGGAGGCAACCTCAGTGTCCATCAACAGATGAATGGATAAAGAAGATGCGGTATATATATGCAATGGAATATTACTCAGCCATAAAAGAGAACAAAATTTTGCCATTTGCAGCAACATGAATGAACTTGAAGGGCATTATGCTAAGTGAAATAGGTCAGATACAGAAAGACAAATATTGTATATCACTTATCTGTGGAATCTAAAAATTACAAGGAACTAGGGAATGGAACAAAACAAAAGCAGATTCACAGATATAGAGAACAAACCAGTGGTTATCAGTGTGGGAGGGAGGGGCAATACAGGGATGGGGAGTGAGAGGTAATAACTACTGGGTGTAAGATAGGCTCAAGGAAGCATTATACAACACAGGGAATGTAGCCAATAATTTGTAATAACTGTAAATGGAAAAAGTCCTTTAAAACTGTATTAATTAAATTTTTTTAATTTTAAAAAATAATAGACATACACAGAAAAAAGTGCAGCTGTCTAGAGAATGAGCTAGCTTCTAACGTGTTAAATAAATAAGAGGGAGTGAGAGGTAGACTGATTTAGACTACCAAGGTGGTCAGAAAAAGCATTGATATGTTGACTCCATATCCTGTCAGCAAGCTGAACACAGATACAACTCCAGTCAGCATTCTAGCCAGCAGCTCACTCTTAAAGATGCAGAGCTAAACGCAATGGACTTCTGAGGGAAATCTCCAAATAAAATGAGTTTAAAATAAATAAATAAGCAAAAAAGAGAGAGTGTTCAGGAAAACAGAGAGAGATAAAGGGATTTCAAAGGAATTTATATAAGTGGGGCAGACCTACATTAGGAGGATTTTGAAAGAGGAAGTACCAGGAAAAAGTGCACCCATATTTGACATAATAGGAGTCAGTACCTAAGTCTAACATTAATTACTTGAGAAATGCTAGTAAAAGCACATTCAATATGTATTCAGGAAAATGTCAGAAAAATAGCAAATAAAAGTTGAAAGTGTTTGTTTAAAGGTAGCTGGATTATGATATAGAGAACTCCTGTCATCACTCTGAGTCTTTTAATATGATTCAACATTTTAAAAATATTTGCATGTATTATTCTGAAAACAATATTTATCTCTGCATAAATATTAAGCTCTGGTTAGAAATGTGACTGAACTCTCCTGAGTGGTTGGGGATAAGAAAGATATTTTTTGTTTTTGTTGCAAGTTTTTGTGCCCATATAATGTACACTCAATAAAGTAGACAAGGTATGACAGTCCATGTTATAAAAAGTTTGCAGTCTCTAATGGGTATTCAGGGTAGGAGTCAGGGTAGAGGTAGAAGGGTGGACAGAATTTAGTAGATTAGGATATGTAAATGTTATAATAGACGTATTTATACCTATAGAAAAAACTATATATGAATGTCATAGGATGTCTAGATTTCTAACTTGGACAACTAGGAGGATAAGTATTGATAGATATCCATAGAGATGAGAAACACAGAATGAATAATATGAAAAGAATCAGGAGACATATCATGGTGTGGGTAGGGAATAGGCACTTGATCAGACTAGAATCAATCAAAACTAGTATTTGAATTTTGAGTGAAGGCATAAAAGAAAAAACTTATAATTAAAATAGAATGCATACATGTATTCCCATGATGATGTCTTTTTGAGATTAATTAATTCTTGCTTGTGGGGTCGCTGGAAATTCGCTAAGCCCAGCCCATGTCCCAGCCTGTTTTTCATGTCTACCATTTGATTCTGTGTCAATCAATAATTTCACAGTAAATTATCTTTTTTCCTAAGTCAGCCAACATCGATTCTTATTTTAAACCAAAGATCCATAATAATAATACTATTAATACTAACAATAACAATAGTCTACATTAGTTCAGTAATGCAAAGAACATTTTTAAAGTGACATCTCATAAGGGGTATTTTCAAAGGCATTTTGAATTCCTGAAATTCATGCATTTCCAGATTTGTGAAACAGCAAATGAAACACAAATAGTTTGGACACTCACATTTCAGGGAAGAAATTCTATATGATTCAATTAAGTTCAACAAGCTCCTACTGAGTGACTGTTGTGTTCTTAGGTGCCAGACTGTGTAGACACCAGTCCTGTGTTAAGGGAGAAAAAGGTCTGGATTTGAAACACTATACTTTTGACAAGTTCAGGCAGAAGCCAATAATAATTTGCATAAAAACCTTGTTTCAAGGAGGAAAACTGTTCAACAAGGAAGAATATGTGGCATGTAAATGGTGAATAACAGAATGAATAACCAAGTCAAGGGAAGAGAAGTTGCAGGTAGTACTGGAACAGAGACACGAGCATGTCACATTTTAGTGACATTTAAGAACAGCAGAGTAAAGGGATTATTTGACATCTAGTGTCACCTACGCCACTCCCTGATTGGGATACATTTCTCATTGGTACCATAGTGAAAAGGTATTTGTAGATGACTCCAGAGATGAAATCATCATTTCTAGAAGGGTAAGGAGAAGGGCCTGAAACGAAGAGAAGAATCTGTTGTTTGGAGTCACCGTGGAGGTGCTTAGAATGGTCGATAGAGTATATCCTGTGATGAGTCAACCTAGAAGTTGAGGGGTCTAGTCCCCTGTCCACAATACAGGTCAGCTATACAGGTATTCTGGCTTCAGAGCTCTCTGTGGGTTTGGATGAGGCTTTTGATGTTCACACAACTTAACTTCTCCCTCTGCCCAATCCTTCTGTCTTCCTTTCCTGTACATGAAGTTGATTTGAAGAGTACTCCCTAATAAACATCCTGTTCACCACCTCAGAATCTGCTTCCTAGAGAACTGACCTGCCAGAGATGGGATGCTTCTCCAAACTGGAGCAGAAACTTTTCCAAGGTGGTCATTACTATCTTACTAGATGATAAGTACAAACAACACATTTCAGAGATACTGTCACCCACTTATCCTTTGTGCTTACCACCAGAACACGGCTACCTAGCTTAAGTACTGACTACACTAATAATTCGTATCCCTACAGTTTTAAGTACTGCCTCCCTGAACAAGCCAACCAGTGGAGAAAAAGGGCTAGTTATATTCAGTTTATGGTGCATCAGAAGTGATCATAATTCTGAACCCCTGATAAAACCAAATGCCCTCGGAATGAACTGGATGCAGTAAACTGACAGTTTTAGAAAGCTTTTGCTCTCAGAGATACTCTCAGCTGTTTCTTCAACAAGTCTGTCAAAGGTACTAAACTGCCTACAAGTTTGAAACCTTCAAACAGGTACTGACAGGAACTGGTAAGGTAGAAATACAGTTGCCAGGGGAACGCCATCTGCTGCCATTTTCCTCACTGCTAATACTTACACAGAAAGACCAAGTAATCTGGTTTATGAGCCAAGATCTTGATGGTTTACAGTGCATGTTGCACATAATTACAGAGCACCAACAGGGTAACAAAAATCTGTGTTTTTCAACTGTTGGAAGTTCAAGAAGTTCGAGGAAGAAAATGTATTACCAAAATGCTCAGGTCCTTCTTAAACTTGATGAAAGGATGCAATCAGTGAGGTCATGATAGATTACTCATCAGGTAACTAGAGACTTAATAAGACACATTGTAGAAAAGAAACTGAAGACAGCAGTTAGATTATATATTAGGAAAAAGTCTAGCTGCTATATCAAAGAGAGAAAACTGTTACTTAAATGATATAGTGGTTTATTTTGCTCTCACATAACAGTCTGACAAGGCTAGGGTATTAGGGTCATCCTACTCCTTTTGGTCATGCAGGGACTTAGGATTCTTCTCTTTCCCTGCTTTGCTACTTTTGCATTAGTTATATACATTCTAGTTAGTTAGCCCACCTGAACATTTGTTTCCTAATTTTAAAATGGAGATAAATATTCCTCATTGGGATGTCATGAAAATTAGCAGAAACAGCTTAAACAAAGCCTGTAGCACAGAAAGTATGCACAGGTTAATAAATGTTAATCTCATTTACCCTTAGAGATATATTTCTACTAATTATTTAAAACCTATTTCAGGGCTTCCCTGGTGGCGCAGTGGTTGAGAATCCGCCTGCCAATGCAGGGGACAAGGGTTCGAGCCCTGGTCCAGAAAGATCCCACATGCCACGGAGCAACTAAGCCCATGCACCACAACTATGGAAGCCCACGCACCTAGAGCCCATGCTCTACGACATGAGAAGCCACCACAATGAGAAGCCTGCACACCACAATGAAGAGTAGTCCCTGCTCGCTGCAAATACAGAAAGCCTGCGAGCAGCAACAAAGACCCAACACGGCCAAAAATTAAATAAATAAAATTAAAAATTTAAAAAAAACCTATTTCAAATGAAAATTTCTTTATGAAACTTTCCCTGACTTATCTTTGCCAATGTTTTTGGTACCCTTCTGATTTCCCATAGTAATTGGCACAGAACTTTTACATACAGTTGTTGTGTGTATGGGTTGTACACAACTATGATTTCCTGGAAGGCAGAGTGAATGCTTCAGGAGTCTGGGCATCCTAGGCAAATCCATAGTAAGAATATAGATAATATTTACCAGCGCATAAATAAGTCAAATAGGAGAGCTAAAAATGATTCAACTTGAATAATTCCTACTATTTGACAGAAGTGCCTCAAAATGCAAAACTCATCTTTATACACAAAGTAAAGCATTTACTGTTTTCACTTGTAAAACTGATTACAGCCACTTGCCAATTACATGGCTATAAGGAAAAAAAAAAAGCAAGAATGATTGTTACCAAGGGCTACAAAGGTTTGCAAAACTTTGGTTGTTGGCAGTGTACAGATAGCAAAATATTCGCTCTTGGCGTGATGTAGTGAGAGATTTGTTTAATGGCAATGCTTATTCCACTGAGTGCAAATGGATCTCACAAGGAGGCAACCTGTACTTTTAGAGATTGGACCTCTGTTGCCTTAGATGCTCTGCCAATCCCTGTCTGAGAGCTACCCAGGGCAGGAGGCCTTTATAAACCAAAAGTGTCATATATTTTTGGTTTTCTTGATTGCACACTTATCACAGTATCTGCAAGAGCCACAAGTGGTGGAATTTGTACATTTCCATGATTTTTAGTTGTTTCCATGCCTCTTTGGCTGAATTTCTATTACCTCTCTGATCAGCAGGTGGGTTTTCCCCATCTGTAATCATTGCTGTCAGAACCCCATCAAGTGAGAAAGGTTCCCTATGCCTATTCACAAGGAACTTCCACTAAATAGCAATGTATTGCTTAAAGTCATCTGTTTATAGTGACAACACAACTTTTCTCAAAGTGTATCGCACTTTGGTTTTTACAAAGCCGCATGTTTTCTTTGACTATTTTAAACAAAAACAAGACAATATGCTATTTATTAGTATGACTTATTTTATTGTTCTGGTGTTGTTCATATGGATCTTTTGTTATTTTAAGCAATAAGGATTTTTTTTGAGTGTCTTTCTTCCAAGATATTTCATTCTAGGCAAATAAATGAAAGCTTCTAAGGTGAGCTGGCAACAAATAGCCAGCATTGCTGCTCTTTCTTTTAGTCACAGATATTTCTATTTATGGTTAAGGCTTAATGTTTTTTAATTAGCTCTAAGGACACAAAAACAATATAAGAGTTCTTCCTGTTGCGTAATAAGTTATATCATTTCTCAGTAATCTTGCTCAATGTCTCAAAATGTTTTTGAATCACTTCTAATACTGTGTGGGGAGATAAACTCTCCTTTGGTCTTAAAGGAATTGAAATAATCTTTTGAGAATTTAAAATCTGTTTTCAAAGAGCGAACAAAGAAAATGAGACGATCATTTATCTGGCTTCAAAAAACAAAATATCACCCAGTGGAATATATCATTTTTTACTAACGCTACAATCTCATAGATAATCTATGGAGATCTAGCGTTTTGACATAGAGAAGGAAACATTAATTTGAAATTCTGTTTAATGAAGCATATTTGATAAAATTAAATCCTATTTATTACATCAATAGATACTTATTGATCATACTCAAGGGAGCCAGAAAAAAATCATAAAACAATCAAGAAGAATAAGGTTTAGAGTCTAGAAAGATCAACTCCACTCTTAGCAATGTTATCAGCCATTTAATTAATGTGTTTTTTAGATTTAAAAAATGGAACTAGTAAAAACTACCTTATAGTGCTTGGGACACAATAAGGCACATAGAATGCAGAGCTCCTGTGCCCTCTCCATGTGAAATCAGGGCAAATCATCCTCCTGGCATACGGATGTATTCACCAAAGAGCAATCTTCAATGAGCTTTGAGGTCCAGAGTTTGGGATTTCATAGCTAAGGTGTGATTGTTTAACTCATTGGCCACATGTTTGAACTCAATCTCTGGCTCCCATCCCTGGAGGGTTAGGCTAGCTCAAAATCCCACCCCCAACCACACAGTTATCTTTCTGATGACCAGTCTCCATCCGGAAGTTATCTAGAGGCCCATCATGGGTCACCAGATCAGTAAAAACTCTGCTGTTATCACAGGAGCTCATGAATAATGAAGACAAGTATTCATTTGGGAAATTCCAAGGGTTTTAGAATTTTCCTCCCAGGAACCAAGGACAAAGGACAGCCAAACTCTTTATTATACAACAGGTAACAATTGTCCATATGTTTTCCAACTTCCAAACTTTTGTTATAATTTTCTCCTCACTTCTCTTTTTTTCTCCATCCTAGTGAATTTATGCCTTTAGAAAAGAATCACTTTACTGTATTGTCAGGTGGTTTTCTGGAGGAAGTAAAATTAGATTCATCTGTTCATTCTACTATCTTAAACTTTCTCTAAGACATTTTTTCTTCCAAATATTATTATACATTTTGAATGAAAGAGAAAGCTGAACCACAGAGGAAGCTGAGGTTGGTTCTGCTTTATTAAAAAAAAAAAAAAAAAGAGTGACAAAAAGCTCTCTTTCTACTCTTACTGAAGTAGAAAATGTGAATCCAGACCTTGAATCCAAAAGTGGAAGAAAGGTTAAGATTTTGAGATGAAGGCAATAGTGGAATACATGTCACTCTTCACTGAGCCTTGCTGTGGTTATATGGAGACATAGCCACAAGTCCCAGAAGCTCCAGCTCTCTTTAAGGAGGCGGCTTACCTCCCTTAGGAGCAAGATTTAGTGTAGCAGTTTTAGCAGATACTAAGAAAAACTGAGAGTACAAACGTAATAAAGTTTTTTGAATTTTGCAATGGATGTTGAGTCTCTGGGGAAGAAATTTACTTACAGAGTTCTTCACTGGAAATGTGAGTTGCCCATTCACCAAGTGAGCAGATATAAATCTATTAATAAACTCTTACTAATGAAGCAGGATGCAAAACGCTAGAAGAGGAAGGAAAACTGAGATATTTTAAATATTTGGAATGGAAAGTTAAGAAAGGTGGTTTTAAGGAAGATTGGGAGCTGAGTTTTACCAGTGCACATTTTAGAATTTCTCCTAATGCAAGGGGATGCTAGAGGCCAGTCTCCAAAGGAAGAGCCTAACTGCCGAAGGAGGTACTGAGATAAATTTGTTCTATTGCTATATAAATGTTACTCCTCCCAATTAGTTTGTTGATGGAAGCTTTTAACCAATAGATCTTTTTTAACATTTTGAAATAGCTCTTAATGTTTAATTACCTAAGCAACACGTGATCACTTTAAAGAAAATTTTTTTAAAAGCATTAAAAAAATCAACAATACTCTAACACCTGTAGATGATCTCTATTAATGCACTGCTGCAGATCCACTCCTATACACGTACACATACACATTCAAGCACAAGACCACATACCCATACCCATGTACACATAGCCATACACAATAACACACATGGTCACATACCCACACATGCACGTTAGAATACATATACCTGTATACATATTTGTACGCATGTACACATACTCTGTATGAGACCCTCCTGTGTGTGACTAGTAAATCTGAGGAGGACTGAAAGCCAGTATTAGGGAAAGCTGAAGTTTAAAAAGTTCTACCAATATCTGCCTTCTATATTAAATCTGAATTTTTCCTCACTAGCAGAAAGTCCCTTTGTTCTGGAAGGTACATTTCAGCAAGCCCTTTTATTATGCAAATGTAAAGCAAGGGCTCTTTGTTCCTAGTGAAGACCTGAGTGCAATAAAACTATCAGAGTCTGTATCCTTAGAGTGAAACTGTATTCTGTTTATCAATTTTAATTGAATGTATCTTTCAGCAGACTTTGTCTTGGAAGATTATGTTTTCTTTAGAGACTTTTATTTCCTAAACTTGGATATAGATGGACCCCGGCTTATTAATAATATAATAATTATTATTATTAATTTTTGTTTTTAGGATTTATATTCTTTATTCTTAGAGTAGCTGGTTGTAGAACACGCTGGCTAGAAGAATTAAGAGAAGATCAATGTATAGATCGGACCTATTGTTTTCTCTTTGAATTCAGTTTCTATGTTAGAATTTATCTACCATGTGGCTAGTGCAGAAGGAGAAAAGTAGAGACTCATCTACCTCTTCCCATTATGTAGTCAGTGGAACCAAATGACAGCCAAAGGCAAAGCAACTTAGGGAAAGCCCCTTTAGAATGCCATTTCTTAGACTAGCCTTCTCCTAGCTTACTTATTGCCCATTCCAATTATCTTGATGACAATTTATAAGGAAGTGAGGAACCAATGTACTGCAATAAGTAGTGTTCAACAGCTTAATGTCTTCAAAATACATTTCTTCATATATTACTCGATCAATTCTGTCCTTCCATGAACAAGACAAGTAACCTTTTTGAATATAAGCTTCTACAAGGATAAGGTGAATACAGGTGAAGACAACAACATTATAATGAGTTGTTATTTGGTTAGAACTGTGAAAGCACTAAAGATGGTGCCAGGCACATGGTGGATATTCTATAAATGCTAATTGATTATACACTGGAATTCTCTGCCCTCATTGTGGGAAGGAATATAAATGACTGACAAAAGGATGCAGACTCTTAAACGTTGGGACAAGGAGCTCATCACAATGCCCTGAATACAAATTTACAAATCTTAGTTCTTATGATTGATGATGGTTTGTGCCAACCTGAGGAACTGAACTGGATTTGAAGTAACACTACCAATACTTTAGAAACACACATACAGAAAGAGAGAGAGGGAGGGAGGGAAAGAGAATGAACACTTTTGAAAAGGTAGACACTTAAAAGGCTTGAGTGTTTGAGTATACAAAAATAAGGATTTTTTCTTCAGCAAAAGAAAGGAAGAGTAGTGATAATACTACACATGTAATAGTTCCTAAATGTTTATGCTATTATATAACACATCAATTTTAATCTTATATTTACCTTAATGAGCTGTCAGACACTCAATTTCATTCATACATTAACTCTGTCAATCAATATTCATTTAGAAAAGGAAGAAAAGGCAAAGGAATGTGAAAAAGACACAAATTAGATGAAATAAAGAAGACCAAATCAGTTGTGGGAAAATTTTAAGTTGCATTTTATTTACCTATATGAATGTAATTTGAATTTAGAATCTTAGATGGGTGTCATAAAATGAGTAAACTATGTTTTGGATTCTCGATATAAGCATATCTATAACCAAGATCAGAATCTAGAAAACTGGCATGGAATAAGAAGTAAGCAACGCACATATGCATTCCATTTTCAGAACTCCCCTATGAGGCCAATAATTCCCACAAAGAGAATATGCTTGGCTGTGCCACATCTATTGTAGTTATTTAAGGGTCTAATGTCCCATTACTTCTCTGACTTCCTCAATTCCATCCCCAAAATCTCATAGGTAGTTTTGCCTATGGCAGGTTGTCTGCAGAAATGATTGAAATGCTCCCCTACTTCTATTTACTCTCTTGGAATGTCCTCTACTCTACAGACTCTGGGCTTGGCATGTGACTTGGTTTGGCCAACAGGATATTAATTTGAAAGAGCTTACACATTGGGGTTTTCTTGCTTGCTGGGTTTAAAACCCTGAGGCTACCATGCGAATGATCCCAAGTTAGCCTCTGGAAAGGCCATGTGATAGATATGTAGGTGCCCTACTGACAAGCTGTCCTATACCAGACTTATATATAAGCAAGGCTATCCTAAATCACTTAGCTGCCAGTGGACCCACCAACTGATGCCAGATAATTAGTCAAGACAACCTAGACGGGCTTCCCTGGTGGCGCAGTGGTTCAGAGTCTGCCTGCCGATGCAGGGGACACGGGTTCGTGCCCCGGTCCGGGAGGATCCCACATGCCGCGGAGCGGCTGGGCCCGTGAGCCATGGCCGCTGAGCCTGCACATCCGGAGCCTGTGCTCCGCAATGGGAGAGGCCACAACAGTGAGAGGCCCGCGTACCGCAAAAAAATAAATAAATAAAAAAAATTAACGGACAAGAAAACTCTCAGCCAAACAGAAGGAATCCCCAGGGCTTTCTCCCAGCCTATTAAGTTCATGCTACTATAAAAATATTCTCATTTTTTGATGGCTTCTGATTGCAGAATAAAAAAGATATGATACACAGTGAAATAACAGAATTAAGTTGATTCAGGATTAGTTTACTTTTGGGCCTTAAAGAAAATGGTCACCAAACTGTTTCCCGAGGCTGGCATGTCCATTGTGTGAGACTACGCAAGGTTTCTGGACACAAAGTATGCCTAAAATCTGGAAAACATGTCCAAGCTATTAATAGTTTGCCAAGGAAAAGTACTTGATATTGCAACATTACACAATTTTTAAATGCTATGCATATTAATATCAAATGGAGAAGTCTTTTCCATTTAAGCATAATAGTATTTGTACTTTTAAAATAGGATAACAACAACAACAAAAAAATAGGATAACAAAAAATCAGAGTCTAATTCTTCTGAGTTTACATTGCCAAGGTTGAATATGAATATCATTACACACTTTAACCACATCTTTGCTATTCACCTAAGGCAGCATAACCTAGATAAAGTCAGAAGAAATGAGCAAAGCCTTAACTGCAGCATTCACGTCTCTACAATCCAGAGGGTGTCATATTCATTCACCTCTTCTGCACTGAGAAGACAGGAACTCATCCTACATCTCTTTCCACAGCCCGTTGGGGCAAAACTTTTCTATGGCAGCACAGGACTCCTAAATTCTTCGGATATTATATTTTGTTAATGTATCTTGCCAGTAATGGAAATCCTCATATTTGTAGAATACAAAATTATGACCCCAGTTTTTATCTGTATTAAAGTCTTTAAGTATATCTCAATTTAAGCAAATTAAGAAGCCTAAATGAAAATATAAACAAAAGATATATGAAGGTTTGCTTGTACTCTTCAATCATAAAATCCTTCACAATGAGCAACTTGAGAAAACAAGAATAACCTTTGCATAAATGTTATTTTACTTTCTTATTTCTAGGCAAGAAGGCAAAATGAGAGCAGGTAACTAACCCCCATCCTGATTTTCCACTTAAATGATACATCAAAAAAGTAGAAAACTCTATTATTCCTAAGAATTACTGTAGAGTTAAAACCAAGAAAGTTCTAAATATTTTTCCTAAATATAGAACTTATTTTCTGCAAGAAAAAGACTAATGTTTGTCTCTGAACTTTGAAAAAGGAGTGTGCTGAAAAGTTAGAGGGCAGACCCCAACACAACTAATACAACCACAAATGATGTACAGACACTGGAAACAGAGTTTGGAAGTTGGGAGTGGATGGTATTTGAGAATCTTTCCGTTATCCATGTAAACTATCTCCCTGTGTGGAGGCCCCATGAAAAGGATCTTTTACAATAGAGGATACAAGTAGACGGGAAGATCAAGCACTTGATCCCAGCATATACCCTGTGCAAATAGTTATGAAACCCACATAGAGAAGGTGAGAATAAAGTATGCTGCTAAGTATTTCCCACAAAAACATCTTCTCTTTCTGGGAATATATCTAGACAATACTTCCCAAACTCTCTTGCAGTCAGCTATAATACATGGAATTTGAGCAGATATATGTGACTTTTCCAGACCTAGCCAAACAAAACAAAACAAAACAAAACAAAAAAACCTTCCTGTGCTGCTCCAAATCATTCTACTTCTTGTTAACTGATGGCAACCCAGGAATCCATGTGTTAAAGGTAACAGAGCTACTGCCAGCATGGGTCCTCCAATGGTACATTAAATATAGCTTCCCCACCCTCCCCACTCTCCTGCTCCAAAATGGAACTGCACTGGACCTTAATGGGAGCAATCAAAATATATCTATCATGTTGTCAAATTACACATTTGAGTCTATTTGTTATTTGTCCTACCCTAGGGTAACTAACCCATCTCCTGCTGCCTCTATTTGGGATGGTAAAATTTAAATAATAGCTTTCACCAACCCAATGTATTAAAAACAAGAGCAAACAGAGAAACATCAGTTGAAACGACAAGACAGTCTTGCAACTATCTCCTTCGTAAAATGCTCTATTGTGAGGAAGAAGAAAAAAAATTCAGTGCAATCTAACTGGACTCTTAATAAGCTTCAAAAGGACATGAAACTTTGACTTTAGGAAAAGATGGGGGCATAAAAGCAGGTGTCTTACCCTCTCATGTGAAAACATACTAAAATTACCAAAACGAAAAAAGTAACAGGGTGGAAAACACATTATAACTGCAACTAGAAAATGACAACATCCACAGGAATTATGGAGTTTGGGGACCAACTGAGGCAAGTCTTGAACGCACAGCAAATCATGAGAGAAATGGAGGTATTTCCAATTGGAGCCATGAGACACATTGCAAGTTCTCAATAGAAGACACTAGTTTTACTATAAAAGTAACAGGGTGATGTTAATGATAGTGATGACGATGATGATAATTCAGAAAACAGGAAAAAACTATGAGAAAGTTGCTGCTTTCCACTCTTGAGGAAGTAATTAAAAATGAAGCTGAAATTTTAAAGGAAGTAAAGGAAAATACCATGCCATCAAAGATTTTAAACTGTATCAAATTCTGAATATTGAATTTGTATGTGGAGGAAAAGTTTAAGCTGTTGTGTAACAATGTAGAAGAAAAGTACTAAGACTTAAAACATATTCCAGAGAAGTTGATAAATGTGGAAGACAGATAATGGGGTCATAAAAGGCAGAACTTTGTGTCCCTGAAGAGAACATACAAGCAGTAGAGCACTGATAAGAGCACTAGAAGATCTAGGCTCAAATTTGGTCTCCACTTGAACTACCCTTATCATTACCCACAGGGTAGCAATACTGGGCAATATATTTATCCTCTCCATACCCAAGGGTCATCATTTGAGAAAAAGTATAATAGTCGTATCTCTCTTACAAAATTACTGGGAATATTAAAAATGATAATACATATAAAATAATCATGACATCCTGTTAGTTCATGCTTAATGCATACTCAATATTACATGATATTGCTAAATTTAATATTTTAAATTCAAACATTTTCATCAAATAATAATTTTATTATCTAAACTTACAAATCTGAAGATCAAATGACTTGTTATAAATGGAAACATTAATGAAATGTGACCAATATTTGGATCAATTCAGTTCAGATTTTTGAACATCAAGAAACAAAATGAATTAGAATTATCTGATACTAAATAATGGACAATAAAACCTGCAATCCCTATAAAGCACCATCATTTCTCTTCCTGACCAATATTACAGGGAATAAACAGGGTAATATTCCACCTCCAAGGCCTTCTACATCCTGCCTTATTTTTTGGTTGCTGATATTGTTACCAAATATTAGCAAAATGAGAAGTGATAGAAGTGGGGCAAATAGATAAGAACCACATCTGGCCACACAGTTGCACACATACACACACCAGAACATGCAGGTCCAGTTTTCAAACTGGTATAATTCCTGGACTCTTAAATCTATAGGGGGTAAAAGAGGGATTAAGCCTATTCTGTCAGAGGGTTCATGTAGCAGATTTTCTCTCTCTGTAAAACATTATGTATAGTACTCTATTACCTATATAAGATTTTAGTTTAACAAATTTTTTTAAATAAAAAGGTATTCTGTCTTAGTGTTTGTTAAAGGTGCTTTCCTTTCAATAAGTTATTAAGAGTGTTTAAGGGGAAATTACAAAAGAATGACTCATGGAGTACTAACTCAATGCCAATTGTATTTATTCTTAATTTGTCTAATATTCATGTTTCAACAACTTGGTGAAATAAAATGTTTAAAGCAAAATGCCCAGTTAAAAGTTGAAGTAATTATTCTGAATAATTATTAAGTTTATGGAAAATAATACTCTCTCTGTATAGCCCTATAAATGAAGGGTTGATTTCTAGGAGATGAAAAAGGTCACACTGATGAATGATTGAGATAGTCTTTCATTCTTCATTAGGAGTGAATTAATTTCTTGAAGAAATAAATGATCTTCAGTTGTTAAATGTATAAATTTCATTTCAAACATGCACAGTCCTCGATCTATTTAAAGACTGATATGTCAATGATGAAATATAAATTGCAGAAACTAATCAGGTTTAGAAATCCTGAGCTCTTGGCTGTGGTTACTGCTGTGATGCTCTAGCATGAGCACATCTCAGCCTGATTATAAGAGATCAGAAGGAAGAGGTGGCATTTGGAGCAAACAGCTCCCACATAAATAGATGTGATTTGTTATGAATTATGGAAAACAGGATGAGAATTTTGAAAGGATAATTCTTAACAGACTACTCACTATCGAATAGAATGTCACAATTTCTCATATTTGAAAAGGCTGATTATGGAATTGCAAAGAAGACAGGTTTTAACCTACATTCTTTTTCTTTTTAAAAAATTTGCACATTGTATAATGCAGTATGCACATTCTTAAATTACATATTTATTTCAGGGAAAATGCAAGTGCCTTTCTTAGTCCTGCATTTGTGTTTTCCTCTAGACTGTTTTTTGATTTTGTCAACTTCAGTGTATAAAAATAGGAAGCACATTAATGTTCTGTAAATTTTTGTTAGGTGTCTTTTCAAAGATCTTCTAAGTCGTACATACTGGAAACAATGGTAATAATAAAAGTAATAAAAATGCCCTGTGCATTTATATTGTACTATATAATTGAAAATTTGTTTTTACAACTCTTATAATGCTTATCCATAATTAATCCTTTGGATAATACTGTAAGGAAGATATTTCCCAGTTCACAATTGAGGAAACTGAAACTCGGCACAGTTAGGTAATAGAAGTTAGAGAGGGCCACAGCCAGAAAAAAAGTCCTAAGCTTTCTGATACTAGAGACCAGTTTAATAAAATTCTACAACAGCTGTGTGATTAGGTTTAAATATCAATAAAAAGCAACAAAATAATATGGTAAAAATAGATAAATCGATTCTTCATTGTCTTTCAATCCCTGGATGCCCTTTCATGTTTAGTTTCAAGTTCTAGGAAAGAAAATAATCATATGGAGGCCACTTATTATCTGTGAAATCCTGGAATAGACCCTTTAAGAGTAACAGTTAAAAAATATTACCATTCTTAAATGTGCAAGGTCAGAGAAATTACTTAATTTATCAAAGTACACACAGTAATCAACAGTAAAGCCAGCATTGGAACCTAGGTCTATTTGATTACTAAACCCTTTTCATTATATCATAGCTTATAATATCTCTCATTTCAAGTAGCATGTAGTTTTCTGGCATCTACCATATGCGAAGAATAACTGCTGTCGAGAAATGCCAGTATGACTGCTCTCTTTATCCCATAAGACAGCATCTTTTGAAAATAAGTAACAGAGAGTAGACCAAGCTGCTCAAGAGTTTTCTTAGATTTAGGAATTTAGACAGAGGACACCAATATAGAAGGTCTAGCTCTATATCCTCTTTACATCCACTTTAAAAAAAAATAGGTTAGTTGTCAGCAAAACTTCAATAGTTTTGACCACTGCTGAAAATTTATCAGTCTTCATACAACTCGAATATAATCACCATATATATAAAATAAAAGACTTAAAATGACCAAAAAAATGAACAGTGAATCACAACCCACCTTGGAAATATATTAGGTCTTTGAATTCTAGAATAGGAGAATTAGCACTAAAAGAATAAACTTTTGGATTCAGAACACTGGTATTCGAATTCTAACTTCTTCTAGGTATGGCCTTGGGAAAACTATTTAACCTCTCTGTGATATAGTTTCCACATCTGTAAAAGTGGATTACAATTTCAGATACAAAAACAAAATGAAATATTCTTTTGATAGGATATTAGAAATAACTAAACATAATGATTCCAATTTCCAATGACCTCTGCAAGGAAGATTAAAGATTTGGTTGAAAATACAGAACAAAAAAATTAAAGTATTCTTGTAAGACAAGAGGAAATAACTCAGATTCCAACTTTAAGAACAGAAATAGTCTGAGAATGATTAAGTTGCTATAATACTATCACACTATCATATCTAGTTGTAGCTTATCAAATCTTACTCATTGTATGATCTGTAGAAAGTAATTTCATGTAAATTAAGTTCAGTTTCCCCCTCTGAAAAATTCAGCACATGTAAAATAGGGACTGTATGAATTTCAAGTTCTTTTCAAAATATAACAATTTTTTACATAAAGATCCTAATCTGCCATTAATCGATTTATTTAAATTCCTCAGATTTCTTTATATTCACATCCTATCCAAAGTTAATAGTACTAGCTTTCTTCATGCTATATAAACTAAACAGCCAAATGTCTTTAGAGTTCACATGAAATAATTTATTACAAGATTTCCTTGTGATAGCTCTTGTAAATATTTTTGTTAAGTGATAAAATGCAATCAATCATTAAATGAGTATTTGATCTCATTAACCATCATAGAGATAATCAATATGTAAAAGAAAAAATAAAATCACTGCAACCAACTTCTTATCGGAATAAGCCATTGCGATTACCACAAGTATTTTTCCCAATTAGTTCAACACTTTCAAGAAGTAGAACAATTTTCTCCCTTTGCTTTACCAGAAAATTGGACCTATTATTTTATTACTGTACCATTAGTGACTGTCAAAATGCTTAGTTTAGTACAGAATAGCATGAATATAAATGCTCTACTAAAGGTCCCAACGGCAGAGTAGATTCCTTTAACAGAACTGTGTTTGGGAAGATGGGCAGTACTTCAATAAAGTAAATAAAGCACAGGAAATAGCATTCTCACTTTTTTTTCCAGAGAAAAGTACAGTCTATTACTTATCTCTGAAAAAATGGGAATCCCCAAGCACATTAGCAGTTAATACATGAAAACTAGAAATCTCCTTTATTTAAAGAAGTAATATAACATTTAACACAATAGGTTGTAAATTCTCTAGTCTTACAGCTAGAGTAAGGCTCTAAAATACAGTCTTCCTAAGGTGGAGTGGTACAATTTATTTTTTTAAACCACGAGGTCCCAAGTCCAGCCACCAGCAGTCCAAAGAAGTGGATGGAAGTGAATTCTTATTTGTTAGTTTAGATTCTTTATTAAGTGCAGAGTTAAATGTAACTGAATGAATGGATGAGTGACTGTGTGCCTTGCCCACCTGCATTGACCAGTTTCTACAGTTTCAAATGCTTAATGTGTTTTTGTGAAGGAATATAGAGAACAGTTTGAGTTCTCCTTATGTCAGTGTTGTGAGATTCCTGCCCCTATCCACATCAGCTAGTCACCTTCTAAGAGTCACAACTGACTTTTCACTCCTTCTATTTTCTGAAAGGAAGGAAGTGAGGTGCCTTTTACCTGTTTTGGAGCTTCCTTGGTTAACAAAGTCCTGGGTCTTCTTGTCCTGTCCGCGTGCTCCCCAACAAGTAAACAGAAATAGGAGATGAATTCAATGCATCAGCTTGACTGCCTCCCCCTTGGCCATTAGCTATACTTCACAGACAAGAATGCTAATGTCTTCACTTTCAAATATGAAACTACTTTTAATTTGCTAGCTTATGTTTGTCTGAAACCACCAAATTCTGTATCTCATGACACTGAACCTGAATGTCATAGTGATTTTTTTTAATGCGGAGTACCATAACCCCCAATCAATTAGCCTTTCAAACATACTCATAGAAAGTAGTTATTTTCTTCTATAATTGTCAGATTATCAGTTAAATTATTACATCTGAGATCAAAATAACATGTTGCAGCTTAAATACGTGGAAGTTTGTTTCTTTCTCACACATCAGTTCAAGACTAGGAATCTAGGATTGATATTGTAGACCAAGTTCTTTCTGCTTTTTTGCTTCGCAATCCTCAACATGTGGATTCCATCTCATAGTCTAAATGGTTGCTTCAATTCCTATCATCATAACTGCCTTCTAAACAAGGGAGAGAGACCAAGGAACTCATGCCTATTCTCTTTAAGGGCAGGACTCAGAAATGGTACTTATTACATATGCTCACATTCTATTGGTTGAAACTTAGCTGAAGAGCCACACATAATATCAAGCAATAAAGGGAAATAAAGTCTTTAGTTGGGTGGCCATGTTCTACTGAGAATTTTATTACAAAGGAAGGAGAATGGAAAGTGAGTACTAATTAGCACTACCTGTCCTAATCACTTTTTCATCTACCTAAAAGCAGGAAAAATGGGCAACTGGGATCCCTATCCTTTCACTCACTATGAGCAAGGTAGTGAGAGAAATGCTGGATTTTCTAATGTCACGGACCAGGAATACCAAATATCATTTCCACTCTCTCCTCTGTCTGAGTTGAAAGTTCTTGGTAGGTTTAACAAAACCATTTTAAATTATGTGGGTATTTAGAGATAATAAAAGCAGCCATAAAATTTTAAATTTCTGATAATTTAAACATTTCTTACTCTTTACATCTGTCCTAGTTATAACTTCTTGACCAAAATACAACCAGCACAAGAGAATGTGCTAAAGGACTGTGGTTGATTAATTCATGGGTTCCATGGTCACAGTCTTTGGGAGCTGACCAAGATTCATAGCAGGCCATATTCCATCATAAATACACTCTATATACCTCTAAATGGCCAGTCCTCTTTTTGGAGATAATGTCAGTGGTCTGAAGGTGAAACTGATTGGACAGTTTTCTCAGTACCTCTATTACTGAACCCAATCAAAAATTAGTGCTGCTACCAAATGTAAAATAGATAGCTAGTGGGAAGCAGCCGCAGAGCACAGGGAGACCAGCTCGGTGCTCTGTGACCACCTGGAGGGGTGGGATAGGGAGGGCGGGAGGGAGGCTCAAGAGGGAGGGGATATGGGATATATGTACACAATATAGCTGATTCACTTTGTTATACAGCAGAAACTAACACAACATTGTAAAGCAATTATGCTCCAATAAAGACGTTAAAAAAGAAAAAGTACTGTCTCTGTGAAACAGTCCTCTTTCCTGGAGTAACAGTGAAGATTCACAAACTTCTGTAGAACCATCTATGTGCCAGAAAGTTACAAGAGTTCCAGATAACCAAGTTAGCTACACATACTGCCTATGATAATTTTTTCTAATGTTACCTCTAATATTAATTCTTTGCTATTTCAACATACATGTAGAGGATTCTTACAATATCCTAGTTTTCCAGTACCTTGAAATGCCTTCCTCAAATGATCTTGTCATTCCACTTATCTCAGCCGCTCATTCCCTTAAGTCATCCCAAAAACCTGAATCAGTTGCCACCAATGCCCAAGACCATACATACGTCTTGTTCTCTTCCAACACCTTCATAGTGACATGTGTTTCTGCATGGATATCAGGAAACCCGGAGGGAAGGGAAGAGGCAGTATTGATGCGGTAATGTAGAATTAGACAGTGAATCAGAAAAAAGTGCTTAATTTGACTGAAAAAAAAAAAAAGAACACCCTGCTGAATCAGATTGAGTATTCCTGAAGGTGTTGAAATTAAAATTTTCCCTGCCAAGTGGACATGAGAGCTCATGAAGAAAATTAAATTGTTAGAAAAACAGAGTTTCAGTTGAATACACATCTGTTTTGTAGCTATTATTTATTTATGTTATAAATTATATCATTTAAAGTAGCTAACTGGACCAAATAGTCCATATCCCCAACTACACTCTTCATCAACTACTGATGAATTACGTAAGACTTCAGAGATACTCTGCAGCATTCTCTCAAACAGAAAAAATAAAATAAAAGGAAGAAAAAAGAAATCTTAATGGACAAATGTTGGCTGTTTGCTTTTCCTCATTAGCCATCAGTATGTAAAACAATTCAGTTCTTAAACCTGACACAGAAGATCACCAGCTCCCTTACAAACCACAAAGCAATTCCTGAAATCTAGGCAGAGGTTTTGGGTCCAAGAAGCATTAAGGCCAATTATGCACAAATAACCAAATTTTCCCAAATTTCTTAAATTCATCTTAAATCAAGAATCCAGGGCACGAGAGGGAAGAGATATGGGAACATATGTATATGTATAGCTGATTCACTTTGTTATAAAGCAGAAACTAACACACCATTGTAAAGCAATTATACCCCAATAAAGATGTTAAAAAAAAAATTCAAAAACAAAAAAAAAAAGAATCCAGGGGCTTCCCTGGTGGCGCAGTGGTTCAGAGTCTGCCTGCCGGTGGAGGGGACACGGGTTCGTGCCCCGGCCCGGGAAGATCCCACATGCCGCGGAGCGGCTGGGCCCGTGAGCCATGGCCGCTGAGCCTGCACGTCCGAAGCCTGTGCTCCGCAACGGGAGAGGCCACAACAGTGAGGCCCGTGTACCGCAAAAAAAAAAAAAAAAAAAAAAGAATCCACACTGACACTGAGACTCAGATATAATGTCATTAAGTAATTCTTCTTTAATATCGCTCATAAATCATTGTTCTATGATAGAGCATTCCTCTCAGAATGGTCCCGATGGAGTTTGGGGTCCCTTGGAATTGTCTTATTCTCCTCTTTTAGAACACCCATTTCCCCCTCATGTCTCAATTACTTCAGTATATTGCTTATTGCCATTTTTCACTAATATCACTTCTGCCTTAATTGTTTGGAATTACAATGTACATGTACAATAAATGATGCTTTCAGTACCTTCACCTGCCACTTCCTCAACAACCTCTCCAATGATCCTCTGCCACCACACCTCATTCATGCATCCCCCTGGTCATACATGGTAGATCTTACCATTACAATACCAGTTGCCCATCCATAATCTGTATTGTACTCTGAGTACTCTCAGCAAGTACCTTTTTTCTTTTTCCAGCTCACTAACTCTAGTACAATGGCTTACAACTATCCTTAACCCTACTAGGTCCTGAAACTCATTGATCCTATAAAATTTAACTGTCCCTTTTACATCCTTTGCTTCCTCTTTTCCTAGATATGTTGCATGGTCAAGTATGATTACTATATTGCATATACACACTTCCCCACTTTTTCTTACTTTGCGGTATTCATTTGGTAAAACTATAATGCTGATTAACCCAAATCTTTCTGCTCCGTGCCTGTGTTCATAAAGTTGAATGCAGTTGGAACAATGCTCAAAACCTGACTAATCACCTCTCTTTGAAGGCATGGCTGTGAATCTCAAATCGACGTTTAACGCTACCAAGTGCCTGTACTCTGCTTAGCCTACCCATTTTCTCTTTTCTTGCTTAGGTGACTTTCTCATATCTTCCGCTCTCACAGAAACCCCCAATACCTCCTCCCCCATTCTCCCTCCCAGTTGATAACCTTCTACCTAATTCAATGAGACTACTGAGTCTTCTGTACACCCCCATCCCCAAATCTACCTACTTACTAACATCTATATCCATATATCCACATATTCTGCATTCTCACCTGCTACCATAAATTAACCACCCATGTTCCTTTATAAAGTCAATTGTTTAACGTTTGTATTAGGACCCCATCCTATGTCTCACGTACTCAAGGAAACCATTTCAGCACTTCTCTTTCTCCTTTCTCACTTACATCATCAGTTGTTCTTTCTTAAGTCATTCCCGTCAGAAAAAAAAAATCTGTTATCCTCTCCAATCTTACAAGGAAAGAAAAAATAAAAGCAAAAAAAAAAAAAGTCTCACTTGACTTACCAGCTACCACTCCATGTTTTTGCTCCCCTTGCAGGAAACTTCTTGAATCCGTTGTCTATGCTCATTGTTTCAAAGTCCTCTCCTCTCATTCTTGCTACATCTACTCTGATCATGCTTTTGCCATTCCTGTTCCCACACACCATAAAAATACTTTGTCAAGGTCACCAGATGACAACTTGCATTATTAAATCTAATGCTCAATTCTCAGCTCCTAATCTACTTGATTCTTCATCAGTTTTTGACTTCATTCATTCTTTTCTTCTCCTTAGTACACTTTCTCCACAAGCCTTCTCAGATACTGTGCCCTTTTTTGTATTTTTTCTTAACTCACCGGTCATATTTCATTTTCTTTTTCTAGGCCCGCCTCTTCTACTTTAACTCTTTATGTAAAATTCCCCAAGGTCCAATCCCTGGTCCTCTTCATTTACCCAAAAATGATATTTTCTTGGCGATCCTGGCTGGTCTTATGACTTAAAACCTATCTGTGAGTCAACAATTCCCATTATTATGTTTCCAGATCAGATCTCACTCCTCAACTACAGACATATATTTAAATGCCTATTAAAATCTCCACTTATGAATCTCTTGGACGTCTCAAACAGAACACGCCCTAAATTAAACTCTTTAACTTTCCCCAAAGACTCCTTCTGAAGCCTCTCCATACCAGCAGAAATCTTGACATTTCCCTTATCTCCTCTCTTTCTTTCACACTCCATGCCAAATGTGAAAGGAAATAAGGGAAGCTCTTCAATCCAAATATACATGCTAATTAGTGATCCCGCATTACCTTCACTGTTGTCCACTCTGGACAAGTAACCAACATCTGTATCACTGCAATATCTTCCTGTCTCCCTCCTTCTGTCTTTGCCCTTGACATTCCAAGGTCTAATCTCGATAGAGCAGCAGAATATACTTTTAAATTGGAGGTCATATGATGTCACTCTTCTATTCAAAATTCTCAGCTATTCCTCATTCCATTTAGAATAAAACTAAAATGGCCCGCCAAAGCTTCTGGGAGAGGGTTCTACACCACCTCTAGCATCTTCTCCTCTATTCTCCTTTGTGCTGATTCTGTTAGAGGCACCTTCGAATATTTCAGGTATGCTTTCACCTTGGGCCCTTGCAGTGGCTGTCCCCTACAACTAGAAAGCTCTTCCCCTCCACTTCCTTCAAAGGTTTGCTCAATGCCCATCTTCTCAAATAGGCCTACTCTGATCGCCGTATACAAAATTCCTACCTTAGTCTCCCCAATACACCCACATCTTACCCTGTTATACTTTATTTTTCCATACCACTTCACATTTTGCTGGAAATATGACCTTCAAATAAATGACATTTACAAATAATATAGTTATTTATTATGTTTTACTATTTCCTGCCTCTCCCTGCTAGAATGTAAGTTTTACAAGAGCAAGAATATCTGTCTGTTTTGTATATGGATCTCACCTAAGCAACTAATCTCACCTAAGAAAAAAATGCCTAGCACATATAAAGCACTCAATAAATGTATGATTAACTGAAAGAAGAAAATATCTTGGTTCTAGAGCATGGCTTCCCTTTTAATTTTTCCTTCCCTTTTCTTGTACACTAGGGAATAATTAAAATCGAAGTTATCTTAATGTTTCTCCCTAGTTAAATTAATCAGGACACTTCCTGTAGAAAAGTGACAAAAATATAACTCAAATAAACTTGAGTTAAAAAAGAGAGTGTATTGGCTTCAGTTAAGTGGGAAGCTCCTGGAGGAGGTGTAGGAAATGGTTTCAAACACAGTTCCATTCAAGGTTTCAAATAAAGTTCCTAAGTTTCTCTCTTTTCCTCAATTTCTTGGATCTATTTCTTTCTGAAGGCTGACCTGATTCCTTCCTAAGACATATGGGCTTCCTCCATGTCGTCAGGGAAGTTGGCTCTGGCAGCCCCAAATTCGCATCCTGTCAGCCTTATGTCCCCAAAGCAGGAAACAGTCTTCCCTACTAGCACCCTCAGAAATGCCTTGTGAAGGGCTCTGGCTGTCCAGATGAGAGGCACTGTCTACCTTTTAGTTGGGCTGCCAGAGGTCAGGATAGTATTCATAGCTTTACCAGGACTATGGATTTGGAAAGAGGTGGTCCCTCCAAGGAAGAAATGCTAAATAAACAACGTATCTACTTTATATCACATTCCCTTCTTTTTTCTCCTTACCCTGTCGACTGGGATGCTTCAGGGCCCAATTTCTCTCTGATGGTACAAATCAGCCAAGAAGGCATGTGTAGGGAGACAGGATAAGACAAGAAGATTCTAACTGGAGCCAAAGCGTTTGAGAACAGTGGACCTTGTCTGACCAATGCTGTCCAGAGATTTCAGACTAACTGTATTTCACTTCATTTTAATGTAATAAATATTTAAAAAGAAGAATGGTTAGTTTTATATGATTAATGAATAAAATAATATTTTTAAAACTATTAGAGTTTTACCCATTTATATTATTGTTTCAACTACATGCTCATATGTTTTTATTCATCCATCAAATCATTTATGTGTCTGTCAGATAAGAAAACTTATTCCATACCTACTATGTACAATGCAATGCACTATGCCAGTAACGGGAATGCAATGAGTAATAAGATATGTTTGATTCAAATTAACATAAATACTTAATTACATTTGCAAAATTCCATTTATGTAATCAGTTTGCTAAATCCATGATTATAGTAGATAGGTTTTGTACTTAGAAATTTCCTTTTCACTTCTCCAAAATTATCATAAATAACATTTATAGAAAGCTAACTCTGTGTCAGGCACTCTGTTAAGTATTTTTATGAATTATTTCATTTAATCCTCACAGTTTTCTGTGGGAGGTGCTATTATTACCCCCATGTTACATAAGGAAACTGATAAAAACCCAGGAATCTGTGATACAGGTCTCACAGTTTGGAAGAGGTGGAATTAGGACTCAAATCCAGTAATCTGATTTCAGACATAAAATTTTTCAACACTCTGCACTGTCTTAGCAAAATATTTTAATGACATTTAGTGCAAAGTGACCCATGACCCATATAGAAGAAATAGCCACAGACTATAGGAATGGTGCTTAATTAGGTGTGGTGTCCATCAAAAACCAATCTTAATACAAAGAATTCTATTTTCTTTTCCAAAAAAAGTAGTTTAATATGACTTACATAGACAGTTTCTAACTATAAGAGTCCAAGTGGGACTTGTGAAACAGCCAACTTATTGTTGGAGATACTGTAGTCAGAAGCAATTGCAGTAGTATAGATTCTTGCTACAAACCTTTTGTATTCAAGGGCCTTAATTACAGCCTACCTAGGAGGACGAAACAGACAATTCAAGTAAAAGAAGAGCAGATACTCCATGTTACAGCAAATGGTAACTACAAACCAGTTGTGCTTTTAAAGCTGTATCCTGGATGATCTGGATGTTATAAGCATACACAGATTATTGTAATTCTTGGAATTCCTACCTTAGAAAGAATTGTAATTGAGCATATATATAAGGAAACTCATCTACAAGCATAGCCTCTGAAGTGATGATTACAGAGACAGAAGGAAAGACACATGTATACCATGGAAGAAAGAGTATGACAAGGATAAAAGGCAATTCTGCGGATATCAGCACTTTGAACACAGAAGTGACTGAGCCCTGTCATGGAACCAATGGTATTAGGACTAGAACAATTTTTTTTTAATTGTCTCACACTTGGTAGGGTGACCTACAAAATGACTCAGTGTCCAGGGGGGCATGGTGGTTGTACAGGGGTGTGTGTGTGTGTGTGTGTGTGTGTGTGCACGCACAGAATAAAAGAATGACACAAATAGTAAAATGGATAAAAGGTGTTGTGTCATGTATGTGTTCTATCACTCACTTTCTCTTTTAGTTTGGTTGTTTACTTATTAGTCTTAAAATGTATTTCCATTAGCCTGACCTGAGAAATAATGTACTCTATTATCATATATTTATTAATAGTCATGATATTATCTTCATATATTTTCAGGGTATCAAAACATTACAGTTCATATATTTAATATTTTACACCAGAGTTTTAACCCCAGTTCATATGAACTAATTGTTAGAAATTTGCACAGTGATGAACAAGAGAGACTGAAGTCCCAAAGACTAATCCACGTTAGATGCGCACACTGCATAGCCTTGGATTCAAGGTGTAGTTTTATATTCTCACCACTTTTAATTAGAATGAAGTAACATCAAGAAGTATTTATCCAGGATTCAAGAGTTAAACGGGCACATTTAATTTTGTCATTTCCCAGGTAATCAATGCAGATTAAACTTAATGACAAAGACTAATTGAGAACTACTTATAATGTCTAAAAATTAAAATTAAACGAAGATCATTTTCTCTTTAATTGAGAAATAAGGATGAAGAGTCAGAAAAATCTCTGTGGAATGAAGGCTATATAGGGGAGGGAGCAGGTATGTGTGTGAGCAAGTCAGGCTCACAATTGTACTTTTAACCCTAGAATGCACGTTTTCAGAACAATTTCAGTCAATTTCAAAGGCAAAGGAACACAAAACACAAGTTATCATTTAAATGCAAAAAGATTTCATTAGAATTTTTATCTCCCCTTTTGGTGATGTGACAAGACGGCTGTGATATGGATTAAAGGAAATGAAAATTCCTCCACAGAAGGCAGCCAAAAAGCCTCTGCTTTGGAGTGTTCTCATTTGGGTTACAATTTCTATTATGTTTCTGTTTTAACATTACATTTGAGTTTCATCTTATTAAGCTCATTTACATTAGTATGAAAGTCAGTGTAATAATAGAATAAATTATTTTGAAATTAATGCTAAGATACTAAAGACTCCAAGGCAGCTTTGATGATTAAATTTGATTATAATGGCTAAATGTTGACAATATAATACATTCTCCAATTTCTCTGAATATTGCATCTCATGATACATTTCTTTAACTTCCTATGTTATTCTTTGTGTTCAAAAAAGCATCTCTGAATATATGTAACCATAATCTTGGTATAGGCAAAACAGAAATCTACTTAAATCAGTAAATTAAATAAGTGGATAACTAAACTAAAAAATAAATGCGTTGTTTTTATTTTTATAAAGATATGTTAAGAGCATAAATTTGTAAACCAGAGAAGAGTGTAGCCAGAGAGTGTAGAGTCATCATGTAGAGATATCTGCCAGTCATCATGTAGAGATACTGCCAAATTTAGCAATTATTTATGTGTTATACCCATTTTGGAGGCTGAAGATGGATGGTAAGAGGACGTTGTATTTAACATTGACGGGTTCATTCCATAGCAATAATCATTATGCTTTATCAACCATATTTACCATATGATAGAGGTAAAGGGCATACTGTTACTGTTCAGGGAAAACTGTACCTGAAAATTCAGCAATACCAATAAGGGTATTACCAATGGACACAGTCAAGGAAGGTTTCACGTTATTATGCCTGGAAAAGTCGCGGGAATTAGGCACATGGGCAGGAATTCCAGGCAAAAGGTAGATATAGGTGATTAGAGCTCCGCTAATTTACCAACTTGTAAGAACACCATTTCCTCCAGCACACAGGGTGATTGTCGGACTACAACAAGCCATGAGGCTGGAGAGATCATCAGGAAAGGCAGTTCATGAGGGCAGGGATATATATTAAGGCTTTTGAATTTGATATTGGACACTAAAAGATTTAGGCATGAGAGTGACATAAACATGCTGCATTAACAAAGATGGCTCTTTCAGTAGTTTGGGCAATCTTATAGATCACTGCTGTCTAGTAGAACTGTTTGTGATGATGACAGAAATGTTCTCTGTCTGCACTGTTTAATATGGTAACCACTAACCATACATGGCTATTGAGCATTTGAAATGTGGCTAGTGCTACTAAGAAACTGAATTTTTCATTTTATATAATTTTAAGCAATCTAAATTGAAATTTGAATAGCCACATGTGGCTGGAGATACCACATGGGACAGTGCAACTCTAGAGGTAGGGCTGATTTTCTCCAAGGTCATCAATAAGAGAGCAGTTGCAAAAATTTACATTTCTTTGTATGCACTATTATTTTCTCTAAATACAAGAACTTAAAAGAAGAAGTGATTTGTCTGGTAATTGTACCTGTTCTACTGTTCTCTCTCTTCTCTGAAAAATCCTCCATACTTAAACCAGTCCTCAGAAATCTCAGGAACTAAAAGCAGTGATAACAAGAAAAATGTGTCTGAAAATAATTACCTGGGTTTGGCATTCAGTCCAAATACATATTTAACCAAGCACTGGTGGGTTAAACCCTTGAAAAGTAAACTGATCAATTAATTTACCAATCATTTTTAATTCATTTAAATATGTGTTGAGTACTGTTTGCCAAACAGTATGCTAGGTGCTGGGGATAAAGTTGTAAGTCTGAACTCCTAGAAATTCACAATCCAGCAGAGTAGGCAGATATACACAGAGCTAATCATAATACAGCGAACGACATATGGTGATGGCAATTTCAATAAAATGATCATCAGACCAGAAATATGGAAGTGCTTAATTCTGCATGAAGAATTAGGGGAAAAATTGAGTCAGGAGTTGACTCTAATGTTGAGAAGAAAATTTCAAGGTCAGCTAGCAGGAGGTGGCAAAAGGTAGACGATATGAGGATGGTAGGTGAACAGGGGTGACTGGGAAGGAAGAAAACTGCATGGAGCTGAAACAGCATGATTCAAGTATGAAAACTAATTACTTGTCTTAAAAACCATATATAAACTTTTATGCCTGGAAAATAGGATGATGAATAGGGTTGAAGCTAAGAAGCCATACACTGTGTGAAAATGATAGGCATTGGATGATTTTTTTTTTTTTAATGATCTAACTTAGATTTGGATTTTTAAGGATCTGGCAGCATTGGGAAATGATAAATGATGAAGACTGAAATAGGCCACATAAATCTGGATATGACTGCACAGATGTTTTGAGATGTTTGAGGTCCATAACTAAGGTCACTAAGGCCTTCCAGTCCTGGTAATTATGTCAATTCTTCTTTTAATATGTTTTTTGTTTTGTTTTGTTTTTCTGGCTCATCAACTCCTTAACACTCATCTCTCCAAATGATTTAAAACTCCACAGCTCTCTTCATGCTATAGATCAACCTGAGACCCATTAGATGAGTGGGTAAGGGTGATAGAGAAAACAGGGATGACTGCAGGATTTGTGGCTGGAGACTGCAGAAGCTGATACTACTAATGAAATAGGGAAGACGTAGGAAGAGCCGAGATTTTGGAGGGTGGTAATGGATTCTGAGCCATTCCTGCTTCCAGCTACTCTTTATCTTTTCACTGAGTGACAGTAAAGATTACTCACCCTCTAACCAAGCACCCTGCAGCCCTAGTGAGTTTAATCTTCGTGAGGTGATTACTATCACTATACATCCATCTGGCTGGAAATCACTATCTTTCCTATCTTAGAGCATCTTCAAGCTGCATGGAGGAAATTACTTGGACACACAGTAGTTTATTGGTATGGAAAATACTTCAGCATATCCGACAGAGAAGTCTGGCTTAAAGGTTTTCTTTCCAAGTCACTTTGCTCCAGGGAAGTATGTGTAAATCAGTTAATAGCCCATGAGTTTTTGCAGAAATGGAAAATGCACTAAGGATGGAATTTTTTACAGGGAAAAGAAGAGTCAAATGCATATTGAGCTGGAATCAGATACTTTGAGTAATGCTGTTGTTTAACTTTCCTGTACCTAAACACATTGCTAGCAGTTTCCAATTGGCTTATTTCACTCAGCTGAACCTACAGATGATCAATATTTTGTAGTCGATAACTGATCTCCAGAGAATTCAGCCAGGTTTCTTTTCCTCTGCCCACATCCATAGTTCACATGTCACAGCTCCCCATGGTTCCTTTGTCCCATTTGAATTTTATAACCAGTTACTGATTATTCTTCTCGGTATTGGTGTATAGCCTTATAAGCATGAACCACCCCAATTCATGGGCATGAAATATATCCAGTCATGGTCCCAGGACTGTGCTTATAGAGTCCATTGTCCTCCACTCAAGCAGGACAAGATGGCGAACTGTGACACAGTACCCTGTGATATAAAACCAACTGCTGGCCCTCAGCTCATTTTTAACTTCTAAAAGTCTGTATTTTCTAAAATTGTATTTCGGTTGAAATAACATCATAAATTCTACACTGGAAATGAGGCTTGGGCTACAACATACACTGTAAATGCATTCAGTGCTCTGGGGCGTGTTCAGAAATATTGACTGCATTTAAAAACTAAAGCAAAAGAAAAAGACGGCCCCAAAAGCCCAAAGCCATAATATTGTTAACTTTTGAAGGAAAATAACAAAAAAATGAAGTTATTTAATGCAACCTAAAATTCCATGTAATGAATTGCTAATGAGGGTCAAAAGCCCAGGAGAAAGCCCTAAGGCGTCCACTGAGACTTCAGGGGATATTGATAGGGCATCATCCCAGTGATCTCAAGCAACTATGACCAGGTCAGTTGCCCTGGAGGTCTGTGATTTCTTAAATTTTCCTCTGTGCCCAGTCTCCTCTCCTAGAGTCTACCTCTCCTAGCCTGGGATTGTTGCTGCTTTTATCAGACATTGCCACTCTGAGAACTTCTGAGGATGCCATATTAGCTTGGGGCTGTTATCTGGACTCAGCTGCTATATCATATAGGGCCTCAGAGCACAACAGTGTCCAATATACTGGTGTCCTGGAGATACAGATGTGATTGTAGATGTGTACTGATGAGAAATGGGGAAGAATACCTCTCACCCTTTAAGACATCCACTGTTCTGTGGGCGTCTTTGGTCTTAGTATCCCAAGAGATTTTTTAATGAAACAGTTCTCTTCATTTAATATTCAGTCTCTCCTCCATCCAGTGATCTACAGCGAGTCCAACTGGGAACCCGCCTGAAGAGAACTCCAAGTGGGAGACACCAAGCTCTACCCACCCCTTCTTCTGCAAACCAGAGCTTCTTATGAGATTATGTCCTGACACTGGCTTCCCCTTGGATGAGGAATGTATATTTGCCTAGCATGAACAGAGATATGGTGGCCCTATTTGACATGTCTCACCAGGCAGAAGAGTTGTGACACCAGCAGTGAAAGCTTAACTTCAAAGCAAGACCCTAATTACTCAGGAAAAGGCAGTAAAGCAAGTGACTGAATCATCTCACCACAGCCAAGGTCAGATTTCAATATAAATATCACCTATTTTAATTAATTAGGAGTTTTAGAAATTATGATTCAAATATCATTGAGTAGATCTTACATAATCTTTTTAAATAGCATATGTTAAATATAGTCTAAAGTAGTAAAAATATCGTGGCAATTGGATTTTGGTTGATCAAAGTAATTTTATTGCCAGATGCACTGAAGTAAGTTTACTGCCAAAATTAATCAGATGATTAAAGAAGATTCTGAAAACATTCTCCAAGTGGTCATAACACCTATGCTTTCCAATATTACCTTCCTAAGATAGTTAGAATGGAGTAGTGGGGAAACAGGAGCTGGGGTAGTGCTGAGCTAGTCCTCAAATTCAAATTCTGGTTTTGACATTTACTGACTATATATAAGTTTTCAAACTAGGCTCAAATTCCACCATTGATAAGTGCAGGATGTAATCCTAACCTTGTATGATAGCAAGAATAATAAAAAATATTTGTTAGCAAGAATAATAAAAAATATAAAGTATCCAGATGCACGTCAAATAAATAGTGGATGCTCAGTAAATACTGTTACTATATTTAAAATCAATATATAACATCTCACCCTTGATCTAGATGCCAAATCTTCATTCAGCATATATTCAAATATATATGCTCAATCTATATAATGTATCAGGCACTGAGCATTATACCAGATACTATATGCTTGTCAGAAGATAATCTCCTCTCAAAATGAATAATAATAATAGAAACTAGAGAGTGAATGAAAGGGAGAGAGAAGGAGAAAGAGAAAGAGAGCTGCATAACATTTTTTGGGTTTTACTACAATCTCTCATAGTCAAAGTAAGTTCTCACAAAACATTACAAAGAAAATAGCTCTAGGTCCCTACTTTAAAAATATACTGAGCCTAAAAAGGGCTAGGTTACTTGCCCATGGTCATCCAGAATGAAAGCAACTCTAAAAAGATTTTCATTTACCACAATAAGTTCTCAAATCCTTGCATGGGAAACAAGGAATAAAAATACGTAAGTTACACATTGTACATGCAAAAATAACATCTTATAAAACAGACAAAGAATGGCAGTTTTCTATCTCATTTAGTAAAATCAAGGGTATATGCTCTCTTATTCTGTAAGGTACCACCACCACATCCTCTAAAACAGAGGGTTATCATTCTCCACACTCAAGTCGCTATGCAAAACCTTGTTATAACTGCAAAGATGCCTTATAATCCACAGCAGGTTTTCAAGAATACGTCTGTCTTATCTTGTTCATCTCTTCACTTAAGATTTGAAGCTGTGGGATATTATGAGTGGATGATATAACACTTACCTTTCTTGCTATAACTGAAAACACAGTGATATCACAGAAGACCAAAAATTAAACTAAAAGAAGATATGAAGTAGTTGTATTTAGAGTCCTGGATCTCAAACCCTGGGAAGATCTCAAAGGTAGCAAGCATATCACAGTTTCCCATTCCAACTGAACTTAAATGATGCATTTGAATACCATACTCAAGTCAGGGATTTTATAGAGGAATCTGGATTCCTAGACAGGGTTTCATACATTTTTGACTCGGACACAGAATGCCTGCTAACTTAGAGAAGCATGATGATCTTGCAAGAAGCCCTGAAGGAGCTAAGGGATGACCTTTTGGTCAATGCTGAGTGTATAGGCTGCTGCTGCTGCTATTGTAGTGAATAGCTGAGAGCAGGACTGACAAGATAGAGCATCCACTCAACTGAAGAACCTGAGATACCCATATGATGAGTACCATGAAATCAAGGATAATAACTAATACTCCAAACAAATTATTTCTCTACTGATTTCTCCAAAGCTAACCTATTTAGAAAAATCATAGAAGACTCAGGTTTTATGTATATTGAAAAGATGATCATGGGTTTGTACAATACCCTCCCGTGTTTGAGAGTCAGTTTGAAATTTCTGGTATATTACACTTACAAGTTTTATCCCTATCAACTACATTATTGAGAGAGAGAAAAAACAGGAAGGAGGAGGAAGAAAAGAATAAAAGGAAGAGAGGAAGAAAAAGGACAGCTTCCTAATGCATGCTATCGTCTTCGAGATAAAAAATTGATCACATTGAATAGGCTATTTTTGTAGAGTCAGTGACAGTGCAAAAAAAATCAATAAATCTCAATCTTTCTCATTCTCAGAGTAACAGGAATGCCTCCCATTATGCCCACTCAGGTCACTGTGTCACAGAAATGGTGAGAGAATATGAAAAAGGAAATGGGAAAAGACCCACCAGACACAAGTTGTTTCCCAGGCATCCATCTTCAGCCAAGGATTGAAAAGGGCAGGACAGACGACGACGTGTTAGTGTAACTCAGTTTTCATCAAAACTTACTATTCATCATGACACAAAACTGAACAGAAGGGAAAAAGTGTGAAGTTTGCAGTTTGTTGTTAAAATATTTTCACACTTGTTTCTCTCTCTCCTTATCTTCTGTTTTATGAAGCAGGCTAGTCAGTCAGGGCATGGATAACTACAGGCAATGAGAGAGTAAGAACTAGAATTAGACTCTCTTGCTATGGAGAGAACATGAAGTGGTCGGGATAACGGAGTTGGGTGGAGAAGAAAGAAGGGTGGGTACCTTCAATGTGAACACAATATCCAAAATGCTCATCATCCATAAATCATAATACAGGTAAGCCTTGGTATCAGGGACCCAGACAAAGTGATTGAGGTGTCCCAGAGGGAGAGTATAGCACAAGGCAGGAGGCAGGTACACAGAGGAGGATGCTTCACCAGTAGGCAGCCATCACTGTTAGCCAGTGTTGGGATCCAAGACACAAACCTGGATTTCAAGCTCTGAGCAGAGAGAAGATGAAGCAATAGGGAAATCAGAGGCCAGATGCTACTCTTGGTAATAAACATACTACCAAGACAAGATATCAGACAGAGAGAAAGACAAACCCAGGATTTGGAAATAGATGCACAAATGTGATTTTGATTGAGCTGCAGGTGTGTGAGGTGGAGCCATCTGAGTGCTTCCTATAAGATGTGAGAGGGCAAGTTGGTAGCACCCACTGCCCCTGGGGCAGTGGCTTCTGGATAAATATAAGGTATCAGACCATGTTGTATGGCCTAGCATATTAGGAAACCCAAGAAAGAATTGCTGAATTGAAGATATGAAACGACAACAAAATACAGCAAATCTGAAGGAGAAGACAGGGATTGAAGGGTAGTATGGGTGAGTTTTGCAATTACAAAGTTAGTGAAACGGGGACACAATAAGGTTTGAGGAGCGGGACAGAGGAGATGCTTCCATTCTTGGAGAGGGATGTCTCTTTTATAGGGTGATGAAACTCCAGCTTAAGGGACAACAGCTGATTAAGGAACCATACATGACTGAAGATGAGCTGCCTGATGCTAGGATAGGTCCTAAGGACTGTGTAGTTTTATACAAAGGAGAAAAGGAGGGCATAGATATGGAGAGGGATCTGATGTGACCAAAAAGCAGCAGAGCCTGATATTCCTTAGGTGCCTAACCAACTTTTGCTATCTTTAACTTCCCAGTCCTGGGGCCAGGGCCTCAGACAGAGACCTAGACATGGGACATGGGATTCCATCCTTCACTAAAGTGACACCTAGTGCAGTAACTAAACTGTCTGAGACGTAACTGGTCTATCTAGCAAACAGAACAATAATACCTACCTCATATGACTGTGTAAATGAGATCAGCATCTGAACCACATTGTAAATTTTACGTTACTATGTAAAGTTACTATGTGAATTGTTTTGTAGCAGGTAATTTTTCTGAGGGGTTGGGCACTTACAGTCCAAGGTCCAGATAAAATGCAGGAAGGTGGCACTGGGAATCCCCCTACTGTGAGAACCTGGTCCTTTCCTCAGACAAGAAGTTGTTCCAAGTCTGCCAGGTATAATGTAAGAGGGAGGATGACTGGCAGCCTCTAAGGCATACCTCGCTTCTCTGCCAACCACTGTCCTGTAGGCGCTGGTATCATCGCGCCACCTCCAGAGTGCAGGGAGCAGAGGCCCTCTCTCTGTGCACCTCCCAGCTACCAAAGCCCACACAAGTAGTGGGAGCTGAAAAAGGAGCCAAAAATCAAGGTGAACTCACAGATGTGCAAAGCAGCAAACCGAAAATATCAGTCATGTCTCCCTAGCACTGAGAAGCACAGTTCATTTGTTACACCTCAGATTACTTTAAGCCAGATGCTCTGGAGGAGACACCACAGAGCAAAACTGCACAGAAGAGATCTAAATGCGATCGTCTGCATCACAAAATAAAATAATTCTCGTGCTCCCAAGGACAATGAGTCAGAATCAGTTTACAAGTAAAACCAAGAGAAAAGGAAAGGTTTTTCTTCACTTGATGTTTTAAGACAGTTTTTAAACCAGAGCTTCTCAAACATGAATGTGCCTCTAGATCACTGGGTCCTTAGCCAAATGCAGATTCAGACTCCACAGGTCTAGGAGGAGGGAGGAAGATGCTGAATTTCAACAAGCTCCCAAGTGAGGCCAGTGCTGCTGGTATCCCAACATCATACTGAGTAGGAAGGTACTAGACAATCAGGATTGTGGATTTCAAAACAGCTATTATGACTTATACATACAGATGAAAGAAGACTGATAGGAAGGGGGAAAAGATACCATCTTATAAAGTAAGAGATCTTTGATATCAAAAAATGCTTGAAAATGCTTGCTGTTTGATGTTCTCATATGACACCGATTCTCCTTTGAAAGTGTTCACAATTTATTTGTGAAGTCAAGATATACATACACATAGACACACAAGCATGTGAAGTCAGAACTGCTGTGTACCAGGGTGAAAATCAGTATAATGCACTGGACTATCTTTTTCCTCAGTATTCTCATCTGCTAAAGAAACAAAACAATAGAACTTTGTTCACTTTAAAAAACTCTGAAGCTTCTATGGGAGTGGTTGTCACAAATAATAAGCACTCAATAAATGGTTACCATTGTCAATAATGGTAGGAACATATCAGCAGACTTCGAAAGAGTTTCTCATGTAAAGTCTCCTCAATTCTTTTTAATCTTATTATAATCTTCTGATTAAAAATCAGTAATTTCCTTTTAAATGTGGGAGAAATATTGAAAAGAATATAAAATGTTTAAATTCATGCTTAATCCAATAATTAAGAGCCATATATCTTTAATACTCACGTTGGTGAAAATCTATGCAGTATTTCTGTCAGATGATAATATATATATATATATAATACATATATATAATACAAATGTGTCTTTAAAATTAAGGTTATAGTGTATATATTGTATCTTAACATAGTCACAAAAATATATAGTAAAAATCTCCCATATTATAAAATAAGAAGTTTTAATTGTGCCTTTCAATGCATATACTATAATTTATTAAAGTATTCACTCATTACTTTTACCAGATATTTAAGATGTTTTCTATTTTTAATATTAAAATTGCATTATAATGACTGTTCTTGCAAATTTGTGCACACTTGTGGTTATGTCATCAATTCAGAAAAAAACTGCTGCACTAAAGGGTATGTGCATTTTTAAAGGTTTTGATACATATTTTCAAATTAGCCTGCAAAATGTTTTACCCATATCAACGCCCACAGGCAGTGGGGCAGCTAGTGGGAAGCATGGGTGTGTGCGTAACGGGGCAAGTGGGAGGAGAGGGGAGTCAGAGAGGGAACTGGGAGGCAGATCAGGGCTAGAGGGGATGATAAACGTTTTGACCTTTACCCTGAGCAAAATGGGCAGCATAGAAGGTTTGTAAGCAGTAGTCTGATTCAAGTTTTTACTAAATCAAGAGTCAAAGCTCTAAGCCCAGGAAGGAGTTCATTACAGTAATCCAGATGAAAGACTGCCAGGGCTGTAGGATAGAGATGGTGGATAGAGTCTGGATTCTGGATGCAGTCAAAGGCAAGGACAACAGGATTTGCTGAGTATGAGGGAAAAAATTGATAATGATGAGTTCAAGGTTTTTAGCCTGAGATAATGGGAGATGTGTCATTTCCTGAGTAGGGGAAACCTGTGGGTGGACCAGATTGACTAGGAGAAAACTCAGCCCTTCCATATGGCCAAGTTTGGTTTGAGATGTCTTTGAGACACTAAGTGGGCAGTTAAATAGACAACACAGAGCTTCTGGGGTTATTAGTCTTACCTGCTCCTCAAGTCCTTCTTGAGTTATGACTATTATTTTTCCTAAAGTGCTACTTTTCTAAAAAATAATTCATTTCTTTTTTATTAATACAAATTTATATATAGAATTATCTTTTTGCCTTTCATATACATTGTTAGATTTTCATATATTATAAAGTTGTCAATTTCTTTCCATCTTTTTTCTTGATGAAGCAAGTTCAAAATTAGATATGTTCTTATCTGTCTTCATAAGTCTGGATACTTTTATTTTTTACCATTTTCTCTTTACAAATCCTTTATTTTTTTCTCTGTATTTATCAATGTGCCTGTTCTGTTTGTGTTCTCTTATTCTTTTACCAACTTTTTTTTTTTTTTTTTTTTTTTTTTTTTACGCAGGCCTCATCACTGCTGTGGCCTCTCCCGTTGCTGAGGACAGGCTCTGGACGCACAGGCTCAGCGGCCATGGCTCACGGGCCCAGCCGCTCCGCGGCATGTGGGAACTTCCCGGACCGGGGCACGAACCCGTGTCCCCTGTATCAGCAGGCAGGCTCTCAACCACTGCGCCACCAGGGAAGCCTTCTATCAACTATTTACACTGAATACTTAATTTATTTTCATTATTTTTGCTTGCCAGTAAAATACCCAAGGCTGTGAATCTGTGCCCAATAAAAGCTTCTGTGAGAATGCAGGCATTTGTTATGCACATGGTTCTTATTCTTGAATCTTGTAGTTTTTTATATTTTGGGATCTGATTTATCCTTTGGCCAAACATTTATTTAAGATATTGTATGCTGTTCTTTACAAATGTCCAAGTTGTGTGATTTTGATGTTATGGTTTGTTATTAATTTCTATTTCTTCCAGGCAGTGATGTGTAGGCTATAAAAACTCTGCATTTTGCAATGCTAGCTTTTGTACATTTTGGGTGTATTCTTGAGAAAACATGTTAGCTGATACGAGACTAGGCACAACACAATCTATTATGTTAACCTTGTTACTTTTACTCTGAAATTAAAGGGAGCTTCCTTTTCTGTTGCAAATGATGATCTTTTTTAATCTACCAAGTGTAATTAAAGACCCCTAGCCTCACTCTCTCTTGTGCTGGCATCTTTCCCACCCTTCTATTGTTGATGATCATAGGCATCATATCACTTTGAGCCCTTTTACAACTCTGGGACATCTCCTCCTCATTTTATTACCTAAGAAGCATTACCTAAAAATGTTTTCCTGAGGACATCAGCACTTAGCAATTTTACAGGTGATCAAACTTAAATCTAACACCAAAATTACTCCTGAATTTTCTTCTTCCCAGGAAGGTTTACCCCTGCCTCTCTCCTGTGCTTGGAAGCTCTGCTGGAGTTTCAGTTAGACATACATGGGTAATGCGCCCTGTGTTCAGACATCTTGACCTCCTGTCCTCCAACTCTGGCTCCTCTAGACCTAGATCTTCTTCTCATGCTGGTAGCTCAATGAAGACACTCATGAGATAAGCAAACTAAGTTGTAGAGAGAGCACTGTCCAGATTCTGGTCAGCTACATTCCTGAGTTTGGTCATTTCAACTGGAATAGAGAGACAGGGATTTGGGTGATCTCTGTAGAAGTCACCATTTAGCCTCAAAGCTCCACACATTTTAGGAATGAGACACAGGAACTGAAAAGAGATGATAAATCCAGAATATCATGGAAGAGGACAAAATGTGGGGAGAAATAAATGGAGAAAACCAACTTGTGTGTTGGAAACAGAAATCAGATTAAATTGGAAGTAGTAAGACCCCATGGAATGGAGGCTCACTATTTATTTTTTCTTTCAACAATCATTTATTAAGTGTTAGCTATATGCCAGACACATGGTATGAGACTTGCAGTAATTTTTAAAAGAATAAAATTTTAAATTTGGTTGAATAAGATAATTGATCTGTGCGTAGTAAGCACACAAATGGTTACTGTTATTATGACTATTATCTTTGGGCTCTGGATATTTGCAGAAGGAGTTATTTTCAACCTAAGGTTATAAAAAAAAGAAAAAGTGGGGGTGAAGGAATCAAGGAAATTTTTTTGGAGGAGGTGTACTCGTCAGAGGTGTAGTTCCAAAGAAGGGAACACCTTGTCTCTACTTCACACCTAGTCCATTTGTGCTGTGTAGAACCATCCCTGGCTTCTCTCTCCTCGTGTGTTGATCAGACTCTCAGTGGGTATTAATCAAACTCATTGCTTTGCTGTCTTTTATGTCACTTAGGTGGGGTCTCTTCTTATTTGACCTAATCTGTTGGTAATTTATTCCTTGAAATGAACAGTGAGTGAATAAGACCCCAATCAACACTCAACAATAAAGACTATTTCTGCCCTGCATTTTAAATAGACACATTTTAATGAAGGGGAATTAAGGAGATTCAGATGGCATTTTATTTATTTATTTTGGTTGCACTGGGTCTTAGTTGTGGCATGTGGACTCTTAGTTGCGGTGTGCATGCGGGATCTAATTCCCCAACCAGGTATCGAACTCAGGCCCCCTGCACTGGGAACATGGAGTCTTACCCACTGGACCACCAGGGAAGTCCTCAGGTGGCATTTTAAAATGAAATGAAAACCCAATCAAATACGGATGACACCCAGGCATAAACGTCTTGCTCCATGGTCTTTTATAGGCAGTTAGTAACTAGCTGGAGGAGACCGAGGCATCACACACCATATGGTGAGATAAATATGGCTTACTTTTAAAACTGCATTTGTGTCACACAATTAAACATTAAAACTATGTACTCCTAAAGATTATGCTGCAAAACCTGAAGTTTTTGCAAGTTTCACTGTAACCACCCTGGAGATTTTTGAAGACATGAAATCTATCATTAGAAGCAGAATATCTAAGTCACATGATTCCAGCAAACTATTTTAAAAAGGTATGAATAAAAACTTGCAATCCAATCCAGGGAGCAGCTCAAATAATAACCAATATTCACTCCAAACTATACGCTCTCAATGAAGGGAAGGTATCAATGACTGTACCTCCCTGGAGCCCAGGAAAAGGAAGAAGAGCTCAGGGAGCTGGCTTGTCCCAAGAGGGAAACAAATGGAGGTGAATTACTGTAAGTCCGAGCCTTGTCTTCAGAGCATAACAGAAGAGCTTCAGTAGAACTGAGGTCAAGCAGGTGTGTTTTGACATCACTTTGCTGCTGCAGCAAAACCAAGACTGATTTAATCAGTGCACTGAATCTGGCTTGCAAAATATATCAAAACTAAGGCCCATGGGCTTCCCTGGTGGCGCAGTGGTTGAGAGTCCGCCTGCCGATGCAGGGAACACGGGTTCGTGCCCTGTTCCGGGAGGATCCCACATGCCGTGGAGCGGCTAGGCCCGGGAGCCATGGCCGCTGAGCCAGCGCGTTCGGAGCCTGTGGTCCGCGACGGGAGAGGCCACGGCAGGGAGAGGCCCGCGTACCACAAAAAAAAAAAAAAAAATTAAGGCCCAAATAGGAAAATTGGTATTTGGTTTCTAAACCCTATCCTTACTAACTTTGGGAAAGAAAAATCAAATAATACATTTTTCTCAAAATTAAAAACAATATTTTAAAATTATTTTAATCTAAATTTTTTTTTATTATTGTAAGAAAAAAATTTCCTGTCATGTTTCTTTGTCTCAACTCCAAAAACTGAAAATAACTGAAGACCACAAAGAGTACCATTTAATCAACAGTGCCAAAGCAGAAGCCTGGAGAAAAGCTCTCAAAGAAAGATGCCATGGCTTGGGGTTCCTGATTCCACTGTCATCTGTAAATGCCAGCAGTAAGACTCCTACCTCAGAGGACTGCTATGATGATTAAATGAGTTAATATGTAAACATGATTCTTATAACAGTGTCTAGAACATAATAAACAATATATGCATTTGTTGTCATTATTATTATTTTTTATTTTTATTTTGATAATATGGAGATGTAATCTAGATAGTCCAGGGTGATGGATAATTCAAATAATATTTAATAATATCTTCCATTTAATGAGCATTTAATATGTGCTAGGTGCTTTATATAAACTATCTCATTTAATTTTCACAATAATCCATGAAGTGGATACAACTGTTATCACAATTTTATAGTTTGAAAACCAGAGGCTTAAAAAAAATCAAGTCAATTGCTCAAATTAAGATTAAGTCAGGGGCTGGAAAGTAGCTGCATCAGCATTTTCTGCTCTTTAATAACTAAACCAAATGCCCAAAACAAACAAAGGGAGAATTTATAATGGCTAGGATCAGTATGTAAATCAAGTGAAATCTAACCTAAATATGTTACACTTCTGTATAGACACTATAAACAAAGTCACACATGCCACATACATGATGCAGGGGAGCAAAAATTGTCACCCTAAAATATGCCACTTTGGCATGAGGATTATTTGAGCTAAAGGCAATCAAAACCCAGCAGATTCAGGAAAAGCTCTTTACCTCCCTCTCAACTGCCTAAATTGACACAGGAAGGGGGGCCCGTAGCAGTAAGACAGCTATACCAGAGATTCCTTTTTAACTAATAAATTCATCTGCATAACAGCATAACCTTTGTTTGCCAAACATCTTCTCTCCCTTCCTGTGAATGGCCTTCCTCCCTAATCCTTTCCTCAGCTCAGGATGTAACATAAGCTTCAATTACCTGGCTGCCCTTTGAGTCTTCATATCTCCATGGGGCTTCTGCATGTTTCTAATTTTGTTTGTTTTTCTCCTGTTAATTTGTCTTATATCAATTGAATTATTAGACTAGCCAAAGAGTCTACAAGGGAAGAAGGGAACATTATTCCACCCCTACAATGACAAATACACAAATATGACAAATATATGCAAAATATACAGAGTTCAACAATTATTGTGAATAAAACAGCAATCAACAGTACGAACAGCATCTCAGGAAATCTTCTTGTACTTTAAGATTTAAGTACTTATGTCTAAAGTCTGGAACCCCTCAACTGTTTTTTCCCACAGTGTGTGTCTATGTGTAACCTCATACTTTGATACTTGCAAAGAAAAGAGGCAGCGATCTGTTGAGTTTTCAAGATAAATTCATATGGATGACAAATACTACTCTCCACTTTTAGAATGAGGGACCAGTACACGATGGTTGAAATCTCTTACAGAGGATGTGTTAATATAATAAACCTCAAATAACCCAGAGTCTGGGAATTAAAGGTTTGCTTTTTTTTTCTTCCTTCATGTCACTTAGCCAGAATGGTAAGCTAGTCCTTGTGGCCTCACCAGAGGTTCCACATGAACCCATCAGGTTTAAACTCCAGACTCTCCTTTGTTCTTTCTTGTCTCCCATCTATAACTCTACGGCACGGCTGAGCAAGCATCTACAAGAGCATACACTTCTTCCTTAGACTTCAAAACAGTGCCAATGCCACTGATAACAGTAGTAACTCTACTTAGAAAGCAAGGCTACATATTTCACTTCTAAGTTATAACCATGTACAGCTCATTTCGAAGCATTACTTGTAGACACATGAGAACTCACCTAGTCTTTTCACCTCCACACAAATCTTGCATTTGGACCTGTAATGTCTTTAAAAGTCTTAATCCTTGTGCCTTTTGTTTCCTATGGATGGAACAGGCTTGATGAACCTGTCTTATGTAATTAGCATTCATTTTTATTCATTTTTTTTGTATATTCATTCATTTTTCTCTTCCTGGTTGTTTTTAGCTCAGTGCCCTGGCAGCCTGTGTCCCACTGGAGTCCCCTCCTTCAGTACTTCTATAACATCCACACTGTGTTTCCCTCCACAAACACAGACATGGCACACCCACTGTAAGGTTTCAGAAACAAATCATCTGTGGTAGCAGGAAGAATTAATACCTACACAAGAAAAATTGTGTGTTATAATGGGGTGGAGGAGTGTTCCACAATTCAGGATTCCTAATATACAGTGAAAACTCCCAGATCTTACAGCACAAGTGCTGAAAAAAAGAGATTGTCCCAGTGTTGGTCCAGCTTCCATTTCAAAGACTGGAACCTTGATCTTATATTTGAAGGACAGGGCTTGCTTAGTAATAGAATTATTTATTTTTTTAGTATTGTATAAATAGTTTGTGGATACAGATATTGCAGCAGTTTAAAATACCGCACACCCTCAATCTAAGCTCCCTGTACCCAAAGGGTATCCTCTCTGTAAAATACTAAGACCATCAAAGTTTGGGCAAACTCCACAAGAATACTAACTTCGTGGGGGAGTCAATGGGGAGCCACATTCCCTGTCTTATACCTTTTAACACCCATCATCCTAGTTCCTAACTATTTTGAGAATAAACAGAGGTAAAATCAACCTTGGAATGACTCTAAGTTTTCATTCTCACCAATCCTTAAACACAGACCAGACTCAGGTTTAGCTCCTTATACAACCCCCTCCTCTAATCCCTATCCAAACTAAATAAGTTAAGGCCAGAACTAAAATTTGGAGGGTTTCTGTAAAACCTGAAAGCTTGTACATTTTTAAACTATAAAAAGAGAGCAAGTTTTCCCTGGTGGTGCAGTGGTTAGGAATCTGCCTGCCAACGCAGGGGACACGAGTTCGAGCCCTAGCCCAGGAAGATCCCACATGCCATGGAGCAACTAAGCCCATGCGCCAGAACTACTGAGCCTGTGCTCTAAAGCCTGCAAGCCACAACTACTGAGCCTACGTGCCACAACTACTGAAGCCTGTGCGCCTAAAGCCCGTGCTCTGCAACAAGAGAAGCCACAACAATGAGAAGTCCCCGCACAGCAACGAAGAGCAGCCCCCGCTCACCCCAACTAGAGAAAGCCCACGCACAGCAACGAAGACCCAACACAGCCAATAAATAAATAAATAAATTTATTTATTTTAAAAAAAAAAAAGAGCAAAATGTGTTATTAAGTTTCTGAAGTCCAAGTCCCCCTCCATCCTTCCCTCCCCTCAAGTTTAAAGCCCCAGAAACAGGATTAAATCAGGGTACGATCCCAAAGACGCCTTCTGATTCAGCTGATAATCTGACTTCCTAGATCTCTTCAAGTTGAATCTCAAATGCAGCATTACTGAATTCTTAAGGGTCTAAATACACATCAGTGTTTTTGTTTTTTTCCGTGGATGGCCAACGGCCAATGGTATCTAAGGATAAGGCTTATTGGCTGGCAATGTGAATCTATTACTTACAGTCATAGACTGGTCCACAATAACAATGAGAAGCAACCTTATAAATCAGTGTAATTTAAAGTATGATCCAAGGGGTTTCCCTGGTGACACAGTGGTTAAGAATCCACCTGCCAACGCAGGGGACACGGGTTCGAGCCCTGATCTGGGAAGATCCCCCATGCTGCGGAGCAACTAAGCCCGTGCGCCACAACTACTGAGCCTGTGCTCTAGAGCCCACAAGCCACAACTACTGAAGCCTGCGCACCTAGAGCCTGTGCTCCACAACAAGAGAAGCCACCGCAACGAGAAGCCTGCGCACCGCAACGAAAAGTAGCCCCTGCTCACTGCAACTAGAGAAAGCCTGTGCGCAGCAATGAAGACCCAACACAGACAAAAATAAAACAAATAAAATAAATAAAATTTTTAAAACAGTATGATCCATGATTAACTGCACCAGAATTCAGACAGGGGTTTGGGGAAATGAATATTATTGGGCTCTACCCTATATTACTAAATCAAAATCTCTAGAAAAATTTCTGGGCATCTGTATTTGAAAATGTTCCTCATTAAATTTTAATAGTGGAAATCCTCAAACCACTCTTCTAAGTCATCTCATTCTTTAGATAATATTTGGGCACATATGCACAAACAGATGTACATATATAAACATAAAAACATTCATTTTTCCTTTTGTATAACAGCTTAAGCAAATAAAACAATGCTACACTTTGCTTTTAATCGTAGCTATAAATCTTTCTGTGTTATATATGTTTAATGTGCTCTGCATTAGTACAATCTGATGGTTTTCTAACTTATTAGTAACTTCCCAGAACCTAAACCTGAACTGAGGGTTCAGGAGATATGATTTCTGTTGCCAGCTTTACAACTCGCCTTTTGAGTAATATCAGTTCTCAGCATCTTCATTCTAAAATGAGGGACTGGCTATCTTTGAGAACCATTATCAGTTCCAAAATTGAATAACTGAATTGAAGGTTGATTAGAAATCTGTGGTACTATACGGTTAAGAGACAGATTGCAAGACAAATGGCAGCCATCCACTCACGCTCTCGACAGAATACTAAGGAAAAATTGCAATCTCATCTGCCTAATTAATTCTCTAATTTGACTAAAAATTACATTTGATTTGATTTGCAAAGGGCACTGACACAGACCTTACCAATGGCTCTAAACGTGTGGTCTCCAAATGCTCGGAAGAGTTCCTTATACTAAGATCAGAGTTTCCCCAAGCAGAGAAGTTTAATGCTTACGTGGCTGATTTTGATTCCAGAAAAATATGCTAAATTCAAAAATATAGGAAATACAAATATCAAGTGGTGAAGTGACAGCTTAATTCTAACCAGAAGCAACAGTCAGAGAAGGTAAGTGATTAAGAATGACAGATAAACCACAATTGAGTAAAGGTTTATTCTTCTACAAAGCTGACGAGTCCTCCCAGAGTTGTACAGGCAAACCAAAGAAGTCCATTAAGCTACCACAAAGGAAATGCATTAGAATAGAAATTTTCTAAGATTGTTTATGTGAATGCTTAGGAGATTTGAATTGTTCCTCACGGTAGTTGCTCTTAGCAAGTCAATAAATTGAAACCAAGATATATATTTGACAACAAATACATTTGTCTATCTCATATTCGTATGTGACAACAGAGCTTCATTTTTTGGATATATTAAATTGGGGTCAGAGCGGACTGAAATATCATATACTGGACACAGGAGTCAAAAACAGGACTGAAAAGTCACACCAAGAGTGCTAGGCGCTGTATGGTAAGAGGAGGATGGGAACTGAGGCCAGATTCGGAACATGAGTCACAGGAATGTGCTAGCTTTCTGTTATTCACGAATACAGAGACATATTGCTGAAGAATTTCTGGCTTGGAAATGGAAACAAAAATTAGTGGCAAAAATATTCATGATACGTAAGGTGCTCTTAGATGCATGATATACTTTTCTGTATGTAGTGATGGATTTCAGGTGTGCTTAAACACATAGCGTGGTCAGATACTCTAATCTCAAGACAGTGAAATACTGGAATTCATGACACTCTTGGAATTTGGGGCTCTGGTTACCTGTGCTCAGCACCTGGTTGCCTCCCTCAGCCTAAAACCAGCTGGCAGCTGTTTTTTGTTTTGTTTTGTAAAACTGATATTTATTATCCAAATGTTCCTCATGAATCTCCAAAGCAGAAAAATTCAGACCAGTGAAGACTGAGGAACTCTGTTTGGGTCAATGAGAAATGTCACCTCTATATAAGTAACTATCCTCTGTTTCTCTCCCTCATATTATTTTCCAAGGGGTGTTAGTGAAAAGCCTTCCCCTGACTACTCCTGCATTTGAAGATGTTCAGTGAACAACTCAAACTCAAGATGTCCAAAAAGTCAACACATCATCTTGCTTTAGGTCCTAAACCCAATGTGCCCGTCTTGTGTGACAAGTAACGACAGCTCAGGGTGCGATAGAGGCATACCTGTTTTCTCCCGTGCAGCAGAAATGCTGACCTTTTCTGTGAAAACTATTTCGGTGTCCTGACTGGGATTCTTATTCCTGAGATGATTAAGAACACATTTCGAATTTCAAGTGGAACAGAGCACTTGAATTGAAACTAGGTCTAACTGACGGATGGTTTGTAGGTGAAGGAAGAGTTGGACATTCTCTAAAACTTTTAAAAATATCCACACCTGGCTTAGATCCCAAGGATATTATGTAGTAAAGATTATGTCTAGGAAAGTGTTCATCAGGATATGACTGCGGTGTAATATTGTTAGAGGAGCTACTATTCAGCTGCCCAAGCAGAGGGATGGAGGGAAGAGGAAGCCGTTTTCTTGGCTTGTGAAGAAGGTCAATACTTGCAATGTGCCAGGCACTGTGCTAACACTTTGTATCAAGTACCTAATTATATGTTGACAGCAACTTGATAAAGTGTGTATGGTCAATTCCTTTGAATAGACTGAAAAAGAAAAAGAAAAAAGAAAATCATCTTTCCCAAATATTACAGTAAATGGATGGGACCAAGATTTCCACCGACTGTGGTGCAGTTTATAAAATGTTCCCACTAAACCAGAAGTTTTTATTTTGACCTGTTTACAATCCACGTAATCTGTCCTTCTATTACTAAATGAACCTACTGTCTGGAGATGATTTTCAATAGTCAAATGCTACAAGCAAACTTAAGAATCATACATTAGATAGGGGACCACTGTGAGTATTTTTCTGAAATGCACACTGGAGTCCAGGTTTTAGAATACACACACACAAAAAATAAACAAAATATTAATGTTATTGATTGTCTTATAAACAAATTAAAAGGCTGAATAAATTTAGTCAGATGTATTCATTAAGCATGTACTAGATACAAGGATAGAGCATTAACAGGGGAAGAGCCCACAGTCCTTTCCCCAAAAAGCTTGGAGCATAACTTAAGAAGCTCACATCAGTAAATAATCACAATGCAAGGATAATATATTCAAACTGAGTTATCAACAAGGGACAATAGGAGACAGCTCAAAGTATAATTAATCAGCTGCAGAGGATACTAAGATGCCAGGGAATTCTTCAGAAAAGAAAAAAAAAAATGATTTGAATACTGAAAAATGACCAGGTGTGATCCTAAAGTGTATGTCTGTACTGGGGGCAGGGGCATGGAGGCACGAGGGTTGGTGCCTATTTGGAAACAGTGACTGTCGATACTTGAGAATAGTGACAAATGGGAAGATGAGTGTGGGACAGGTTATGAGGTGCTCTGTATGCCTGCATCTGGATTTGGACTTCAATTTTCCCAGAGGGCAAAAACTTGTAGCTTTTTGACCTGCAGATGCATTCCGTCGGTTCAGAAGGATGTTTTTAAATTAACTGGCCACCCAGCACTCTAGGACCTATTGTCTAGACACTCCTTTTGTTCATGTTACCTACTGACCCGCCTGGCCCACAAAGGCATTTTTGGTGTGCAACCCCTGTTATGATGCATGGTCCATCAAACATTTTGAATCTACAGTGATAAGATCTGGATTATTAAGAACATTCTCATGAAAATGTATTAAAACAAGGAAAAACAAGTTTAAGATCCCAAAATATAGACAACATGTATCCGAGCTACAACAATGGCAAAAGAGATAGATAAAAGAGCAAAGAATCTGTGGCAGAATGAACAAGATATAATGATTAATCAAATATTAATAACTGTTATAGGAAGGGGGAAATTGATAAAGTTTCAATTTCCAACTTCCTATGATCATATATAATTACACAAAGTAAAAGAAAAGTGATAAATAAAAATATTTCATTGTCATTAGTTGTTGATAAAGAGTTAACTGGGCATGGTCAGTGCAATTAAACTATCCAATGTATTTGAAATTGTGCCAGGGAGGCTGATAGGCAAAACATTGTTAAATGAGAAGTACCAATTAATTACTTTATTGGACCATTAAACATCTGGCTTGTCTTTGCTACTCAATAAAATTAAACAGTTCATTAAAAACCAATGAAACATGACAGAAAAAAATTAGAGACTTTGTTTTCTTATTTCCTTTCAGTTTACCTATGGACTAGAGGATCTTATTCCCTTCAGTATTTCCACCTCCAAAAATCTAATGGAAAGTCACAGACTTTGCTGAGTAATGGCAAATTCCATACCCCAAATCAAAATCAGAAATTGCAAACCTGTAACTCTATAGTAATTGCAAAATAAACTAAGTTGCAGAGGTCAGTAGAGAGGAAAATCCTTTTTGTAATATAAGCCAGAAGACTTTCTGAAATTTATTTACAACTTCAATGTTAATGCATCTTGGCAACTACTCCTTCTAGATTACTATTTAACAACCAAATGCAGGTCAGATTATTGAATGATCAGGATCCTCAATTCACATTTTAAAAAATATAAGCTAATAGTGTAAATAGATTATTGAAGTTCACCATACTAACCAATCACTGTAACATTTATCTTCAGATAGACGTATATAAAGAGATATGTCTATATATAGATTTATAAGCTGTGAGTGTTGTACTGCAGAGCCTATTTTTTATTTTATTTCTCACTTACCTTTATTTCTGAACATGTTTCTGTATCAGATTCTTAATGAGTAGACAGCATTTTATTCATTTATTTTTGAACCGTTCAACTGTTATTGTAACTGTACACTGTGCTTAGTTTTTGCAATTATAAACCCACTCCAGTGGAAACTCTTGCCCAGATATGACTGTAGTCTTACATAATTATGTTCTTTGAATGAATTCTGAGAAGTCAAATTCCTTGGTTACTAATAGGTATCCAAGGCTTTTGTGCATGTGGCCAAGCTGGGAAGCATTATCTATTGAATTACTTTAATTCGTAAAAATATTAATTGATTAATTAATTAAGAATTCCACCCATGAGTATCCTGGGAAGATGAAGTGGTGGCATAGATCCTGAATATCCCCAAATACACTTATTAAAGCAAACAGTAAATAGACAGCAAAAACCGAAGACGTGGGAACAACATTTACAATAAAACTACGTTACACCTTATAACCAAAACTCTCAAATTATAAGCAGAAGACAAACTGCCAGTCGCTACAAGGCGTACATGGCATCAGGGTCCGTGTGAAGTGAACAAAAGGGAGCCGCGAAGGAGCTGACAGACGCGAGGATAATAGATTCTCAACATAGCCCATTAATTCTTACCGGATCACATGGCCGACCAATTGGAGAACAGCATCTGAAACTGGGGGCTGGTACCGGCGCTTCTAATTCAAGCTGAGCACAAGGAGAATGGAGACGGGAGAGGCTGGACGGTTGTTTCCAGTCTGTTCCCAGACGGTCCCAAGGACTGACCTCCTGGGGCTCCTTCCTTGGAGGGCACTTTAGGGATCCACACTCAGAAGACGCGGTTAGTTGTGGCATTAAAACCCGTCAGGCCAGAGATAGTACTGAAAAGGAAAGAGAAGGTGCAGGTAAACATGAGCCAAGTAAGAGTCTGGAAATGCCATAAAGCAGTCCACCATGATTCTGAAGTCTTTGTTCCCAAGAAGACACCCACACCTGTACTGAAGCGGACCTACTTTCTTTCGTTTTTCCGCACCACAATCGTTAGTCCATGCCCACAGCATGCTGGCTTAACAGAAACTAAGGCAGACGCCACAGAAACAAAACCACAAAACCTGCGGCGCCAGACCGGCCTGAGAAGGCAACATTCAACTGCCCTGAACCGGTTCTAGCCAGCGCCTGCGCAGATGAGACGCAAGGGCAGCACCTGCGCAGATGAGACGCAAGGGCAGCACCTGCGCAGACGAGACACGGAGCGTCCGAAAGTTGCCTTTGCCTCTTTACCATGTTAGGATCTCCGCCCAAAGCGGAAATTTGGACTTTGCTAGGCACAATTAGCGCCGCGTGCAAGGGAGCCCAAAGAACTGCACATTCTCTGGCTGTTTCTAGGAAATTGCTATCCCTTTCCCTGAATTCTGATGGCGTACCCACCTCTTACTGTAAGGCCAGCTGGCCCGAGTCAGGGGAACACAATCAGATTCACAGGTTGCATCAGACCGAAATTCTCCGGACCACCCAGTTCCAGAAACGCCCTGGAGACATTCCGGACCACCCAGTTCCCGGAACTGACCTGGGGACTTTGAACCCAGCCCGGCCTTCCCGCCTTTCGAGGGGCGGGACTAACGGTCCCCCAGGATACCCGAAAAGACCACCAAATAAGGAATACCCTGCACCCTCCCAGATTCACCACACCCCTTTCCCTTCTTCCCCTATAAAATCTTGCCCAACCCTCGCCCGGGTGCGACTTCTCTGGCCCCTTTCTCTCGGACCAGTGAACCTCGCCCCGGAGCGCTCCCTAATAAAGCTCACTTGAAGCTTTCCTCTGTTTCGCGGTGCTGTTTGTTAAGATCCGACCTTACACTTACCCCTTTAAAGTTTCCCTCTTCTGGGTTTCCCTGGTGGTGCAGTGGTTGAGAGTCCGCCTACCAATGCAGGGGACAGGGGTTCGTGCCCCAGTCTACGAAGATCCCACATGCCACGGAGCTGCTGGGCCCGTGAGCCATGGCCGCTGAGCCTGCGCATCCGGAGCCTGCGCTCCGCAATGGGAGAGGCCACAGCAGTGAGAGGCTCGCGTACCGCAAATAATAAAAAGTTTCCCTCGTCTCTCCTCTGGGGAGGTCTTTAAAGCATGATCTCTCCCTTCCCAATTCCTTGATCAAGGCATAAACTTTTTCCTCAGCTTTGGCCTCCTTCAACTGGCGCGAGCTGCGCCGGGCAAGGGAAGGACCTAGTTGGGGGTCCGCCTGACCCAAGACGGTCGGTTACATCTTCATGAAAAGAACAGAAGAGGAGCTCCGAGAAATGAGAAAAGCTCTTCTGAACTACGCCTCCTTCCACAAGTTAAGGATAATTCATTTTACAAAAGATGAGCAATAGAAAAGTACTGAGGTCAAATTCCACACTAAGTTAACAACAGAAAGAGGAGAATAATAATAACATTCCTATGTAAAATGAAAGAACCCTAAAAAGACATGTCACAGAAAACATCAAAATTCACACCTTAAAAGTGAGCTAAAAGACATTAAGAAAGCTTACAAGACGTGACAGAACAACATATATCATAATTTTAAAACCTCAAGTGAGATGACAGAAGTCAGAAAATAATTATAAATAAATGAAAATTCTTGAATGGAGACTGAATTAGAAAGAACACAGGAGTGAATAAACAATAGACAATGCCTTAAAAGAAGGTGGAAAAGGGTGAAATTTTTAATAAGCAGAAAGAAAAAACAAAAATTTTGAAAGTTACAAATAATATACTATATCCATCTTATGAATAATAGGAATGCTTGAAGAATAAGACCAAATCAAGGGAATAAAACAAATATTAAAACTTGTAATTCACAAAAAATTTCCTGAAACTACAATATATATTAAAGAGCCCACCCCATGTTGGTAATACCAACCTGGGATGAATACCACCAGCTATATTCTAGTAAAATTTCTAGTAAAATTTCTAGTAACGTACCCAGAAGTTTTACTAGAATATAGCTGGTGGTATTAGAAAAAGGAAATAGAAAAAGGAAATAAAAAAACCTCATTTCTCACCAAGGGAGAAAAAAAAACAAGATATTTATAAGGGAAAGAAAATTTTATTATCATCTTATGTTTCTAAAGCGGCATATGAACAACATGAAAAAACAGAAATATTTATACACTAAAGGAGAGAAAATTTGAAGCAAGTGCTTTATATCCAGCAAATGTGACTTTCAAGTCTAAAAACCACATACAAAACAACTGTTATTAATTAACATATAAAACTTTGGTAATATTGTTCCCGTGAGCACTTCCTGAAGAATCTGTTAGACAATGAGCTTAGGCAAACAAAGCAACTTTAAAAGTTTTTATAAGAACTAGTGATGATCATTAAACATAGTTACTTATAGAACTAAGAATAAATTGGGATTAAAAAGAGAGTACAGGTTGTCATGGCTACATGCTCAGGCAATGTAGGTATTATACAAGTACGAAAATGGGGGAGAATTGGGAGAGTATATGCAAACAAATGTTAACTCCTTTTGGTGTATTGTTGGTGGTAAATGAGCAATGTTATTCTGAGATGGATATGTGTGTGTAAGTGGACAGAAAGTAAATGTGTAATTATGAAATGTTCTATCATCCATTGTATCCTTAAGAACCAGAATTCTCATGAGATACAGACACAATACAAAAGAAGTTACATTAAAATCTCTCTAATCCTGAATGTGAATTTGGAGTATCGATATGAATTTATGGGGGGGTGTGTGTCTGTATTTTTAGCACGTATAATTTATTTGTTCTAACAACAGAAGAGGACTAGAAATAATAATTAACAACCCAAAAGTAATGAGGAACCCTAGTGTCTGGATTATGATTTTGAAATACCAAGTACTATTAAAAAACCCAGGGCATCTTAAAGAAAGAGCTGACTCCATGTCTGAGGCAGGAAATGTAAATTTTCACATAACAGGAAACAAGGGAACTCTCAATAACTGCTATGGTCATGTCAAGATCTAGTTAGAAGAGCCTTTGACTGGTCAGAAATTGGACAATTTGAGCTCCCAAACAGCTAATAATTTTGATTTATCAAAACCCACCAAATGTGTTTAAATCAGTAAATTCATAAAAATATTAAAACAAAAGCTAATAAGCCCCCCTAGGAAAATGACTGGAAATAAATCCATTATGTAAAAGAAGAAAATGCAATAAAGTATCAAACATTTTTCCTGCCTTTTCTTTATGAATTATACCATTGGATAATCAAATAGTAGTAGATAAAGGAAAGTGTTATTTTATAAAAATAATTCTAACTAATAAATGAAAAAACAGTTATAAAAGTTGAACATCACCATGTGGCATCCTCCCAAAGGATTACTGGACTGTGGCTTTGTCTAGGCACTGAGTCACTAAAATCACAAAAGACAGATATCCAAAGTTTTTATCCTTCCTTTAGTCCTACCAACTGAGGATGCAATCCTGACTGAGGATGCAATCAGCAATATCAAGACTGTAGGAACCTACAGGTTAAAAGGCCAAGATTTTTAACTAGTAAACTATAAAGAAAGGAAAGGGACGGGGTGTAGGGGTGTGTGTGGGGGGGGGGGGGGGGGGAGGGGGTCCTGCCAATGAAAAGATTCTTACAAGTCAAAAGAGGTCAAAAGAAAGAATTTCTGGAATGACTGGCAGAGTTCAATGGCTAGGTTTGTATTGTGCTTACAAGGGTGTTTGTTTTATAATATTCCACTAAATTAGACATTTGTATGCTTTTCTAAATGTTTGTTTTTACATTAAAAAGGTTAAAACAAAAGGAAGGATAAAACATTCTACCCAACATATGTGGGATTTTTTTCCTCCTACCCCAGGACAATACTTGACATGTTATTTTCATTTTTCTTCTTTCTCCTCCTCCTTCTTTTTCCCTCTCTCTGTCTCTCTCTCAGTCTCTACTCTGTTTTGCATCTGATAGTTTATTGGAAGCACATGTATTAATCTGAATTTATCTGACTGCAAAAAGTGAACATTTTCTCCTTTGTTTATTATAATATTAATATTTTTAGTTTTTCCTTTGAGAGATTCTCCTCTAAATATCCTTGTATCTATTTATTGATTAATTTCTAATTGACTTGGAAGAACTCTTTTAATATCAAGGTTGTTAATCTTATGCCTAATCTATAAATTATTTATTATTCAATTTTTCATTTTATATAGGATAATTCATTACTCACTCAAAATATTTATATTAGATATAGTTAAATTTGTATATTCACTTTAATTATCATGTTTTTCTTTTATGCTCAGAAATTCTTCCCTCACCTCAAAATTATAGCAATGTTTGTTCATATTTTTTCTCGTTCTTATATGGTTAACTTTTCCTTTTTATCTTTTTAAGGCATCTGTAATTTATTTTAATGGATGATTTAAGGTTCAGAACAACAAAATTATGCTCTTCCAAAGAGATAGCCAATAATTCCAACATAACTTTTTCGAAAGTCTATAATTCCCCCCCACTTGTATAAAATGCTCTTTTTTATCCGAATGTGTATTTTTCTCAAATGTGAAGATCAAAGCAAAGTTTTTAGATAACTAAAGCTGGCATTATCTCTAGTGTTTATTTTGTGAACATTTAACGAAGCATGATGCATATAATGGACAGAAATTATTTAATGGATGTAACTAGACCTCAGATGGAAAAGCATCTATCCCTCAGAAGTATCCCTGGCCCTCCCAGTCACCATCCCTCTCCCATGGTAACTCTTAATAACATCTTGATCAGTTTTTGATGGTTATGTAAATGAGACCTCACAGTTTGTTACATTTTACACCAAGACTCTTTTGCTCAAATTTAAGTTTTTAGATTCTTCTTGTTGTAGTATTCTATGTAAGAACATGTCATAAATTATCTATTCTACAATTTCCAATTTTTTTTACTATAAATAACGCCACTGCGAATGTCACTGTACATATATTTTGATAAACATATGTCTGCATTATATGGTTATTCATAACCTTTCAGAGTGGAAATGCTGAATCGTGGGATCTGTAAATATTGTCAAGAAGTGTTTATACAAAGTTACACACCACAGTTATGCTTCTTTTGATGCTTACTGGTGCTCTAAATCCTCACTATTATTTGGTGTTAGTCATTTCATTTTAGGCATTATGCCATTGCGGTTTTAATTTATATTTCTGTGATAACTAATGAGGTTGTACACCATTTTTTAAGTTCATCAGCCATTTGGATAGATCGCTTTGTGAAATGTCTTTAAATCGTTTGCCTCTTTTCTCTATTTAGTTGACTGCCTTTTAAAAAACTTGATTTGGATGTTTTCTTCACATATCAACATTTTGGATAACATTCTTTGTCAGAAATTGCAGGACCAAACATATCATCTTCAAAAAAGAAATAAATTTTTTTTAGGTATTTGATTTTTAAATGCTATTTTTAACTGGCACTATTTCCTAAATTTAATTTTCTTTCTGTTGATTACCAGCAAATTTAAATAAAATTGATTTCTTATATTGACATTTTATTCAGTTACCTTGCGAATTCACTTAGTCCTACGTCCTAAGTGTAGATTCTTTTGAATTTTGTTCATTCACATTCATGTCGTCTGGAAATAATGACAATTTTATTTCTTCCTTTTCATGACTTTTACTGTTTGTTTCCTGCCTTATGACAATAGCAAGGAACTATACTGTATTGCTGATAAAAGTTATGATAGCAAAGAAAAAGCTTTCAAAGTTTTCAATGAAATTCTTTTTTTATTATACCAAAGAATTTCCTTTCTATTCCTAGATTACTAAGAGGTTTTATAATAAATAAATGTTGTAATGGTTATATGCTCTTTTTATTATAGCAAATGTTATGATTAATTTTTTTAAATATAAGCTAATATTATATTCCTTAAAGGAACAGAATTTCATGTGATATTTCTTTTAATTCATACTGATTTGATTTGCTAATATTTTCTTTAGAAAAATTTTAATTATATTTAAGAGAAATTGGCCTATAGGTTTCTTGTAATATCCTTGTCAAATATTGGTATTAAGGTACTTCTGGCCTCATACAATATGTTGGGACATGTAGTAGGTTGAATAATGGCCCCCAACAGATATTTCCATGTCCTCATGCCTGGAACCTGTAAATGTGACCTTATTTGGAAAAAAACGGTCTTTGCCAGTGTAATTAAGGATGTTGACGTGAAACCATCCTGGGTTTAATGCAAGCCCTAAATTAAGGGGGAGTTGTCTGTCCAAGAAAACAGGAGAGAAGACCATGTGAAGATGGAGGCAGAGACTGGAGTTACGCTGCTACAAATCAAGGAACCCCTGGGGCCAAAAGCTGGACGAAGCAAGGTGGGATTCTCCCATACAGCCCTCAGAGAAGGTGGCCCTGCTAACACCTTGATTTCATACTTGTGGGCTCCATGGCTCTGAAAGAATGATTTTATTTGTTTTAAGCCATCAAATCTGTGGCCATTTGTTATGGCAGCACTAGAAAATAAACAGAGGAAGTGTTCCCTCCTTTCTTATAATTGGAGTTTGTATAAGATTGGAGAATATTTCTTGCTTAAAATTTGAAAGAATTCATCCTGGAAGACAAATAGACTGAAGGATTAATTTCTAGAAACTATTTCTATTAAAATTCTGTTTCTTTGGAAGATGTAAGATACTTTAAATTTGATATTTAAATTTTAATGAATTGGACATGTTTTCCTAGGAAAATTTCATCTAAATTTTCAAATTTATTGCTCAAAACATCCTCCATTATACCTTATTAAACTTTTAAATTTGCGATAAGCAAAGATTCACATGCAGTTGTAAGAGAAATACAGAGAGATCCATAAACCCTTTTTTCAGTTTCCCCATATGGTACGATCTTGAAAAACTACAATATTAAACCAGGATGGTGACATTGATACAGTCAAGATACAAAATATTTCCACCACAGAAAGTATTTTTCAAGGGCTTCCCTGGTGGCACAGTGGTTAAGAATCCACCTGCCAATGCAGGGGACACGGGTTCGAGCCCTGGTCTGGTAAGATCCCACATGCCGTGGAGCAACTACGCCCGTGCACCACAACTACTGAGCCTGTGCTCTAGAGCCCACGAGCCACAACTACTGAGCCCACGTGCCACAACTACTGAGCCCACATGCCACAACTACTGAAGCCTGCACGCCTAGAGCCCGTGCTCCGCAACGAGAAGCCACCGCAATGAGAAGTCCACGCACCGCAACAAAGAGTAGCCGCCACTGGCCGCAACCAGAGAAAAGCCCACGTGCAGCAACAAAGGCCCAACGCAGCCAAATAAATAAATAAATTTTTTTAAAAAGTATTCTTCATTTTGCTCTTTTAAAGCTATACCGACTTCCCTTCTATCTTCACTTTTGCCTTTCAAGGCAGCCTCTAATCTGTTCTCCATTTCTATAATTTTGTCATTTTTTAAATGTAACTTCAAAGGAATCATACAGTATATAACTTCAATAGGCTTTTTTCACTTAGTGTAATTCTTCTGATTCATCCAAGTTGAACTATGTATTAAAAATTAATTCCTGGGGGCTTCCCTGGTGGCGCAGTGGTTGAGAGTCCACCTGCCGATGCAGGGGACACAGGTTCGTGCCCCGGTCCGGGAAGATCCCACGTGCCGCGCAGCAGCTGGGCCCGTGAGCCATGACCGCTAAGCCTGCGCGTCCGGAGCCTGTGCTCCGCAACGGGAGAGGCCACAACAGTGAGAGGCCCGCGTACCGCTAAAAAAAAATTAAAATAAACTATAAAATTCCTTTTTATTGCTTAGCGGCACACCATGGTATGGTAGCAAAGTTTGTATGTTTAATCAGTTACTCATTGAAGAATACCTGGGTTGTTTCCAATTTGGAGCTGCTATGAATAAAGCTGCTACAAAAATTCATGCACATGTTTTTGTGTAAATGTAAATACTCATTTCCCTAAAATAAACGACCAAGAGTACAACTGAAGGGTCATATAGTAGTCGTATAATTTTTTTTTTTTTTTAAGAAACTGCCAAAAGGTTTTGCAGAGTGGATGAGCTGTTTTACATATCTAACAGCAATGTATGAGTCATTCAGTTTCTTTGCATCCTGACCAGCGTTTGATGTTGGCACTGTTTTTTAGCTTAGCCATTCTGATATGTGTGTAGTGATATCACACTGTGGTTTTAATTTGCATTTCTCTAATGCCTGTTAAAGGTCTTTTAATGCACTCATTTGATATCTCTATATCAACTTCAGTGAAATATATGTTTATATCTTTTTACTCTTTTGTTAATTGGATTTTCTTTTTTTTACTTTTGTGTTTTGAGAGTTCTATATTCTAGATACTAGTGATTAGTCAGATATGTGGTTCGCAGATATTTTCTCCCACTCTACAGCTTATCTTTCCACACCATTAAGAAAATCTTTTACAGAACAAAAGTTTTAATTTTGATGAAGTGCAGTTTATAAACTATTCTTACAGATTGTGGGTTTGGGGTCAATTTTAAAAACTACTGATCTATCCTCAGATCCAGAAGGATTTTGCCTATATTGCTTTCTAAAAGTGTTTTTTAAATTTTCACATTGTACATTTAATTCTGTGACCCATTTTGAGTTAATTTCTATATAAGGTGTGAGGTGTAAGTTGAAGTTCATTCTTTGCCTATGGATAGCCAACTGCTCCAACATCTTTGTTTAAAAAAATCCATCTCTTCTTCATTGAATTGCTTTTGCACCTTTGTCAAAAATAAGTTGGACAAATTTGTGTACTTCTATTACTGAGACCTTTATTATCTTCCATCACTGTCTACGGTATGACTTTATCAGTCTGAATGAAATATTGAAACATTATCTCTCTTTAGTCCATTTGCCCTCCCCATTTACAACTGTCAAATATATTCTCTACATACATTTAAAATCACATGAGACAGAATTATAATGTTTACTTCAACAAACATAATTTTTAAAATCCAAGAGGAGAAATGTTATTGTATATTCTCATATTTTTGCTTACCATATTTTTTCTTCCTTATTAATGTTCCAAAATGCCTTCTTTCTTCATTTCCTTCCTGTTTAAAGAATTCATTAGCCTTCTTTTTGAGGAGGTATGCTGGTAACAAATCTTAGTTGTCTTTCATCTGAGAATGTCTTGGTCTTCCCTTTACTATGGAAAGATATTTTCTGGGCATAGGATTCTGGGTTTGAAACAGGCAGGAAAGGGGCAGGGCACAACCTTTAAAAGAATGACATAGCCCAAGGACAGGACATAAACTGATCAGAACCAAATAGGTCCAAGATGGCGGACAAGTCGAATTCCACTAGACCTTGAGCCTCAGTACATGCTCATTGCAAAACATCAGCAAGCTAAATGACACACCCACAGGCGTCATGACAGTTCCAAGGCAGACCTTAAAGGTCAAAAAGTGGGTGGTGGGGCTTCCCTGGTGGCGCAGTGGTTAAGAATCCGCCTGCCAATGCAGGGGACAAAGGTTCGATCCCTGGTCTGGGAAGATCCCACATGCCGCGGAGCAACTAAGCCTGTGCACCACAACTACTGAGCCTATGCTCTAGAGCCTGCGAGCCACAACTACTGAGCCCGTGTGCCACAACTACTGAAGCCTGTGCACCTAGAGCCCGTGCTCTGCAACAAGAGAAGCCACTGCAATGAGAAGCCACTGCAATGAGAAGCCCGGGCACCACAAGAAAGAGTATCCCCTCCTCTCTGCAACTAGAGAAAGCCTGCACCCAGCAACGAAGACCCAATGGCAGCCAAAAATAAATAAATAAATAAGAATGTTAAAAAAAAAAAAAAAAAAGCAGGTGGTGGCCCAATTCCTGGAAATCCCCAACCGTTCCCCCAAATAGCTGGAATACTCCGCCCTCCGTTAGCCTATGAAATTACCCATCCCTATAAAAACTGACAATGCCACACTCTGGCGCCTCTCATGGCCCACACACTGTCTGTGGAGTGTGTTTCTAAGTAAATCCACTTCTTTTTTTTTTTTTATTGGTGTATGATTCTTTTAATGTGTTGTTGGATTCTGTTTGCTAGTATTTTGTTGAGGATTTTTGCATCTATATTCATCAGTGATATTGGTCTGTAATTTTCCTTTTTTGTAGTATCTTTGTCTGGTTTTGGTATCAGGGTGATGGTGGCCTCACAGAATGAGTTTGGGAGTGTTCCTTCCTCTGAAATTTTTTGCAAGAGTTTGAGAAGGATGGGTGTTAGCTCTTCTCTAAATGTTTGATAGAATTCACCTGTGAAGCCATCCAGTCCTGGACTTTTGTTTGTTGGAAGATTTTTAATCACAGTTTCAATTTCATTACTTGTGATTGGTACGTTCATATTTTCTATTTCTTCCTGGTTCAGTCTTGGAAGGTTATACCTTTCTAAGAATTTGTCCATTTCTTCCAGGTTGTCCATTTTATTGGCATAGAGTTGTTCTTACCTATCAATTTGCCTCTTGCTGAATTCCTTCTGCATTGAGACAAGAAGAACCTGAGCTTCATTAAGTCCTGAGACCAGGTGTGTGATCTCAATTAAAAGACCATGGGTTCAAGCCCCAGTCTGGGTTTTGGCTGGGTTCCAGTTCTGGCTGGTGGGTTCAAGTCCCAATCTGAGTTACACGGTTTCAGGTTGTCAGTTCTTTTCTTTCAGTACTTAAAAAATGTGCCACTTCCTTCTGGTACCTATGGGTTCTGTTGAGAAATACATCATTCAAATTGTTTTATAGGTAAGGCATAATTAATCTCTTGCTGCCCTCAAGATTCTTCTTTAACATCTTCTCTGATTCTGACCCACATGTCCCTCTCATATAAGGATAACAATGATTGTATTTGGGCCACCCAGATAATACAGGGTAATCTCCATCTCAAGATTCTTAATTTTTTCACATCTACAAAGTGTTTTTTGCCATGTAAGGTAGCATATTCACAGGTTCCAGGGGTTAGGACATGGACATCTTTGGGGGGAACCATTATCCTGCCTACCACATTTTCCAACTTATTTTATAAGGCAGGAAATTCCATGATCCCGAAAATAGGGAGAAAAAACACCACAAAAATATCCCCCAGAGCCAAAATTTAAAATATTTTATAAAATATTAGCTAGGTGTATTCCCAAGATATAAAAAGTGTATATGCAATAACCAAGTAGTTTTTCCCAGACCAAGAATGACAGGTTTCATTAAACATTCACTAATCAATATAATTTAACATATGCAACATTAAAGGAGCAAAAAACATACGATCATCTCAATAGATTCACCAAAATAAATTCTTCTAGCCAAGAGACAAGACAAATTTTAAAATTTAACTTAAGCTGCTATTACTAGAAACAAACAAAAAAATAACAAAACATTATTGAGAACCAAAGCAATTGAAATATATAAGGCTAGAAAAGTCTAGGATATTTAGGACAAAATAGAATATAAATTTAGTAAGCCTTGATAATGTAAAAATAGAATTTTAAAATGGGTAAGAGACTTAAAGAAGTGAGGGCACAGCTCTCATCTTTCATAGTGTGTATTCCACATAATATAGTCTAAATATGATAAATAAGGGAGCAAACAGTTTAAGTATATTATTCAAATGAATGTAATTCAAAGCCAGAAGAAAAAAACATATGATTATAGCAATATAACCAGGGAAGATGAGCATTTAGGGAGAGAGAATACTGGAAGATTAAAAGCACCGATTTTATATTTTTTATTGAAATTGCAAGTAAATTCACACTGATTAAAGTTAATAATAAAGAAGTTTAAAAACTATATATCAATATATTTACATATGAAAGTTATAGCTATAAATAAAAAAGGGGGTATAAATGTTTTAAACTCTAAAAAGGAAAACAAATACATAGAAAAAAAGAAAAGAAACTCATATGACACAACAAAGTATCGTATGTAAGTGGAATATATGTTCCTCAAAAATGAAACAAATGAAAATGCTAGAAACAAAGACTAAACATATTTTCATATTAATAAATGAAAGTAAAACTTTTAAAAGTGAAAGGAATGCAGATAGTGTTAAAATACACAAAAATAATCTGAAACAAAAGATGTCATAAATGTTTAAAAGCAAAGAATAGACAAAGACAGAACAGATACTTGTAAATGAATAGCAAGGAACAGTCATGATATTAAAATCAAGGCAAAAAAAAAAGGAGAAAAACTATTAGAGTCAGTCCTTTATGATGTGTAAAATAGATATTTACAGATTGTTATAGACTTTTATTCTTCATTTTCAACACCTCAGAGATAAATTAGAGTACCTAAAAGAATAGAGATGTGAAAAGATATAATAAATATGGTCATTTTGATTTATATAGCATGTATGTGTAGAATACACACACACACACACACACATAACTAGCATGTTCTCTAAAAACAGAAGTATCTTTTCAAACACACATGGAGACTGTTTTAAAACTGACCTTTTAGTAAATAAAATAAAATATAATAAAATGACAATTCATAGGAAAAATATAACCCAACATATTTTAAAACAATACAGTGAAATTTGCAGTTCAATGGGGAAACAAATAAACCCCAATATTGGAAATGTTTATAAGAAAAGAATCAAAATTTAATTTGCAAAATCTTTATAAAATGATGCTAGAAAAAATATTATGGAACAGATATTACGTAGTAAGTCTGTTTTAATCAGCTCTTCCTCATAAACAATCCTCCAGTCTCAGTGACTTAAAATGACAATTTCCTCTATAACTCTTTTTTCATGTAGGCTGCAGGTCAGTTATGGCTCTGCTCTCAGCTGCAGCTTTGCTCCAGACTGTGTTTCTATTCAAGTTTTAACCAAAACATTCCTCTAGACAAGAGCAAAGTTGGAGGAGGTGATATATAGTCTTCCCACCGTTGGCATAGCAATATCATGTCACATGACAATGGGTGCAGATTTCTAAACCTTTTACAGGGAATGGGAATAGTGAATATTTGTGAATATTACAAATTCCACAATAGTTAAAGCAATGTACAAAGGAAAATGTATATTAATAGATAAGAGAAGAAAATGTGTCTATAATGTGGAAAAATCATTCGATAAAAAAATCAACAAACATTCATAATGGAACTCTTGGCAAATGAAGAATAGAAGGGAATTTTCACAATGTGCTAAGTGGTATGTATGAAAATTATAAGGAAAACAACTTGCATAGGGATCAAAATTTACAAGTCAGGAACAAGACAAGAAGGCTGCTGTAACTACTTCTATTGTCTACTAGAGATTCTAGCCAATAAGGAAGTATGAGAATTGGAAAGAAAGAAACAGTTGTCTTCATTTCCAAACAATATAGTTATCCACATTAGAAAATATAAAATAATCTATACACTGCTTAAAGTATTAAAAAAATTTGGCAGGGATGGTAGATGAAAGATCAATATACAAAATCAATTAGGAAATATACTAAACATTTCATTCACAATAACATAATATCCACAGTGGGTCTAAGAATATCCAATAGAATACATGCCAGGCTTTAATGGAGAAAGTTATAAACATGAGGGCACAGGGTCAAGCGTAACAACAACAAAAAGTATGAAAAAGAAAAAGAATGATTTGCCCTGCTATTTACTATATAAATAGTTTTTACAAAGATATGGTAATAAATACAGTTTTTTTCTTTGTTTATTTATAATCAAATAGAAAAGATTAGAGCGCCTATAAAACTTATGCATAATCGGAAACTGATATATGGTAGAGTCATTATCAGTGGGAAAAGGGACTATTTTGACCAATGCTAGGACTACTGGTTTCTTAAGTGGAAAATTCTCTTAAAAAATTAGATTCATTTTTCATGTAAAACGTGAAAATATATTCCAGATAGATAATTAGCATAAATGAAAAGTAATTAGCATAAATGAAAAATAATTCAAATAAAATGAAAGTAAACATAAATGTTTTAAATAAACATTTAGTAAATAAAATAAAATATAATAAAATGACAATTCATAGAAGAAAGGAGTTTGATATTAGAATCTTTTGTCATTAAATGCTTAATATACATGCATAGCTATGCTTTTTTCTAATATATCTAATAATCATTCAATATTTCTAAACAGATCCTGAACAAGTTAAATATTTTCATACTCTACCCACTTAATAGTAACAAATGCCCTTATTTTTCATTAGAGTTTCTGTTTTGCATTTAAAACAAGTTTCTAATTGGTTTTATTTTATACCCAACTATTTTCACTTTAGTTCTGCCTACTTTTTTCTAATAAGCAGCTTTAAATTATTTTCTAGGTTCTTATACTAGTTTATCTTCTTCATCATCTGGTTATTAGTTTGTCGGTTTTGTTGGCTATCTCTCTTAGAGTAATATGTTAGCTCATGTGTTATAAATTTGATTGAAATTCTCTTTTTTTTCTCCCTCATTACCTTTCTATGCCCAGTTTTGTGATCCAGGTAATCCAGGGCCTCCAATCCAAAACCAGATTTTGACCTGACATTAAAAAATAAAATACATAGTAAACTGTCCAATTAATAAACTGGAACACCACCAAAAAAATGATTATCCCATTTCTTTCACTAGCCCATCTTTTTATGTCCTTGCTCAGAGGTAACAAGTATACTCAATTGTGAGTACTTTCTTTCTTTCTGTTCTTCATATAAATATACATGCCTACGCAATAAATTATTTAGATTTTCTCATTTGAAAATTGTATATAAAAGATATCATGTAATATAGCTCTTCTCTGACTTTCCTTTTTATGCAATATAATACTACTAACTTTAACCATGATATTGTATGTGACTGTGATTCTTTTTGATAGCTTTGGGTATTGCATTATAAGAATATGCCATTATACATATTGTGGCATCCCTTCTCTTTTCTGTGGATGTATGTTGCTTCCAGAATTTTTGTTATTATTAGCATTCTTGTAAATGCCACATGTTACACATATGCATATTTTTTTCATCAGTTTATACCCAAGAATGGAATTTCCAAGTGTATGATACATGAAAGTTCAGCATTACAAAGAGTTCTAGAATAGTTTTCAAAGCAATTGCACTAATTTAAACTCCCATCAATAATGTGTAGGGGGATCCTGATCCATGAGTCCTCTAATAATTGGCACTGTCAGGCTTCATTTTGAAATTTTATTTTTAAAAATGGAATTTCATTGGGATCTTGATTGATATTTTTATGGTTCTAATGAAGATAACATTTTTTAAAAATATTTAGCTATGTGTGTTTTCTTTTGTTTGAAATGCGGCTCATTTATTTTGCTGACTTTTCTATTCGATTTTTCTTATTGATTTTAAGAGTTATTTATATATTTGAAACCAATCTTTTGTAAATTATACATTTTAAAAATCCTTTCAGAATTTATAATCTTTTACTTTCTTTAAAGTAAAATGATAAATAGAATTCCTTAACATTATTATATTCAAATTTATCCATTTTATGGATAATATATTTATTTATAATAAATTCAAACTTGTTCTGGAGATTAAAGCAAGTTGTCAAACGACAAGCACATACAAAATTAAAATCCATAAAATAGTGAGTTCTTTGTCAGAGCTCTTGCTTAAGCAATGAAAAAAGGACACAGACAAATAAGGAAAGAGAAAAAAAATGTAAGAATCTGCAAAACTGTCTACTCTTTCCAGCAATTTAAAATAATGAGAATTAATATTCTGTGATTATTCCTTATCAACTATCAAAATAACCAACATTCAAAAAATGAAAATATTCACAGTGGATGAGGATTTATTGAACATGGAACCTATTACTTTGCAGCTGGAAGTGTGGTCCATAAACCAGTCATGTTGGCATCACCTGAAAACTTGTTAGAATTTCAAAATCTCAGGCCACACCCAAGACCTAACTGAATCAGGATCTGTATTTTAACTACATCCCCAGGTGACTCATATGCACATTAAAATTCAAGAAGCACTGGCCAAATACTCTACTTTTGAGACTACAATGTATTACAATGACTTTGGAAAATAATTTAACAATATTTTCTTTTTTACCAGTAAGAATTTTATTTATTTATGGCTGCATTGGGTCTTCGTTGCTGCGTGCAGAGGCTACTCTTTGTTGCAGCGCGCAGGCTTCTCACTGCAGTGGCTTCTCTTGTTGCAGAGCACAGGCTCTAGGCGCATGGGCTTCAGTAGTTGTGGCATGCGGGCTCAGTAGTTGTGGCTCGTGGGCTCTAGAGCACAGGCTCAGTAGTTGTGGTGCACGGGCTTAGTTCTTCCGCGGCATTTGGGATCTTCCCGGACCAGGGCTCGAACCCGTGGCCCCTGCACTGGCAGGTGGATTCTTAACTACTACGCCACCAGGGAAGTCCAGCAATATTTTTAAGGTAAAGTACCTACACAAATCTGTTCGTGGCAGTGCTATATATTATAGGAAAAATATCTCAAATGTATGGAAACTGCTAAAAATCAAACCATCCATGTGATTATACCTTTATCTAGCTAATTAATACAAATTTATGGATAATGCTTACATGACCAGCTACAAAATTACATATACAGTATAACAGAAGTATGATTAACACTTTTTACCAGTAAATTTTATGTATATATTTCACAGATTATTTTAATAAAGTTTAATGGATGGGAGAGGTTTTAAATAAAAGAATACTAAGAGCCCAACAAAAATATGGAATTAAATGCACTGTATGCGGTATTAGTGCTGGATCGTTCTGTCTGTCTGGGAGTCTCCCTTTGCTTTTCAGACATTCTGATTTTTCAGTCTCACAGTCTACTTAATTAGTCTGTTGGCACTTTATCCATGTGTCACTTACTGGTTCTTGGATTACATTCTTCCTCTTTGTATGACACTTCTCACTGCCTTCCAGGCAACAGACCTTACTAACCTTGGCTCCAAGATGTAAACATTGGTCCTATGCCCTCTCAGGAAGCTCTACTGATGAGGCATGATACCCTAGGCACCATTCTCTTTCTGGATTAGGCACTTGAGTGCCGTACCTGAAAGAAATTGGTTGCTAAACCCAAAAGAATGGAAATATAATAATGTTATTTATTATCAGGCTTGAGAAACTAAGATCAGAAAACCAGGGTGAATGGTGCTCTATCTGGATCTGCAGAAATTAGTCTAATTCTGAATAAGGCCAACTTTTAAAATGGGTCATTACATTCTACTTCATGTAGACCACCATTCACACTTCATTAACCATTGGACTGGATCTAATTTCCCTCTCTTCTTAATTAGGCTGGAAGGTTTTGTGCCATGATTTATGGGGTTTAAGAAAATCTGAGTCCTCTTAAATTATGGGGTTGGACAGCAAGGATTGCCTAACTACGTAAGAAAAACCAGAACAATTCCATAAGCCTTTCCAACTTAGCTTTTTCCCTCTTTAAATAATTGACAAGAACTTTCACACTAGACAGGCTTTTTCAGCTTCTGCAGATCTAATAAAAGTGAATGAAGACTGTATGGCCACAGTAAAGCAGAGAAACAGACAGATAAGAAAACAGTTCAACAGCTGATATAACAATTCTTTCTGTAGAGAAAGGACAAATGGTCATAAAAAATAGAGGCTATAAAACAACGAATGTGCTAACTTTTTTTTTTTTTTTTTTGCGGTACGCGGGCCTCTCACTGTTGTGGTCTCTCCCGCTGCGGAGCACTGGCTCTGGACGCGCAGGCCCAGCGGCCATGGCTCACGGGCCCAGCCGCTCCGCAGCATGTGGGATCTTCCCTGACCGGGGCACGAACCCGTGTCCCCCCGCATCGGCAGGCGGACTCTCAACCACTGCGACACCAGGGAAGCCCCTGTGCTAACTTTTTAACATCATTTCTATGGAGCAATGATAAATGAGGGTTTTCCATTTACAGAAAAATCGCTAATACTTTCCAATGATATTTTATCGTTAGGATGTGCAAATTTATAGGACTTACTCCATTGTTATTAAGCCTTCTGTTTAAGGCTGTTGCCTACATATCTCCAGGGTTTGCACAGTGAGGAAAAAGAATTTCCCTTTCACAATGCAAGAAGTTATCTCAAGTAACTTGTAAGTTTCCATCAGCAGATTTCATTGACACTGATGACAATATTCAGATCAGATACAGGAAGGAAAGCACACTGTAATGGGAAAAAAATCAACCAGACCAGGAGTCAAACTTATACAGAACAATTCTCTCCCTTATTTTTCTCTCTCTCTCTCTCTCTGTCTCTTTCTGTTTCACACACACACACACACACACACACACAAAGCTGTGATAACTGATTTGCCAATTTCTTTACATTTTTAATAACTTAAAAAGCAGTAGTGTATTAATGTGTGATTGTTATAAAAATTTAGAAAATAAAGATATTCTAAAGGGAAGATGAAATAAAAATCGTTTAAAATGCCACCACTCCAGAAATAAGCATTATTAACATTTACACACATATTTTTTAAGATGCATATACACACTTATGGAATTTTATTGTAAACAATATTTTGTACACATATTGACTTTTTAAATACAATAATAAAAGTGTTTTATGTTCATTAAACTATACATTATTATTATCAAGAGTTGCATATGTTTCATTGTGTGAACGTATCACGCAGTTCATAATTTCTCAAATATTTGACATTAATACCCTTTCTAGTCTTTAACACTGTTGGTGTACATTTGAATCAACACTTGATATTAACATTTTTTAATTTTTAAATCCTCAAGATAAAAAAATATGTGGATTATTTTAGTTTAAATTTTTAAAGAATAAAAGTGTACATTTTTGCTCTTTTATTATTATTTTTGTGAATGTCTATTAAACAGTTCTGCCCATTTTTCTACTGATTATGGTTTTTGGTGTGAAATTCATGGATTAAAAATACTAATTCATCACTCATATTGAAAAAGTAATACGAACACAAATTTATGGCCAATAAGAAAGTAGACATGCGTGATCTCTGAACAGTGAAGTAATATTTTGGTGAAAATTCTTCTGTTTTATGACTGGACATATTTTTCTAAGGGAAATAAACTCAAAAGAAAGAAAAATATGAGTGATCTGTTGAGAGTAAAGTAAAACTTTGGTGAAAATGCATCTATATTAGTATATAAAATAGGCATTTAAGGAAAAAAAAAGGCTCTATGTAAGAAACTCCATTAATATTCTGAAATGACAATAAATATTTGAAAATGTAAACAAAAATTCAATATTAAGAACAGAAAATGATTAAAAAAAAATTGCCAAGAAAAGAAATCTCAGAGGCTACATAATATGGAGACAAAGCCTGGAGTTTGAGATCAAAATAAAGAAACTTGAGTTAACTTCCAGACTTCTGGGTAAGACCCAAGCAAGGTGACATCAGTTGTAACAAGTGTACCACTCTGGTGGGGGATGTTGATCATGAGGAAGGCTATGCATATATGGGGGCAGGCAGTAAACAGGAAATGTCACAATCTGCTGTGAATCTAAAACTGCTCTAAAAAAATAAAGTCAAAAAATAATAAAAAAGGAACAATAAAGAAGAAAGAGAACTCCCAATATGGATTTTAAGATTTTTTTTAAGGTTACAGTAATCAAAACCACAAAATACTGGTGAAAGCATAGACAAATGAATTAATGGAACAGAATAGAGAGACCAATGACTGCAAACAATGGAAGAATAAAATTAAAAATACATTTACAATACCACCAAAACACATAAAATTTTAGAAAAAAATTTAATAATAGACATGCAAAACTAAACACTGAAAACTACAAAACATTGCTAAGAGAAAGTACTATCCAGTACATAAAACTAGAAAGATAAAATAAAGACAATAAAGATCACGAAGAATTACAACCACCTCTATTTGCAGGTGGCATCATGTTTACGCAGAAATTTTAGCCTCTACAAATCAACTAGTAAAATTGAAAAGTGAAGTTAGTAAGGTCACAGAATGCAAAGTTAATTTAGATAAATCAGTTGTATTTTATGCACATGTAGCTAGCGATGGGAAAATAAAATTTTAAAACATGTACTGAAACATACAAATTACTTAGGAAATGGGCATACAATGCCCATAACGATCATAAACAGTGCAATTTACAAATTATAACATGCATTTTTATAAAAATTAACAAGCTGATTCTAAAGTATATAGGGAGGGGCTTCCCTCATGGCACAGTGGTTAAGAATCCACCTGCCAATGCAGGGGACAAGGGTTCGAGCCCTGGTCTGGGAAGATCCCACGTGCCATGGAACAACTAAGCCCATGCACCACAACTACTGAACCTGCACTCTAGAGCCTGTGAGCCATAACTACTGTAGCCCGTGTGCCACAACTAGTGAAGCCTGCGCGCCTAGAGACTGTGCTCCACAACAAAAGAAGCCATTGCAATGAGAAGCCTGAGCACTGCAACGAAGAGTAGCCCCCGCTCGCGGAACTAGAGAAAGCCCGCATGCAGCAACGGAGACCCAGTGCAGCCCAAACAACTAAGTAAATAAATAAAATATATAGGGAAATCCATAAAATGTAGAATACCCAAAGCAATTTTTTAAAAGAAAAACGAAGTTGGAACACCTACACAACATAATTTCGAGACTTGTACTGGAATAAGAAGGTCCTATTGTATAGCACAGGGAACTAGATTCAATTACCTGTAATAAACCATTATGAAAAAGAATATATATATGTATAACTGAATCACTTTGCTGTACAGCAGAAACTAACACAACACTGTAAATCAACTATACTTCAATATTAAAAAAAAAGACTTGTACTGGAACAACTGGTTATCTACACAGCATAAACAACACTACTTCACATCATATAGAAAAATGTGCTTGAAATGGATCATGGACCTAAATGTAAAAACTAAAATTATAAAACTCTTTTAAGAAAACATAGGAGGAAATATTTGTAACCCAGTTTTAGGACATAGTATAATATCATAAAGACATTTATAATATAATCATTACATAAAGAACATAAGTTTTTAAATGGATATTTAGACAGATATTTCATGAGAGAAGGTAGATTAAAAAGTACTCAAATAACATATGTAAATACGCTCATCATTAATCTTTAGAGAAATGCACATGTAAACCACCGTAAATATCACTACATACCTAAGAGAAGTGCTAAAATTTAAAAAAAACAACACCCTGGTGAAGACGTAGAGCAACTAGAATTCATACTTGTTTCTGGTAGTAAAGTGGAATTGTACAACCACTTTAAAAAATGGTTTGGCAATTTCTGAAAAAGTTAAGTATGTACCTAACATATAACTTATCTATTCCATCCCTAGGTACTTACCCAAGAGCAATGAAAACATACATTAACCTAAAGACTTGTACAGAAATGTTCAAACAACTTTGTTCATAAAATTCAAAAACTGGAAACTACCCACGTGTCCATCAACAGAGAAATATATAAACAAAGGTGGGGGAACCATATGCTGGAACACTACACGTCAATAAAAAGAAACATCTACTGATACATTGAACAACACAACTGAACCCGTAAATTATCATGCTTAGAGAAAGAAGCTAGACACAAGAGTATATATTGTATGATTCCATTTCTATAAAATGCAAGTTAATCTTGTGTAGATCAATACTTGCCTGTGAATGACAGCAGAGACTGGGAGCATTGCAAAGGTGCACAGGAAATCTTTAGGGCATGATGGAAATGGTCTGTATCTTATCTGTGGTTGTGGCTTCATAGGTTTCTATAACTACTGAAACCAACTGAAATGAACAATTTAAATTGATACAGTTTATCTTATTTCTCACCAAAGATGGTAACAAAAAATGAACTAGGATCACAAGCAATTTGTGGGTTGTGTCTGATTTTTGTTGGTTGTTTTTGTTTTATTTTTGCTCATCACTACAGTGCTTGTCATTTATAAGGTATTCATTAATATTTCTTGAATAAATGAACAAATAAATTCATGACTGAATTGTTCACGTGTGAAATTCAATGTATTCAAATAAAATTACTATAATTTGTGTCATTAAAAAGCATTATTGTAGGCACAGACCCAAACTGGATAAATGTCTCTGCACCTGTTAGTTATAATACTAACATTTACCCTACATCTAATTTGCAAAAAATGTATGTCTTTAATGGAACCTGCCACCAAGTTCCCCCAAAGCACAAAAGTTTCTAGATCTTCTAGGATTAAAAATTAAGACTTTAGAATGAATGGTCAGGTTTGACACTGATCAGTTTTGAGACAAATAAAAGGAAAACTTTCCCTAACACTGTAAATTGGTAAGCGGCAGGAAGGCTCTAAATTCACAATAAAATAACGAAAAGTAAAGATGCATTTACTGTTTAATGACATAGTTTCAGTATCAGTGAGAATGTTTTGAGCAGCAGACAGTCTCCACACCTAATCCCAGACCATCTGAGTTTCACTCAAGCAGGTATCATTACTTGGGCATAACAAGCTGGGACTCCCACTCGGCTGTGATTCTCAGGGAGAGTTGGTGACAGCTTGAGCCAGCCTGGACAACACAGGAGAGAGGGGGAACCTCCCTCCTAGAGCACAGAGTAATGTTGATATAAGGTTCTAAAGAAAAACCAACAACAACAAAAATTTACCGGGCTCTGTAACTAAATACAACTGAATTACAATTACATTCCATACATGCACCTTGAAATACAAGGAGAACAACTTGTCTCTCTTTAATCTTTTGCAAAAATGAATAAAAGCAAACAAAGAATCAATGTCCCTTGCATAAGTATCCAATGCACTTTAAAACCTATGTCAAGTGGAAGATGAACAGCTTAAGCTTCACCTACACACTCAAGGTCTCTCTGGATATTTCAGTTCTTGTGGCCAACCTATGGCAAATGAGCCGTTCCCCGGCCCTGGGCTTCTTTAAAATGCTGTCCAAGGAAAAAAGGTTACTGGTTCACTAACAACTGAAAGAAGCAGTGACTTTTTTTTTTTTCCTCAGAACATCTTAAATTGCTTGTTTGAAGTGAGATTAACATTTGGCCCTTGGCTTGACATCTTTCCTCCCATGGAGACAAAGGACAACCATATTGGGAGTGCAGCGAGGAACAGAAGGTTCCTTTTGTTCCAACTGGGCCGAAGAAGCTGGCATCAAGACTCTGCCATTACCTGAGTCAGGCTCCTTGGAGCTCTCTCCTCTACTAGACCCTGATCCTGAGTTCTGTCTTTTACCTGCTTAGTCCATTTTTAGCAAGAATCCTGCTGCTTCAGTTAGCAGTCCCCCATCCTCACTCTGGACACCTGATCAAATTCCTCATCCCCCACCCTTGATGTATTATCACCCTGGCCTTCCTTCAGCAAGAATCCTGCCAACTCTGTTTACCCATAATCTCCCTTACCCCAATGTTTCCTCTCACCCAACCCCCATTATAAATCCTCACTAGCCCTTGTTGTATGTGGAGTTGAGCCCAATCTCTCCGCCCTACTGCAAAACCCTCATTGCAGGAGTCCTTTATCCTTACTGACTTTACCAAGTATTATGAAAAAATGTTTCTTTAACAAAGCATAGCTGGCTAGCATAATGATCTCCAAGTCAGGATCCTTGGACTATGTCCCCAGTAAATATCTGCTTCAGTCCACATCCAAACAGTAGGCACTTTGGAGCACCAGGGAGAAGGAACATTAGAGGGAAAACAACAACAACAAAAAGGATGACCTAAAGGTCCATACCCAAGGGTCAAGGGGGAGCATTTAGTATGGAAACAGTATTTTTCAAGAAAGCTATCATGGCTTCTGACATTTGTCACCAATTGGCTATGTGATTTTAGTGAGTCACTAAATAACTGTGAACATCTAATTATTTAAAAATAAGATATTTACACTGGATTGTTATTTTAAAGAAAATTCACATATTACACTAATATTGTAAGCTTTATAAATAAAAAAATGAATATTTGGTATTATTGTTACCTGAAAACTGGGTTTGCCTCTTCGTGGGTGTCTAGCCAAAAGACACAACCAAGCCAAAGATTGGAAGGAAGGAAGGATTTATTACTACTTGCCCCAAGTAAGAACAACGGGGACATTTCCCAAAGCAGTGTCTCCCCTTAACAGCAAAATTGAGGAAGTTTTAAGCTAAGGGTACCTGAATATTCATGAAGGGGCTTGACCAGAGGAGAATTCAGCATAGAATTTGGGCAAAGGTCAACAGAGTCCAAGCTTTAGTTGATTTAAGTCAGGAGGGTCAACATCATCATTCCATTCTCCACCTGGGTGGGGGCCTTAGTTACTGAAGAACTCAAAGATATATTATTATGTATATCCCTTGAGGAGGAACTAGGGTTCTCCTTTATCAATACACTATTGTTTGACTGCCCTTTCTCTGTTCCTGCATTCCTTTGTTCCCTTAAGATCATTAATTATTGAGACCTGTTCAAGGGCAAGCATTATGGCCAGTTGTAGATCACAAAATGGCTTCTCTTATGTCAAGAAAGCCATTCCTGCTTCTCTTTCTCCAGGAACCCCCTAACCTATCCGCTTACATTATTATGATCACTTTTGTTTACACAGTCAAGAAAATAAACTTCTTTAACTGTTTGTGAGCAATCCACTTTCTGGAATCCTAGAGCACTGGAAGAGGCTCCGTGTGGTTGATATTCGATTCAAAAATTCACCCTGACGATGCTCACGAGAAGAATAAATCAGCATTTATAAATGTGTGGCCTGCCCTTTCCGATTCCTTGTTCATTTTAATGTTATATAGGGGTTTTTTTGGGTCTTTTTATCGCGGTGCGAGGGCCTCTCACTGTTGCGGCCTCTCCCGTTGCGGAGCACAGGCTCCAGACGCGCAGGCTCAGTAGCTGTGGCCCACGGGTCCAGCCGCTCCGCAGCATCTGGGATCTTCCCGGACCGGGGCACAAACCCGTGTCCCCTGCATCGGCAGGTGGACTCTCAACCACTGCGCCACCAGGGAAGCCCTGTTATATAGGTTTTTAGAATATTTTATTCTTACAAGTTTACTTTGCGCAAAATTCATGATTTACATTTTTAGCACATATCACTTACGTCCTTAAACTGCCATTTAAAAATCATCATTCATTCAAGATACGTATGTAGCTCAAAAAGCTATATAGATAAACAATCACCTTAGTTGCGTGGTTTTACTTCCTCTTTAAAGAACATGGGAAGTGGCTAAACTCTATGCCCAACACCCACGTTCAGCAACAAATGCAGGGTTGGGAGACTCTCCACCTGTAGATGTCGTCCTGTGGTATGCTACAAAAGGCATCAAAGATCATCTTGTAAAGCCTACGGTTTTGACACTGTAGAAGTTGAAGGCTAGCAAACAACTTTCTCTAGGTCTCTTATTAGTTTAAGTAATTGAAGTGAACTAGCGAGGTCAAGTACCTATTATGCAGCTCCTAAGAACCCAAGGACCACTTAACAATGAAAGAATCCTCTTTCCTTACACAATTCAATTCCTCTGTGGATGGAAGAAAGGAAGCAGGGAAAAAGAAAAGAAAAGAAAAACTCAGGGGAATAATATTGGATAGGGTGAAAAGCTTCCAGCGGTTTTCAACAGAGAATGATGAATAAAACGGGGGTCATCAATGAACAAAAAGAGTAGAAGGTCATAGCCTATGGAGGTGGCTTCTGCCTTGACTAGGGCAAGGGTTTATTGAGCACCCAGCTAGAAACCAACTTTCATGTAAAATCTTTAAAATCTTCTATACGTTACACCAAGCTCCTAACTACCATCTACTTCCAAACAAACTTAGACTATGCCTAGAAGAATCCAAGTATACCATAATCTATTATCGAGTGTGAATTGACTCTGTAGATATTTAAATTCCCAATGATTGAATAATTCATTTGGATATTATAACTCATTTTTGTTTGTATGATACTAGAGATGAAGACAATATTCATTTTCCACGTGAAATCCTTTCCTTGAATATCTGGAATTTGCCAGATTTTCCTAATCCTTTTTCTTTCTCCTGGTTTCACTATGAAGGAAAGGAAAAAGAAGAAGGTAGAGAGAAAGAGAGAGAGAGGAGGGAAGAGGAAAGAGAAACCCCAGTTATTGATGTAAAACTCTACCTTTCTAAGGAGAAAGTAAAACACTTGTGTACAAGTCAGTTAACAGGTGCACCAGGCAACGAGGCTAAAGACTAGGGAAAATATTTTTCATTAGAATGAAATATGTTGAGAAGTAGCTATAGCATTTGTTAAAGTTTTCCCACATTTTCTCATTTAATTCTCATTACAGGTAATCATTTCATTAATTATTTCAACCTCAGAGATGAAGAAGTAGAAGTTAGCAGGGGACAGAACACATAACCAACTATGAAAACACTGGATTGCATCCCAGTCTATTCCATGGCATATTCTTTTATCACCAGTCTATGATGATGCCTCTAAGCAATAGTCTATTACGGAATTACTCTAGGAATAGCACTGTAACAATCTGAGTTCAGATAGCAGCAAAAACAGAGAAATAGCACATTTGTAGTAATACAAGTTGCCAGGGCAAGGGAAAGCGATGCATTCAGAATTGGGATTAGCAAAAGAAAATACGTACTCTGTGTCTGCATACTTTTAGTTGAAGTGGTCCATGACTTTCCTTAAGAGAAAAAATGGCTAAGAACACTTTAGAAGCCACATACAGAATAACCATGAATAAACTAAGAGAAATCTCAGTAGTTCACCATCAGCTCATCGAATCTACCTGCACTTACCTATAGGCAGAAAAGTTCTGTGGTCTTTTTGCAGATAAGCAGAAAAGTACTTAAATGTAAATTCTGTTCAAAGTTAAAAGAAAATACATGGATTTACAAAAAGCTTTGTAACTTTTATTCACTTCCAATTAGGTTGAAAAAAATGTCTACATTCCCTGTGTACACCAAGTTATTAAGGATTTTCCTTGCTTGCTAAATTGTTAGAGAATAAAGATTGAAAAACATTCTCAAAGAGAAGCTGGGATTGATTTCACACCCAAGGAATAGTGATGCCATTTCTATGGTTAGCACTAAAGAAATAATGAAGTTTATTTTTCTAAACTTATTAAGTAGGCCAAATTCAATGCCTCTGGTGGAATTAAGTGGTGATACTTTTTGACTCATAAAGGCATTACAGTTTACCAAATCAAGCCTGGAATTGGAAATCATGGAGACATATGTTTCCATGCTGTTTTCACAATTTGTTAAATAGGGGAATTACTGAACTCCTCTGAGCCTCAATTTCCTTTTCCACAGAATGGGAGAAGTCAATATCCCACACACACCCAAACCACAGAGAACTCTGTTATCACTGATTGCTCACATGAAATAGCATGGTTACTGTTCCTCTACCCACCACAGTTCCTTTTTTTTTAATATTTACATATTTCTCACCTTGATGATTCTGGGACTGGAATATTTCTTACAGTATATGTATATATTTAGTGTGTTGATATCTTTTTCTTTTTATTTCTTGAAGAGCTGTTATTAAATTGCTGGTATGTTTTACAATGAATGAGGTCTCCAGATTGAGGAAACAGAACTCAAAGTCACTAAGATGAACAAATAAACTATAACTAGTGGGTCTTAGTAAGAAAAGTCAATTCATGCAAAAGTGTTATTTGTTGATGCCCAGAATATTTTTTATTATCCCTTACAGTGAAAAATTATTTAACTCACCAAGATTTTTTCCTAAATAACAGGTATTGGTCCATTACTGATATAATAAACTTGCATTGTCTGCATTGTACAAAGGAACCAACAGATTTAGAAAAGTTCATTAGGTATGTCCCTCTGTTTCTTACAGTTACCCCTTGCTCTCACTCTTCTATACATAAGGGCTTAGAAATCAGAAGACTACAATACCTTATCACAAGCAACTTCTCCTAGAAAAACTCAAGCACATGTGTATTAGATTACATGTACTGTTCACAGTAGCTCCAAAATATATGCAATCTTAATGTCCATAAACAGCAAATGGATAAATTATACAATATTCACACGATGGAATACTATATAGCAATGAAAATAATCAAGGTATAGCCACTTGCAAAGCATGAATGAAGCTCAAAAAGCACCAAAGTGGGCTTCCCTGGTGGCGCAGTGGTTGAGAGTCCACCTGCCGATGCAGGGGACAAAGGTTCGTGCCCCGGTCCAGGAAGATCCCACATGCCGCGGAGAGGCTGGGCCCGTGAACCATGGCCGCTGAGCCTGCGTGTCCAGAGCCTGTGCTCCGCAACAGGAGAGGCCACAACAGTGAGAGGCCCACACCACAAAAAAAAAAAAAAAAAAAAAAAGCACCAAAGTATGCACAGTGTATAATTCCATATAATAGAATTTAAAACACAGAAAAAAACCAACCTATAATTTATAGGGATACATATATGGATAGTAATATGAAGAAAAACAACAAAATGATTATCATAAAGCTCAGGATAATGATCATCTCTAGGGCAGAATAATGAGGCTATAATTTGTGATGTGTACACTGTGCTCTTCTGAGCACTGGAAATGCTCTAATTGTCTGGATGTGGATACATGAGTGCTGACTCTCTGAAAATTCATTAAATTATGGTTCACACAGTGTGGGAAAAAATATATATGGAGCAAATAAGGGCTCAGAAATTTAATTATCCGTGAACTACAGGAAAATTTCCTTAAAAATGTAATCTGGCAATTTTGTTTTTTATCTTCCCCCAGAAAAGGAAGGCACCAGTTGTAAAAGATTCTGTCAGTCCTCTCCTGTCCTTTCTCTGTATACAACTTAGATTCCAGGCCATTCTGCCCCAAAGCAGAAACACCTTGAATCGTTATTGCACCAGGGGAGCAAAAGCACCCCATCCCGCAGCATATCTGCAGCTGCATGCTTTGTCTATGCCTACATCTGAAGAGTCAAAGGCAGCTAGAGAATTTCACTTGTCATTGCACATCCTTACAGCCATAAATTCATGAACATGATCTCAAACGGGCCTGCAAAACTGCAAGAAAGAACTCTGGTTCTTTCTGCTCTCTCACTCTCTGCAGTAACAATTTTATACCTTGTCGTCACTCCTCAAACACTCTGCCCCTCAGTCCCAACCCCTAGTCCTACAGATGCGTGTACTTTTCCTTAAGAGAAAAGTCAGAATTCTTCAGCTTCTTTCTGAGGAATATACTATCCAACAAATCTTCCTCCCCTCCCTCCTTTTACAGAAAATAAACTGTCCTTCCCTGTATTTGAGTCTGATTCCTCTACCCATGTGTAGAATTCCCGTTCTCACTAACGTCAGAATGTCTGCCTTTCTGCCTGGAATATTCAACATCTTTCTTCCTTTCAATTTAATTTCCCGTTAAATATACTATATCAAATTTTGATCCAGCAGCCCTTTCCAGATATAACCATCCCTCTCTCCAAAAAGATGAACCAATTTCAAAAATGTTTATACTCATAACCTTCATTTATCCATACTTCACCGAATTTTCAGACAAACCAGTTATCTACCTCTGTTATGACACTAGAAGAGTTCTACGGTAACCATGTCACTGAGTCCAGTAGGTATTTTTCAGTCTTCATCCTATCTCACCTCCCACTAGCTTTCAATCCTATTTGACTACTTTTTCCTGGAAGCACTGTCTTCCTTTTACTTCTCTTTATACTACTGACATATCTGTAGCCTGCTTTTCTCCCTAACTCCCTGACAACTTCTCAGTCTTATTCCCATGCACCTCTTCTTCACGTTGACATTTGAAACTGAAGTTCTTCAAGGTTAAAGATAAGGGCCATTTTTCCTCTGACTCTATGCTCTCCTAGGCTGTACAATACTGGCCCATAACTTCAATTACCAAAATATGCAAAATTCGCAAACTCCAACCAAAACTGTGCTAAGCTCTGGGATGACCTGACATCTCCACTTACATGTCTCAAGTTCATACCTAACTAAACATATTCAAACTGAAATTATGATCTTCACTTTTTCCTATATCCTTTGCCTAATGGGATGGCACAGTGTAGGCTATATACTCTGAACCATTTTGATACTTTCATTTCTTTCACCCAATTTATCACCACGTTCTATTGATATTACACCCTCGACTACTACAAGCTGCCATTGTTTCTTCTTGAAACCGCTGAAATAGATCTCTAAGTAGCTAATCTGCAATGTTCGGGTGTACTTCTCAGTACATTTTCTTTGCTGCATTCTCCAAGATCCTTTAAAACAGAATTTATTACAACCAACCTCTCTCCCACCTCAATTTAAAAACCTTCAATGAAATTCTATGTTGCCTAACAATGCTCTGCATGATCTATTACCTACAAATATTTCAAACCTTATCTTGTACCTGCAGCCCTGAAATTTCTCGATTTTTTTACTTTCTTTGCACACTTTTGCCTTGAATAACCAAACCTCCACCACTCTTCCTCACTCTTTTTATGTGTATGGATGTGTGTATATATACATCTGTTTACATATAGAAAAAGACAAACACACATTGTTTTTCTTCTTTTCCTATTCGAAAATTATTATTTAAGCATGGAGAAAACTACATAAATAAGATGTGATGTCAGCTGTACCCACCACCCATATATAATAAAGGTATCATTGTCAAAACTGCTTAATGTCACTTCTAAGAAAATAAAATATTATAAATACAATGTTCCCATGGAATTTCTCTCCAATTTCATTCCTCTATTTCTCAAGAGGCATGCAGACTCTGGAAATTTGTGGTTTTCCTTTCCAGCCAAGTCCACAAATCCTTATCTATTTATAATCCATTTATTTTCCCCCTCTTTCTCTCTGACTAAAACAGCAATATACTGCATTGTTTTTTGCATTTTCCATTGTTATGAAAAAGTAATATTATAATTCTGCAAGGTTTCAATGTTATAATGTTGACATACATAAAATATATCTGTGAAAATAATGTACTCATTAACACTGAAAGTATTCATCTTTCCTCCATTGAGGAATATTTCTTTTTTGCTTGCCTTTCTTTTTGCGACTATAAAAAAGGTCACAAGAAAGTCCTTATATGTCTCCATATGCATATGTGTAAGAGTTTCTCCTGAATACATACTGGAAATTGATGGATATTAGTGTACACACAACTTCAGCATTATTAAATATTGGCAAATTGCTTTCCACCATGGTTGTAGGCACTTAAAGCAGCAATATGTTTCCCCCCCTCTACATTTTCCCAGTAAATACAACTCTAGGCTTCCAATGCTGAAACCAGGTCCTTTGGTTTAAATAGGTCCTGTACAAACCCCCTTTCCATTGGCTTGCCCACGTGGAGCTTTATACGGATACCCAAAGCAAGCTTTGATAAAGTGTTTTGGCTTGTGCTAAATAAGAGGAAAAAAATGTCTGGTAGCTTCAACACTTTCTAACTTAAGTGTGATTTACTTCCACTACTCTCTACAGTTTGATGAGCAGATATTATAATATCTTAGTATTATATTAAGATTATAATACTGACTTTGTTTACAGAAATATTGTAACTGAAACTAATTTTTAATTGAAATATGGTTGATGTACAATATTGTGTTAGTTTCAGGTATACTGCTTCTCAAGCCAGAACACGCAATAACTTTTAAGATTGTGAATTAAAAAAAAAAAATTTTTTAATTGGGGTATAGTTGTTTTATAATGTTGTATTAGTTTCTACTGTACAGCTAAGTGGAGTTCCCTGTGCTATACGGCAGGTTCTTATTGGTTACATATTTTATACATATTGGTGTATATATGTCAATCCCAATCTCCCAGTTAATCCGCCCCTCCCCACTTTCCCCCCTTGGTGTCCATACATTTGTTCTCTGCATCTGTGTCTCTATTTCTGCCTCGCAAACCAGTCCATCTGTACCATTTTTCTAGATGCCACCTATATGCGTTAATATACGATATTTGTTTTTCTCCTTCTGACTTACTTCACTCTGTATGACAGTCTCTAGGTCCATCCACGTCTCTACAAATGACCCAATTTCATTCCTTTTTATGGCTGAGTAATATTCCATTGTATATATGTACCACATCTGCTTTATCCATTCATCTGTCGATGGGCATTTAGGTTGCTTCCATGACCTGGCTGTTGTAAGTAGTGCTGCAATGAACACTGGGGTGCATGTGTCTTTTTGAATTATGGTTTTCTCTGGGTATGCCCAGTAGTTGGATTGCTGGGTCATATGGTAATTCTATTTTTAGTGGGTTTTTTCATTTTTTTTTTTTTTGCGGTACGCGGGCCTCTCACTGTTGTGGCCTCTCCTGTTGCGGAGCACAGGTTCCGGACGCACAGGCTCAGCAGCCATGGCTCACTGGCCTAGACACTCCGCGCCATGTGGAATCTTCCCAGACCGGGGCACGAATCCGCGTCCCCTGCATCAGCAGGCGGACTCTCAACCACTCCGCCACCAGGGAAGCCCCTATTTTTAGTTTTTTAAGGAACCTCCATACTGTTCTCCATAGTGGCTGTATCATTTTACATTCCCACCAACAATGCAAGAGGGTTCCCTTTTCTCCACACCCTCTCCAGCATTTATTGTTTGTAGATTTTCTGATGATGCCCATTCTAACAGGTGTGAGGTGATATCTCACTGTAGTTTTGATTTGCATTTCTCTAATAATTAGTGATGTCGAGCAGCTTCTCATGGGCCTCTTGGCCATCTGTATGTCTTCTTTGGAGAAATGTCTATTTAGGTCTTCTGCCCATTTTTGGATTGGGTTGTTTGTTTGTTTTGATATTGAGCTGCATGAGCTGTTTATATATTTTGGAAGCGATATTTTTTTAATGTATTTTATTGAAGTTCACTTTATTTACAATGTTGGTTAGTTTCTGGTATATAGCAAAGTGATTCAGATATATATATATTATATATATATATATTCATATTTTTTTCCATTATTGTTTATTACAGGATATTAAATATAGTTCCCTGTGCTATAGAGTAGGACCTTGTTTATCCATTCTATATATAATAGTTTGCATCTGCTAATCCCAAACTCCCAATCCATCCCTCATCCATCCCACCTCCCCCTTGGCAACCACAAGTCTGTTCCCTATATCTGTGAGTCTGTTTCTGTTTCATAGATTAAGTTCATTTGTTTTATATTTTAGATTCCACATATAAGTGATATCATATGGTATTTGTCTTTCTCTTTCTGACTCACTTCACTTAGTTTAATAATATCTGGGTCCATCCATATTGCTGCAAATGGCATTGTTTATGATAACTGAGACATGGAAGCAATCTTTGTGTCCACTGACAGATGAATGGCTAAAGAAGATGTTATATTTACCTGATTACTAGAAATTAAGCATATTTTCATATGTATCCAACATTTGAATTTCCTCTTCCTAAATAGACTCTAGATGTTGTTTGCTCATTCTATTTTTATTTTGGCTAGTTTTTCTTATTGATCTGTAAGTTCTATAAGCATTCTTTTAATTAATCCTGGGCTGGTTTTTGGTTGTTTTTTTTTTCTTTTTTTTTTTTGGCCGCGAGTGGCATACAGGATCTTAGTTTCCTGGCCAGGGATCGAACCCAAGCCCCCTACATCGGAAGCACAGAGTCTTAACCACTGGACCACCAGGGAATCCTTCGGTCTCATTTTATATGTTGCTAATATCATTTTCCAAACTGTAGCCTATTTTAAAACTTAGCTCATGTCATATATTTAGACATATAGAAACTTTAAAAATATAATGCCAAATTTATCAATATTTTACATTTTAATTTTTGTGATTGTTTCTTGTTCAAAAAACCTTATCCTACCATGACACTCCCCTGTATATTTCTCTAAGCAAAGGGTTATTTTGTTTGTTTGTTTGTTTTGTATTTAAAGCACTAGACCATGTGAGATTTGTCCTATGTGCCAGAGGATAAGGTGGGGATCTAATCTCATAATTTTCCAAATCAAATTGTCAGATATCTGAAAGCAGTTTATTAAACAGACCAGAGACTGGCAAACTGTGGCTTATGGGCCACCTGCCTAGTTTTGTAAATAAAGCTGTACTAAGCACAGCACCCCTCATCCTGTTATATATCTGGTTACTTTTATGCTACAACAGCAGAGCTGAGTAGTTGTGACAGGGACTATATGGCACCCAATACATAAAATAGTTAATATCTGGATCTTAAAGAAATTTTCCAATGCCCAGACTAGTCAATCATTTGTTTACTGTTTTATAAACTGTGACTTGTATATGCGGAGTTCCCATAAAGGATTTGCTTCTGGAATCTTTATTCTGTTGTTTCCCTCTAAGTCCATTCTTCTGCCTATATCACACTGTTCTCATTACCATAGCTTTATAACATATTTGGGTACCTAGTACAGCAATTTCTTTCTACCTACCTCCCACCTTATTCTGCTCTAAAACTGTCATGTCTGTCTGTTATCAGAAATTCTAAATTCTAAATCATCTGTCTAAATTTAAGATCACTCTGTTAAAGCTCTGTGGAAAAAAACACATTTAGTTGTTTATTTGCATGTGAGAAGATGTGACATCTTTAAGATACTGAGTCTTTCATCCATGAAGTGAGATATCTCTTTATTAATACAGGCCTTCTTTTATGTACTTTGTAAAAAAATTTTTTTTAAACATCTTTAGTGGAGTATAATTGCTTTACATGGTTGTGTTAGTTTCTGCTGTATAACAAAGTGAATCAGCTATATGTATATATATACCCCCATATCCCCTCGCTCTTGCGTCTGTACTTTGTAAAATTTTAAAGTTTTCTCTGTAGTAGCTTTGTACATCTTGGCAGATTGATTCTTAGATATGTTCCCAATCTCTTCTTTATAACTTTTACCTCTCAAATTTCCTTTTTCCATTTCTGTGCTGCATTGTGGATAATATTCTCAGATCTATCTTTCAGTTGACTAAATCTCTCTTTAAATGTGCCTAATCTGCTATTTAACATTCATTAAGGTTTTTTATATCAAGGGCTATAATTTTATTTCTAGAAGTTTTATTTGATTCTTTTTAAAATATGGCTATTCTTCTTATAGTTTCCATTTTTTCTAATCCTTATTTTATCCATCTAATCCTTTCAACATATTTACTTTATAGTGCCTTTCAAATTGTTCTAGTCACTCACACCACGGGTATTCTGAATTTTTATCTCCTTCCTATTGTTGATTCCCCTCATGTGGAATCTAACGTGCCCTTTATTTTGACAAAATTCCTACAGATGGTTTTTAAATTCCTCTTGCCAACTGCCGTGTGTTTGTGTGCATGTGTGTGTGTGTGTGTGTGTGTTGTTTGCAGCTGTTGTTTATTGATTAGAATAATCTCACAGTAATTTCACCACCTTGAGGATACATTCTACATGTTGGTATTTAAATTAAGACTCCATGACAATGTCTCTCACAGGAGTCACCCAGAGTTCCAGGACAGAGTCAAGCTTCTTTGTCACTTGGCCTTTTTTAATTCCACTTCCTTCAAGGTTCTCTGCCCCTTTCAAAGGCCCAGTGGGCACATCTTTCCAGTTTTGTAGATGTTAATCCTCAGACTCAATCCTCTTCTGACATTTCCCCAGTTCCTTGCTACATCACTTCACAAGCAGGTTCTTTAAGATTCCACTTTATTTCTGCTATAAGGGGATTCCACAACCTTCTTTCAACATCCGTCATATTTATTTTATTGTTTTTGTTGTTATAGCTAGCTCAACATATTTTATGTACTTGTAAGAAAAAGTCTACTTAATTCTGGCATTATGATGCTGCAAACAAAGCTGCCAGTTAAATGGGTCTTCTTCTTCAAATCTCAACTTCCTCAAAAAAAGATCCCCTACCCCAACTCCCCAGTGTAGATCAGATGTCTTGTGACATGCTCTTATTGCAGTATTGCCACCTATCACAAATAATCTTTTGTCTTAAAGCTGGATCACTATCCTAGACTCATCTTTCATTCTTCAAGATGATATTATTTCAGAATTTTCCCTAGCTTTCCTCACCACTAGAATTTGGTTGGTTAGAACTACTTTTCCATTGCAATAATCTTCCTAACCTTGGATCTTGGACTTCACAACTGGAGATGTTAATTCAATAAGTTTGCCCAGGTCTTCCACAGTGAAACTTGTTGAATAACAAGGACTGAGGTAGTTTTTTTCAAGCTGTTCTAAAGGAAAATAAAATATACTTACCAAAAAATGTTAATACTTTCTTACTCTACACTTGAAACACACAGAAGAACACACAAATGAATGTTTTCCAGAATAAAGATATGGTTAAAGTGATTTCTATTTCCATCACTTACTAGAAAAAATGAGCATTAATTTCACATATTCCTTATACCACAACAAGGTATCCCATTTAAAAGATATCTTGCTAAATAAATATAGGAAACAAAAGTTAGAAATAAAAATTAATATGTAATAGAAGTCTATGGCACAACGACAATTATAAGCTGAAAGTTTTAACAGAGTTATCTCAGTAAGTAATATATGAAGTGGCTATAATACAATAAATAGAGAAATAAGTTGAATAACAGTTTAATAAGATTCACATATTTTATATTTGGGGGCCTTCTATCCAGTAAAAATAAAATACATTCAGACGCTCAAGAAAAATTTAAATACAAATATATGTTATACTGTTAGCAATACACAAAGTGCACTAAATCATGCAAAGATGAAGCAAGTAGGGAATTCTTTGGCAGTCCAGTGGTTAGGATTTGGCACTTTCACTGCTGGGGCCCGAGTTTGATCCCTGGCCAGGGAACTAAGATCCCACAAGATGTGCAGCACAGCCAGAAAAAAAAAAAAGAAAGAAACAAGTAGAAAAACTATGTAAAACAATATAAAATAACATGTAATTAACTGTAGAAGAATAGCGAACAATAACCAATTTGGAAATTAAATATACATAGTATACCTTCTAAATAACTTGGGTTATAGAGGAAACTAAAACCAAAATAAGGGATTTTTTTAAATGATTAGAATTGGGATTTCTCTGGTGGTGCAGTGGTTAAGAATCGCCTGCCAATGCAGAGGACACGGATTCAATCCCTGGTCCAGGAAGATCCCACATGCCGTGGAGCAACTAAGCCCATGCACCACAACTACTCACCCTGTGCTCTACAGCCTGTAAGCCACAGCTACTGAGCCTGCGTGCTGCAACTACTGAAGCCCACGCACCCAGAGGCTGTGCTCCAAAATAAGAGAAGCCACTGCAATGAGAAACCCACACACTACAACCAAGAGTAGCCCTCGTTCGCCGCAACTAGAGAAAGTCTGTGCACAGCAACGAAGACCCAGAGCAGCCAAAAATAAATAAATAAATAAATAAATAAATATTTTTTAAAAATGATTAGAATTGAGAGCATTCTGTACATGTCATCTATAGCATTCAGAGGAAAAATACACTATTCAGTTCACTTATTAGAAAATAACACAGCATTTTCATAAAGCGCAGTACTCTATAGAGTACTCTGTTACCCTATACAGAGTGCTAGTATACATAGCTATAGTACAGAGTACTAAAAACTAATGAAACATTCAAAATAAAATTTAAAAAAAGAAAATATTAAATAATAATAAAACTAAACCAAGAGCTAGTCCTTAAAAAAAGACAGATTAAAGATAAAATCTGGGGCTTCCCTGGTGACACAGTGGTTAAGAATCCACCTGCCAATGCAGGGGACATGGGTTCCAGCCCTGGTCCAGGAAGATCCCACAAGCCATGGAGCAACCTAAGCCTATGCACCACAACTACTGATCCTGCACTCTAGAGCCCGCGAGCCACAACTACTGAAGCCCGCCTGCCACAACTACTGAAGCTCGCAAGACTAGAGACTGTGCTCTGCAACAAGAGAAGCCACTGCAATGAGAAGCCCGCGCACAGCAATGAAGAGTAGCCCCTGCTTGCCACAGCTAGAGAAAGCCCACGTCCAGCAACAAAGACCAAATGCAGCCAATAAATTAAGAAATAAATGTGTTTTAAAAAATTAAAATTTAAATTTAATTAATTTAACAAAACAAATAAAAACAATAAAGATAAATCCAGACAACCTGACCAAAAATAATATACAGCAATAGCAACATGAAAGCTAATGTAACTCTACACAGATGTCTTTAAAAGGCAAATACTCTATGTCAATGAGCTTGAAAATCAGTTGATATATACATGTATAAACTATGTAATATGTACATATATATGTGTACATAATCAGTTGATATATATATAAAATACATATATGCATGTATACCTATATCAATTGGTATATCAATATCATATATATCAATATATATATTCAAGATAATCAAACAAAAAATCAATCCTTACACCTAAAAATGTAATAATCACCTAAAAGAGTGAAAAAAACTCCATCAATTACTAGCAAAATTATATAATATCTTATGAAACAAATGTGAAATACTATGTTAAGAAGAACATTCAGAAGAGAAATTAGCTACCAAAAAACTTAGCAAAATGTATAAATCCATCAAAACTTTATAAGCAAGAGAGAGAAAGCACAGAACTGTGAAATGCTTTGATTACCTTCTGTCAGTACAAAAGTACTAACAGCAAGGCAGTGTGGTTTAAACAGAGTCAAAAATGGGTGGAAGACCTAAATAGACATTTCTCCAAAGAAGACATACAGATTGCCAACAAACACACGAAAAGATGCTCAAAGTCACTAATTATTAGAGAAACGCAAATCAAAACAAAAATGAGGTATCACCTCACACCACTCAGAATGGGCATCATCAAAAAAATCTAGAAACCAAAAATGCTGGAGGGGGTGTGAAGAAAAGGGAACCCTCCTGCGCTGTGGTGGGAATGTAAATTGATACAGCCACTATGGAGAACAGTATGGAGGTTCCTTAAAAAACTAAAAATCGAACTACCATATGACCCACCAATCCCACTACTGAGCATATACCCTGAGAAAACCATAATCTAAACTGGGTCATGTACAAAAATGTTCATTGCAGTACTATTTACAATAGTCAGGACATGGAAGCAACTTTTTTTTTAAATCTAATTTTACTTCTTTTTTATACAGCAGATTCTTATTAGTCATCAATTTTATACACATCAGTGTATACGTGTCAATCCCAATCGCCCAATTCATCACACCACCATCACCACCACCCCTGCCACCTTCCCACCTTGGTGTCCATACATTTGTTCTCTACATCTGTGTCTCAACTTCTGCGCTGCAAACCGGTTCATCTGTACCATTTTTCTAGGTACCACATATATGCGTTAATATACGATATTTGTTTTTCTCTTTCGGACTTACGTCACTCTGTATGACAATCTCTAGATCCATTCACGTCTCAACAAATGACCCAGTTTTGTTTCCTTTTATGGCTAATATTCCATTGTATATATGTACCAGATCTTCTTTATCTATTCATCTGTCGATGGGCATTTAGGTTGCTTGCATACAGTGACAGTTTTACTTCTTGTTTATCAATTTGTATTCCTTTTATTTCTTTTCCTTCTCTGATTGCCGTGGCTAGAACTTCCAAAACTATGTTGAATAGTAGTTGTGCGAGTGGACATCCTTGCCTTGTTCCTGATCTAACAGGAAATGCTTTCAGTTTTTCACCATTGAGATTGATGTTTGCCATGGGTTTGTCATATATGGACTTTATTATGTTGAGGTAGGTTCCCTCTATGCCCACTTACTGGAGAGTTTTTATCATAAATGGTGCTGAATTTTGTCAAAAGCTTTTTCTGCATCTATTGAGATGATCATATGGTTTTTCTACTTCAATTTGTTAATACGGTGTTATCACATTGATTGATTTGCGTATCTTGAAGAATGCTTGCATACCTGGGATAAATCCCACTTGATCATGGTGTATGATCCTTTTAATGTGCTGTTGGATTCTGTTTGCTAGTATTTTGTTGAGGATATTTTAATCTATATTCATCAGTGATACTGGTCTGTAATTTTTTTTAGTATGTTTGTTTCTTTTTTTAGTATGTTTGTCTGGCTTTGGTATCAGGGTGATAGTGGCCTCACAGAATGAGTTTGGAAGTGTTCCTTCCTCTGAAATTTTTTGGAAGAGTTTGAGAAGGTTGGGTATTAGCTCTTCTCTAAATGTTTGATAGAATTCAGCTGTGAAGGCATCTGCTCCTGGACTTTTGTTTGTTGGAAGATTTTTAATCACAGTTTCAATTTCATTACTTGTGATTGGTCTGTTCATATTTTCTATTTCTCCCTGGTTCAGTCTTGGAAGGTTATACCTAAGAATTTGTCCATTTCTTCCAGGTTGTCCATTTTGTTCGCAGAGAGTTGCTTGTAGTAGTCTCTTAGGATGCTTTGTATTTCTGTGGTGCCTGTTGTAACTTCTCCTTTTTCATTTCTAATTTTATTGATCTGAGTCCTCTCCCTCTTTTTCTTGATGAGCCCGGCTAATGGTTTATCAATTTTGTTTATCTTCTCAAAGAACCAGCTTTTAGTTTTATTGATCTTTGCTATTGTTTTCTTTGTTTCTATTTCATTTATTTCTGCTCTGATCTTTATGATTTCTTTCCTTCTGCTTTTTGGTTTTGTTTGTTCTTCTTTCTCTAGTTCGTTTAGGTGTCAGGTCAGGTTGTCTATTTTAGATTTTTCTTATTTCCTGATGTAAGACTGTATTGCTATAAACTTCCCTCTTAGAACTGTTTTTGCTGCATCCCATAGGTTTTGGATCATCTTGTTTTCATTGTCATTTGTCTCTAGTTACTTTTTGATTTCCTCTTTGATTTCTTCAGTGATCTCTTGGTTATTTAGTAACATATTGTTTAGCCTCCATGTGTTTGTGTTTTTCACATTTTTTTCCCTGTAATTCATTTCTAATCTCATAGCATTGTGGTCAGAAAAGATGCTTGATATGATTTCAATTTTCTTAAATTTACTGAGGCTTGATTTGTAACCCAGGATGTGATCTATCCTGGAGAATGTTCTGTGCGCACTTGAGAAGAAAGTGTAATCTGTTGTTTTTGGATGGAATGTCCTATAAATATCAATTAAATCTATCTGGTCTATCATGTCATTTAAAGCTTCTGTTTCCTTATTTATTTTCATTTTGTATGATCTGTCCACTGGTGTAAGTGAGATGTTTAAGTCCCCCACTAGTACTGTGTTACTGTCGATTTCCTCTTTTATAGCTGTTAGCAGTTGCCTTTTGTATTGAGGTGCTCCTATGTTGGGTACATATATATTTATAATTGTTACATCTTCTTCTTGGATTGATCCCTTGATCATTACGTAGTGTCCTTCCTTGTCTCTTGTAACATTCTTTATTTCAAAGTCTATTTTACCTGATATGAGTATTACTACTCCAGGTTTCCTTTGATTTCCATTTGCATGGAATATCTTTTTGCATCCCCTCACTTTCAGTCTGTACGTGCCCCTAGGTCTGAAGTGGGTGTCTTATAGACAGCATATATGGGTCTTGCTTTTGTATCCATTCAGCAAGCCTGCGTCTCTTAGTTGGAGCATTTAATCCATTCACATTTAAGGTAATTATCAATATGTACATTCCTATGACCATTTTCTTAATTGTTTTGGGTTTGTTTTTGTAGGTCCTTTTCTTCTTTTGTGTTTCCCACTTAGAGAAGTTCCTTTAGCATTTGTTGTAGAGCTGGTTTGGTGGTGCTGAATTCTCTTAGCTTTTGCTTGTCTGTAATGCTTTTGATTTCTCCATCAAATCTGAATGAGATCCTTGCCAGGTACAGTAATCTTGGTTGTAGGTTCTTCCCTTTCATCACTTTAAGTATATCATGCCACTCCCTTCTTGTAGAGTTTCTGCTGAGAAGTCAGTTGTTAACCTTATGGGAGTTCCCTTGTATGTTATTTATCCTTTTTCCCTTGCTGCTTTCAATAATTTTTCTTTGTCTTTAATTTTTGCCAATTTGATTACTATGTGTCTCAGTATGTTTCTCCTTGGGTTTATCCTGTATTGGCTTCTCTGTACCTCCTGGACTTGGGTGGCTATTTCCTTTCCCATGTTAGGGAAGTTTTCAACTATAATCTCTTCAAATATTTTCTCTGGTCCTTTCTCTCTCTCTTCTCCTTCTGGGACCACTATTATGAGAATGTTGTTGCGTTTAATGTTGTCCCAGAGGTCTCTTAAGCTGTCTTCATTTCTTTTCATTCTTTTTTCTTTATTCTGTTCCACAGCAGTGAATTCCACCATTCTGTCTTCCAGGTCACTTATCTGTTCTTCTGCCTCAGTTATTCTGCTATTGATTCCTTCTAGTATTTTTCATTTCAGTTATTGTATTGTTCATTTCTGTTTGTTCTTTAATTCTTCTAGGTCTTTGTTAAACATTTCTTGCATCTTCTCGATCTTTGCCTCCATTCTTTTTCCGCGGTCCTGGATCATCTTCACTATCATTATTCTGAATTCTTTTTCTGGAAGGTTGCCTATCTCTACTTCATTTAGTTGTTTTTCTGGGCTTTTATCTTGTTCCTTCATGTGGTACATAGCCTTCTGCCTTTTCATCTTGTCTATCTTCCTGTGAATGTGGTTTTTGTTCCACAGGCTGCAGGATTGTAGTTCTTCTTGCTTCTCCCTACAGATTTCCAGAGCTGGGAGGGTCCATGCCCTTGATGTTAGACTCTCCTGCCTCCCTTGGATAAGGTGGGATATGCCGAGGTCACTGCTAGTGTTGGAGGGTCTCCTGCAGAGGCAGGGGGTGGCTTTGCCTCACCGTGAGGACAAGGACACTGGTAGCAGAAGTTCTGGGAAGTACTCCTTGGCGTGAGCCCTCCCAGAGTCCGCCATTAGCCCCACCAAGAACTGGAAGCAACTTAAATGTCCATCAACAGATAAATAAATAAAGATGTGGTACATATATACAATGGAATATTACTCAGCCATAAAAAGAAATGAAACTGAGTTATTTGTAGTGAGATGGATGGACGCAGAGTCTGTCATACAGAGTGAATTAAGTCAGAAAGAGGAAAACAAATACCATATGCTAACACATATATATGGAATCTAAAAAACGGTACTGATGAACCTAGTGTCAGGGCAGGAATCAAGACGCAGACATAGAGAATCGACTTTAGGACACAAAGGGGGAAGGGGAAGCATTGACATATATACACTACCAAACGTAAAATGGATGGCTAGTGGGAAGCTGCTGCATAGCACAGGGAGATCAACTCAATGCTTTGTGATGACCTAGAGGGGTGGGATAGGGAGGCTCAAGAGGGAGGTGATATGGGGATATATGTATACATATAGCTGATTCACTTTATGGTACAGCAGAAACTAACACAACATTGTAAGCAATTATATGCCAATAAAGATGTGAAAAAAAATTTTTTAAATAAAGAAATAAAATAGAGTCAGTGCCTCAAAAGAGAGCTGACACTCAGTTCCTCCAATGCCAGTTATTCTGGCACTAGAATCTCCATTTTGCATTAATTACAGTATCATCAACTTAAACTTTGACAACGAAGTAAACAATAATTAGTGGCTGGCTATCCTTACCCTGAGGAGTATCTGGAAAAGAGTTTGAGAGTGATTTATGCCACACAGGATGAGATGCAGGGAAAGAATTCCCTTTACAAATATAAGAGATATCTTGAGCCTGTATGTTTAACATAATTCTGCATGAGGCAAAAAGCACTCCAGCTAATTCTGGCCAGTGATATTTCACGAGTTGGTTATCTCTACTGTCCACCCATTGTGTTAGAGAGTAACTGCTACCTGGGAAGAACAAAGGTTTGCAAAGTGTAAAAATACATTGTCCTCCTGCCTTGGGATCTAAGCAGTGACAGCTACCTATTGGTTAATAACTTATCCCTGTACCTTATTATAATCAGGAATGTTGGACCCTTCTAGCAGGGCTAAGAAAGGATTAACAACCAAAAGGTGGAAAACAATAAAATTGTGCTAAAGGACAATAAAAACCTGAGCAACAGACAGTATTGTTCTGGAGGGCGGGAGGAGGTATGCTTGGGAAGATTTATATACAAAAATTGTTGCAAGATTATAATGGTGGCAATGGCCAATAAAATGTACCCCCAAACATAAAACATTCTAAATCCAAATCCCAATTGTTTTAAAGGAATACAACAACTTGACTCTAAAACTGTCTAGAAAACTAAATGTTAAAGTATTTAAAATATTTTTTTTAAATTTAGATGAACATTTTAGGTGTGAAATGGGGAGTCTCAGGTAAGAATCATAATGGCAAGTAGAAAAGAGAACAACTTTACTCTGCAAAACAGGTGGGAAAAACTGGATTTCCAGAGTCATCTTGTGAAGGAAAGTATTGGGCAAATGAGGAGCACATTAACATTATGTGAAGAGGTTAAAAGAGGGTGCGGATCATATGAAAATGGTCCTAGGGACTGGAAGAATATAGCAGAACATGAGCCATTTCGACTAGCTGAAATAGCCGAGACATTTCTAAAGGCATGAATTTCAGTTTGTGATGAAACTGCGATGACTTTAAAACAGTTCTTTAAATTCTTTGACATTCTTTCCAACAAAAGGTGTAGCCTAATGTCTATTTATCCTCCTGTTGAATATGGGTCAGTCTAAAATACTTGTATCTAACAAATGGAGGGCAGCAGAAATGACTCTGCCTGACATTAGAGGCTAGCGCAGAACAGGCAGTACTGTTTTTGCCCAAATCTCTCTTGAGGTGCTAGCTCTTAGAACTCATCTACCATGTTATAAGCAAGCCCAGGGCCCAAAGAGAGCCCGTATGTAAGTTTCTGGTCAATAATTCCAGCTAATTTCCAAGATGAAAGCCAGTATCACCCAAGAGATATGCAAGTGAATAAGTCTTAAGATGATTCTAGTCCTTAACTTCTGATTTAGACCAAATTAGGCAGAATGGAGCAGAAATAAGATGTCTCTACCAAATCCTACCCAAATTGCAACTTTGTGAATAAAATAAATGTTATTTTTTTAAGCAACTACTTTCATGGGTGGCTTGTTATGTAACAAGACAATTATAATAAAACCCTTTGTATATTAAGAGTTTGTACAAATCAAAATTTAAATGACAAACTACCTGGAAAGAGCGGCAAAAGTGGAGAAGTAATTCATAGAATACATATGAACAATTCATGTACTAAAAATGCCCAATAATATTAGTTACTGGAGGAATTAAAATTAAAATGACACAGTGAAAACATTTATCCCTTATTAATATGACTTCAACTTCTTACAACAAAAAGTATCTTAAATGAATACACTGATCAAAAAATGATGGCAAAATAAATTATGATACATCAGATGTGTTTATTACCGTGTAAAATACGCATGAAAATTTGTTAAATCTAAAATCACAATGCTAAATAGAAGAAATCTCATTCTTTGGTTAATAAATCATATGTCTGTAAACACACAGGGGGTTGGTTGAGGGTACAGGATTAAGATAAGAAATTCAATTTTTATTCTATATACTTTTTTATTTTTCACAGAGATCAAATATTGCTTTGGTAATAATAAAGAAACTAATTTTTCATTAAAGTCCCTGTCTGTGAAGGAATGTGGATGCTTTGGAATTGGTACAAAGATTTGAGAGTTTTCGGAAGGAGAAGTGTGTCCCTGTTGTGCTGTTACCAATGGAATGCATTCCCTAACCAGATGAGATTGCTTTTGTAAATTATACAATCAATAAAGTGAAAAGACAACCCACAGAATGGGAAAAATATTTTCAAATTATATATCTGATGAGAAACTTGTATCCAGAATATATAAAGAATTCCTACAACTCAATAATAAAAAGACAAGTCAAATATTTACAAAGGATTTCAGTAGACATTTCTCTAAAGAAAATATACAAATAGCCATGCATATGAAATAACACTTGATGCCATTATTCACTAGGGAAATGCAAAACAGAACCACAATGAGATACCACTTCACATCCATTAGGATGACTATAATCAACAGGATAGACAATTACTGGAATCCTCATTCACTGCTAGTGGGAATTTAAAATGGATCAGTCACTTTGGAAAACAGTTCAGTAGTTCCACAAATGTTAACTATAGAGTTACAGTATCACCAGCAATTCCACTCCTAGGGAAAAAATGAAAACACAAAAAATTTGTACATGTTCATAGTATTATTTATAATAGCTAAATTTTTGAAATAGCTCAAATGTCCGTTAATTGATGAATAGATGAACACAATGTGATATATCCATACAGTGGGATATTAATCAATCATAAAGAAGGAGCAAAGTACTGACATATATGCTACAACATGAATGAAACTTATCACACTAAGTGAAGAAAGTCAGTAAAGACAAATATCATATGATATCACTTATATGCAGAATCTAAAAAATATATACGCAAATGAACTTATTTACGTAACAGAAACAGACTCACAAACTTAGAAAACAAACTTATGGTTACTAAAGGGGAAAGGTGGGGTGGACGGATAAATTGGGGGTTTGGGATTGACATATACACACTACTGTATTTAAAATATAATATATAATCAACAAGGACCTACTGTGTAGCACAGGGAACTCTGCTCAATATTCTGTAACAACCTAAATGGGAAAAGAATGTGAAAAAGAATAGATACATGTATATGTATAACTGAATTACTTTGCTGTACACCTGAAACTAACACAACATTGTTAATCAACTATACTCCACTATAAAATAAAAATTTTAAAAAACACATGAACAAAACTTGAAAACTTTATGCTAAGTGAAGGAAGCCCATTGCAAAAGACCAATGTCATATGATTCTATTCATATAACATGTCCACAGTTGGTAAATCTTTAGAGACAGAAAATGGATTAGTGGTTGCCTGGGGCTGAAAGTATGGTAAACGATGAGTGATTGCTAATGGGGACGGGATTTTTTGGGGCATGATGATAATGTTCTAAACTTATATTCTGGTAATAGATGCTTGAGTCTGAAAATATACTAAAAAACACTGAATTGTATAAATTAAATGGGTGAATTGCACAGTATATGAATTATATCTCAATAAAGATATTTTTTCTTTTCCTTTTTTTCTTTTTCTACAAAAAGAAGCCATATCCTAGTCAAGGTATTCAGTGCTTTATGAATTCAAGATAGGTAGGTCCAAAATAGATTCAATTCTTTCCATATACACATGAATTGGTAAAGGGTAACAGGTCTCTACCATAGGAGGAAGCAAGGCAGGAAGGAAGATGCCAATAGACAGTTGTAGAAACTAGTAGATTTAATCTCCAGAAAACTGTCCCCACCTCTGCATTAAGCCATTCTGCATTAGATAACCATTTAATACAATCTAGCGGCATTAAGTGTGTAAATAAAACAACACTAAACTATGATTATTTGTCAATTCTGGAAGGCTAAGAATTCCTGTAAGTAGAAGACTATCTTATCCATCATTTAATTGCTTGGGATTGCAATTATGGAATGCCACATACTTTCAACTATTGCTGGTAGAAAATAAGAATAAATTTATCTGGAAATTCAAGAAGTTCCAAGTCACACCCGAGAACTTCTCAGAAATGTAAATTCTCAGGCTCTACCCAGACATACTGAATCAGAAACTTCTAGCTTAGGGACCAGCAATCTGTGTTTGAATAAGCCTTCCAGGTGATTCTGGTAGATCCTAAAGTTATAGAACACTCAGATAAACACAGTCAATATGTAGTACACTTCTTTACAAAATAAGATATTAAGAATATCCTACTCTCTTTTACTTTTTTTTTAGGCCCTTATGTTATCCTTCCAAGGAATAGCACCTTTTTCTAATGTGACAAATCATACAATTTTCCATTGATGTTTGTGAATACCTTTACTTCAGTGAGTCTCCTAGACTGTATCAACAACTCACAGTTCTAGGTAGTTGAGATTCATCAGGTTAAAAAGAGTGCCTCCCACCACTCTCAAAAGTGAGAGACTTATCCAAATATTTTAAGCCTGGTCCTGAGAATTAGGCACGATACACTGATGCCAAAAGCTTCTAGCCTCCATGTTAGAAAGAAGTGTCTTTTAGGTTTCCAAGGAAACAGAGAAATTTCCTGTTTGAATCCTCACTTGGGCTGAATTGAATTCTAAACATCATCAGGATCTACACCCAAAGGCAAGAATAGAAATGGCCCAGGTTTAAATATAGTGTATCTGCCTTGGCCACCATAGGAGAAGACAAAGTAATAGGTATGAGCAACAATTTGCCAACTGCACAAATTCTACCAATTATGTTGTATAATTTTAAAGAATGAATTATTTCCAATCACTACTGCCTCACATGAGTTAACTGGAGGAGAGAAGCAGATTCCCAGCCTCCAGTTAGAAGTGCCTCAGGCAGATTCAAAATGCACAATCGAAAATATCTTTGAAAGAAGGCCATGCAGCATCTATTAGGAAGTAATGCAGTTTCGAAGTAATTCGTGGCTGATTCTAGGGCTAGTACATGTGTGCATAAATACACAATCATATATAGTGTTTAGTGTGTGTGTGTGTATGAGACTGGATATAAATTACATCAATTAAGAGTTTCCCACATAAAAATGAAATCTAAATTGAAGAGAAAGCAAGATATGCCCTGGAGCCTTGTATTTTAAAAAAGTGATAAAGTCAGCCAAAAAACACACCTCAATAAAAAAGTAAATAATCCTAGCTAGCTGTGCCAAATACGGTGGACCATAAAACAAACTTGTAGGAAGACTGATCCCTAAGGAAGCAGTACTGATTAGTCGTAAAATTTATCCTGTGACTTTTTCTGTTAAGAAATAAGAATAAAAAGCACTCGGGATAGTACAGTATTTTATCTTTTCAACTTTTAAAGCAAAGTCTCCATTTAATATTGCATTGATCACTTTCATTGCGTTGGGTTTTTTTGTTTGTTTGTTTTGCGGTACGCGGGCCTGTCACTGTTGTGGTCTCTCCCGCTGTGGAGCACAGGCTCCAGAAGCGCAGAGCGCAGCTGCTCCGCGGCATGTGGGATCCTCCCGGACCGGGCACGAACGCGTGTCCCCTGCATCGGCAGGCGGACTGGCAACCACTGAGCCACCAGGGAAGCCCTATTGCGTGGGTTTTTAAAGCTTCCTCCATCCGTTACGAAAGTTATGTAAGTAGTTATCCATATTTTTAAACGAAAAGACTACATTTTTAGAGCATTTTTATGTTTACAGAAAAATAGAGCAGAAAGTACAGAAAGTTCCCATGCACTCCCATCCTTCCACTCAGTTTCCTTTATTATTAATGTCTTACATTGATGTGGTATATTTGTTACAATTGAGGAACCAATATTGATACATTATTAACTAAAGTCTATAGTTTACATATAGTTCACTCTTTGTGTTTTATATTCTCTGAGTTTTGACACATCTATAATGACATGTGTCCATCATTATCATACAGAGTAGTTTCACTGCCCGAAAAATCCCCTGTGCTCCACCTATTCATTCCTCACTCCCCCCTCACCCCCAACCTTCTGGCAATCACCAATCTTTCTCCTATCTCCAAAGTTTTGCCTTTTCCAGAATGTCATCTAGTTGGAATCATTAAATATGTAGCCTTTTCAGATTGGCTTCTTTCACTTAGTAATATGCTTCTTGTAAGATTCATCCATGTCCTTTTGTGGCTCAATAGTCATTTCTTTTCATCACTGAATAATATTCCATTACATGGAGGTACCATCATTTCTTTATCCATTTACCTGTTGAAAGACAACTTGGTTGCTTCCAATTTTTGTCAATTATGAACAAAGCTTCTGCAAACATTCGTGTGAAGGTTTTGTATTGACTCTTCATCAGTTATGAAAGTATGTAAATTATATTTTAATCAACACACATTTTTTAAAAGTTATCTTTGTATCCTGAAGTATCTCAGTCATTCTTGTCATATCAGATCCATGAAATTTAGTCCTGCTGTAGGAATTGGGATTAAAGACGGGAGGAAAAGAAGAATCATAGCAGCTCATGGTTAGAAAGAATACCGATGATCAGCTAGTCACTTCCTGTGTCCTCAAGTCCACGTTTGGATTCTCCTGCATGTCTCATATTCATACAGTTTCTGCTGACCAACTGTTTTTTGTTTGGCATGCTCTGAATTTTAAAAATATTACTTCTTGTATTGTACCATCTGAATTTCTATTTCTTAGGGCTCCACAGGAATAGTAGACTTAATCATCTCCTGGCAGCCTTGAGATTTTTGAAGACATTTTCACATTTCCCTCGTTTCCTTAAACTTTCTTCTTAGAATATGTTTCTAAGTCTTCTCATCAGCATGATCCATTCATGATTCTAGTTCAATTGTATGTCATATTTCCACACTACTTCTACTTAAATGAAAGAAACAGATATGTCATCCTACAGGTTAATTACACAACATACAATTAGATAAAATTTCATGTTTTTGCATTGCTTTTAATGCCAAAATCAAGCTATAAATGTGGTATAACAAATCCATTGTTTACAGATCATGCTTGTTATTTGCATTGTCTGGTAGAAAGGTTGACATATACAGACATAATCTTAAAACCTATGCCAAACAGCCACTATGGAGAACAGTATGGAGGTTCCTTAAAAAACTAAAAAAAAAAACTACCATATGACTCAGCAATCCCACTACTAGGCATATACCCTGAGAAAACCATAATTCAAAAAGAGTCATGTACCACAATGTTCATTGCAGCACTATTTAGAATAGCCAGGACATGGAAGCAACCTGAGTGTCCACTGAGAGATGAATGGATAAAGAAGATGTGGCACATACATATAATGGAATATTACTCAGCCATAAAAAGAAACGAAATTTTGTTATCTGTAGTGAGGTGGATGGACCTGGAGTCTGTCATACAGAGTGAAGTAAGTCAGAAAGAGAAAAACAAATA
>NW_020837981.1:4883274-4919654 GCF_003676395.1 Aethalodelphis obliquidens | reverse complement strand
TAGAGAATGGACTTGAGGACACGGGGAGGGGGAAGGGTAAGCTGGGACGAAGTGAGAGAGTGGCATGGACATATATACACTACCAAATATAAAATAGATAGCTAGTGGGAAGCAGCCGCATAGCACAGGGAGATCAGCTCAGTGCTTTGTGATCACGTAGAGGGGTGGGATAGGGAGGGTGGGAGGGAGATGCAAGAGGGAAGAGATACAGGGATATATGTATCCTGATGTATGGTTGATTCACTTTGTTATAAAGCAGAAACTAACACACCGTTGTAGAGCAATTATTCTCCAATAAAGATGTTAAAAAAAAAAGATGTGGCACATATATACAATGGAATATTACTCAGCCGTAAAAAGAAAGGAAATTGAGTTTTTTTGTAGTGAGGTGGATGGACCTAGAGTCTGTCATACAGAGTGAAGTAAGTCAGAAAGAGAAAAACAAATACCATATGCTAACACATATACATGGAATCTTAAAAAAAAAAAAGTTCTAATGAACCTAGGGGAAGGACAAGAATAAAGACACAGACATAGAGAATGGACTTGAGGACACGGGGAGGGGGAAGGGTAAGCTGGGATGAAGTGAGGGAGTGGCATTGACATATATACACGACCAAATGTAAAATAGATAGCTAGTGGGAAGCAGCTGCATCGCACAGGGAGATCAGCTCTGTGCTTTGTGACCACCTAGAGGGGTGGGATAGGGAGGGTGGGAGGAAGATGCAAGGAGGAGGGGATATGGGATATATGTGTACGTATAGCTGATTCACTTTGCTATATAGCAGAAACTAACACAACATTGTAAAGCAATTATACTTCAATAAAGATGTTTAAAAAAAAGAAACAAAAAAAAAAACCTCTGTCAAAACCTTTAAGGATGCTGTTTAAATTTAAGGATAGGAAAAATGCCTTCGGATATATCTCATTTGAATTATTAACAAAGTTGCAAAATTCCTTTGATGAAAAATAAAGCAATCACAAAAAGGAAAAAAAGGAAAAAAGAAACCCAGGAAGACATAAAATGTATTTAAATCATAACTTCTGTAAATCATAACTTCTGTATTAATTACAATGGATTTAGTGAAATAGCTGAAGAGTAAATCAGTGAATTAGAATAAAAATTCTAGAAATTCTTACATCACTCCTATAGACTGCTTAATAAATTTACACTTTTTAACCTCCAAATCTGGACAATGCATTTTAGAAGTACAGGGTCCTGGAAGAGAAATGCTTCCACCAAGGATACAGCAACATCTCATAAAGCTACAGTTGCCACCACTTCAGGCTCCTATTGCCAAGAGACCAGGAGGACAGGAAAGAAGTCAGATGTAATTGTTCCTTATCATCAGGAGAAGATAGGTCTTCTAGAACACACTGAGGAAGGGAAGAGTACATTTGGTAATCACGTGGTCCCCTGGAACATCTCTTGGTACTTTCTTGCCTAATTTTGATGGTAAATAGACAAATACAGTGGTCTGATAAGATTATATCACCCAGGAAATCAAACCTCTCAGAAATGAAGGTCTAGGTTACTGGATTGGGCAAGGCTTCTAGGGATTTATTGGAAGGATAGGGGGAATCTAGATGAGCAGCAGAGGAAATATAAATGATTATCAGTTGTGTCCCCAGGACAAACTGTAGTGATGGGGACTGTAGTTCATTTCATTAAACTTCTTTTAACTTTCCCCAGAGGACCTGTTCCCAGATAGAGAGAACATAATATATAAAAGAAGAACCAAGAGGCACAAACAATGGACTGTTACGGATCTCCCCTTCAGGACCATTCCTCCAAAGCTCACATCCTTCCAGAAATTACCCATGGCCAAAGAGAGCTGTCTGAATCAAGGTTAATCCCTCCCCACAAGCATCCCATATCTGTTGCCTTAATTTAGGCAATCTTCAATGATAAAGATTTGAAGTGGGGGAATAGATACTGTAACTGGTTCATATTAACCTCCCCGGGCAATCTGTATCTGCATCTTGTCCAGTGAAAACTCGATTTACACAGCTCTACAAGTGCAGCATTTTTCTAACATCACATTTTGTACTCTCAGAACACTTTTCAAGTAAACTGATCTAGATGTTTAAAGATGAAAAATAAGAAATTTGCACTCTAAAGTTGAATATCTAATTAATTCACATTTCTTTCCGTCAATGTAAATCAGGAACAATTTACAGTAAACACAAAGTTTGGATGAACTCCAAAGCTCTCCGTAGAATCAACTGAAGATTTTCTTCGGATTGCATCATAGCCTAACTTCTTATGCTCATCCATCCTTCCTCCCATCTTTCACAGATATGGTTCCCAGTAGCACTACTCAATAAACAAAGTGCATGCAATCCCCATCTGCAAACTTGTTCAGGGAAGCTAACCTAAGAAACTATGTTGCCAGATTCCACTGAGAAACTCTCTAACACTGGTGCCTGAATATAAACATCTATAAATCTTTACGTAAGTTCTCATTATTATGCTGGTATTTAGAATATCATCAGTCATTTACATGTGCCAAACACTTAATAATATATCATTTAAAAAGTGAAAAAAAAATTATATATATCATTAAAAGAGCAAATTCATACATCACATATATAATATTTTGAGTTCATATTTGTGTAAAAGCTAATAAATGTCAAAGTTAAACTTGCAATAAAACTTATTTGTTCATGTCAACCACAAGGTATGTATTACAAGCTCTAACTATCTCAAGTACCGAACAACTATGTTAAACAACCCCATGATTCTTCATTTGCCTTTGTAAAAATTCAGAAATAACTGGGCACAATACAATCCATCATGAATTACCTTGTACAATAATTCTCCACGTTTTTTTCGTTAATGGCTTTAGTCTTTTAATCTAGAATGTTCCAAGGAACTTATATGAGCAAATTGTGATACTCATGAGTTTCTTACATTTTTATACTCTTTATTCTCTAAAGGCCAGTTCTCACTGTTCTGCAGTCTTTAACTGAATGACTATCATATTTTATCGAACACAAAACATAATCATCCCAGACACTTGCTTCTCTCTCATTTTCCACATTTCATCAGTCATCAGTTCTCTTAATCTGCCTCTTTAATGTGTCTCAAATTCTTTTCTCCTTCTCCATATCTACTGCCATGACATGAATTCAGTTGTTTATTCTTTGAGCACTTTTACACTAACATCAATCTCCCCCACGAATTTTACAAACAGTGATAGCCTCCTAACACCCACCTTACATCTTCTTCCTTCCACTCTTCTTGCTCTTAATCTGCAATGATGTCAGAATCATATTTCTAAATCACAAATCTCAACTGTTACTCTCCTACTTAAAAGCTTCTATTGTGTTTATGTTAGAGTATATTTTTTATCATGGAATAAATAATATGGACTCTTTCTACTTTTTTAACTTCCTCTCCTACCTGTCTTCCATATGCTATCTCTGTTTAAGCTATCCTTAACACTGACAACTTTTTCTAAACATCACATGCTCCTTTATACTCACACACATTTTGTCCCATTTACTGCCTCCTCTTCTCTTGATGATTTTTATACACCCATTTCTACTCAATCCAAGCATCATTTCTTCAGTGTACTCTTCCCTAAGCCACATTTTCTCTATAAACCTGTCAAGAGTTAGTTGTCTTTGTTACCATGTTGTCCTACACACAGCACAAATTGCAATGATTTGCAGCCATGTTATTTACTAATCTTCCTTTTTATTGTACTCAGACACAAGGGTCTTATCGTGAATATCTCTACACCACTAGCAAAGTTTTAGCCTATTGCTAATACTCAGAAGATATGAACTGAATTGAATTGCATTGAATTGAACTGAATAGAAGCATTTAGGATTATTAACAATAGCCCATTAACCATATGGTCCATTGCTCTTTTCTAAACCTGACGTTCAAAAATGGTTTTATTCTTTAATGTATGTCTTTAGAGAGCCCATAGGGCAGATGAGGAGACAATCATAGATAAGAGTCCCAAATTTTGCTCTCCGGGCTGATGACCTCATCCCTTTCCTTCAACAGGCTGGTCATGTTTTAACTCTTGGAAGTAGAGGTGGGGCCTTGAACACCAGAAATCAACAAGTCACCCAGAGTCAACAATGTTAGAAAAAATGTAAACTGTACTGCTATAGAGTTGTTGTTTATTTGCTTATTTGTTTTCTCTTAAGAAGCCTCAATATCTACTCTCATTATTCCTTCAGTTGTGTCGGGGAAGGTTCATATGGAGACCCACATTTCACTTTGGAAATATTCAGGGTTTTTTTCCCTTATAATGCTAACCTTAGGTAACTGTCTGCATATTGTTAAATTCATTGACTATAATAATGCACATTAAAAAGTTAATATGGTATTTGAGAGAAATACACAACATAATGTTAGAATAAAGCTTCATCTTTGATTATTGCAATACAGTAATACAAAGGTTTTTCAAATTAGGAGTTCTTTTTAATATTGCAACGAAAACTAGTTTCTCTTTTGTATGTATCACTTTTCACATAAGCACAGTGGAGCGTATAGATGGAAAGCAATGACTAGAAGCACTTAGGTATAAAAAAGAAGCAATACAAATTAGACTGTTTCACAGCAACCAGAGTCTTTAAAGAATATTCAAATTAGACAACAATGGAGAAAAAATGAAAAACAAGGAGAAATGAGCTTTCCATCTATTAAGTGGGAAGAATTGGTTTGAGAAGAAAATAAGGTAGGATATTCTTCCACTTAAATGTGTTTATCAAACATTCTGTACATCTTTTATGCATAAACCTGTTCTTTTTTTTAAGGTTTTTTTTAAATTATGTGTAACACGGACAAAATTATTTAAGTCAATAAATTTTTAAGGAATTTCACATGTTCTGATTCTTTCTACTGCCAATCACCTTAGTTCCTCCAAACTCATAATCTTCAAGATAAAATAGCCCTTTCAAAAAGAAGTTATCATGTGAGTCAGCCCAGTTCTTTTCGTTAGGCTTCTTTGATTCCAATGAAATATGGACACACTTCAAAATTCCCCACCTGTAGTCTTCGGGATCCAATTTCCTCAAGCGGTTTACTTTAGGACCATGTTTCGGGTCAGGAGATGGATCTGCCTGGTTCTGAATTTGACACCCTCTAAAAATGTATTAAAACCTGTACTTTTTTGAAAGATTAAAAGATCATAGAAGCACAGAGTAGAATGGTGGTTAACAGGGAATTGGGGGGGGGCAGGGGAAATGGGGAGATGTAGATCAAGGGGTACAAAGTTTAATTCATGCAACATGAACAAGTTCTAATGTACAACAATGTGACACTAACAATACTGTGTTTTATACTTCAAATTTGCTGAGAGGGTAGATCTTAGGTGTTCTTACCACAGGAAAAGAAAGGAAGAAAGAAAAAAAATGGTAACTATGTGAAATGATGGGTAAGTTAATTAGCTTGTTGTGGTGATTATTTCACGATGCATACACATCTCAAATCATCAAGCTGTACAGATTAAATATATATAATTTTAATTGTCAATTGTATCTCAATAAAGCTGGGGGGAAAAAAAGATAAATAAAACAAAGTAAACCCCTCACAATTCAAGACATAAGCAAAAGTAGGCATGCCTCTAGATTTTATCCTTGGCTGTTTCCTCTTCCCCAATCATTCTCATCCTTTGCTGAGAAACTCAATTTCATAGATTTGTCAATACTATCCATGTTAATCTTCCCCAGTCCTGATCTTTTCCCTGAAATTCGGCATCACATATGAACTATCTGCCTGACATCAGCTATGGTATATCTCATCATCAATATTTAATAAAATCTATTTTAAAGAAAATAACTTGTATTCATTACAATTAGTAATAATTTTGTTCAACAAGTCCGATGGTATTAAATAACTTAGAATTTAATTTCATTTTCATATTCAAGGTGTCTAGAAGTGACGCACTCTCTTCTTGACCAAAATTTAATCAGGCTCCTCTGAACCCTCTTCTCATCTAGGACTAAATCTTGGCTTATGACAACTGAAGATTCTCAACACAAAAGATTTCCTTGGTCCCCAACTCCTGAAGTTGACTTGAACAAACATTAGCATGATTTCCAGCAGCTCAAGGCCATATCCTGAGATGACTCAGACCTGTTAAGTTCCTGCTTGGGAAAGCTCAAGGCTACCAGAAGAATTTACCATTTGTTCCAAACCAAACTGCCAACACCTGCCTTGTCTGTTATTAAAAAAAAAACAGCCCCACCAACTTTTGTAATTTTCCACACTCCTGACTGCTCCAGACCCTACTGACTCCTCCCGGTTCCCATTTTCTCCCCTACGACTCCCAGTCATTTCTGCCTGGATTGGAGTTGAGCTCAATTTATACTGAAGTCTCTTCCCCTACTGCAGTAGCCAAAATAAAATCTGTCTTGTTGCCTTTAACAAATGTCTGGCTCTGTTTCTCTTTGACAGAGATTGTTGCTCCAGAGCTCATTGGCAAGGCACTGGCTCAGGGATCTACTTTCTTTTTATTTTGTCCCTCTGTTATGAATAACTTCAAATCCCAACACCACCTCACAGTACAAGATATCTGCTACAATTCCAACTATTATGGATGCATTCCAACCAATTGGAAGGGGGAAGGTGGAACCTCTCTTTTTTAGCCTGAATATAAAAATGAAGCCACATTTTCTCCTTAATGAAATAACGATATTTAATTAGATAATCTCTAAGTTCCCTTTCAAACATCCCATGGAATAATATATCATTTGCCAAGAACATTCAAATCCTTTTAAGAGTGTATCTGACAATGAACATAGGACCAAAAAATAAGAACAGCAGAGCAGTAAGTGGCTCCCAAAATGTATTCACTGAAATGCAATGGAAAAATCCCTAAACCATAATTATTAAGGCTTGGAGAGGTTATTGTCTACCAGTCAGGAAGTAGGGGGAGCAAACTGACATAATGACACCATACTTCAGAGAAATCCAAAAATGTGGAGCTTGAGATTTAGTACATAGAGATGAGTTCATTTAGAATAGGCAGTTCAAAATCTACAAATAGATTTTCTGAAATTGGACTCTTCTCATAATATTGAAACGTGAGGGAGGAGGAAGGGGGAGGGGGCAGGGGAGGAGAAGAAGAGAGGAAGAGGAGTAAAGAAGCACCCATTATTAGCATGTAAGAATACTTGAGAATGTTAACATTTTGGTGACATTCTTAGAGAAGCCTTAAGAAAATACTTTACCTTATTTTATCAATATGTTCTAAAAGCCCATATGCAACATGTAAATTAACTGATAATATAACTTCCAGAACCAAGGGAAATGGAAAATGTAGTTTGTTACTGCATAATGAGAAAAATGGGAATTTGATGCTAAGTACATATAGTCAAGGGTCATAAATCCTAACTATACACATACATTAAAATTACCTGAAAAAAACTTTTTAGGTTTTTTCAGTGCCTGCGGGGCTTCCCTGGTGGCGCAGTGGTTGAGAGTCCGCCTGCCGATGCAGGGGACACGGGTTTGTGCCCCGGTCCGGGAAGATCCCACATGCCGCGGAGCGGCTGGGCCCGTGAGCCATGGCCGCTGAGCCTGCGCGTCCGGAGCCTGTGCTCCGCAACGGGAGAGGCCACAACAGTGAGAGGTCCGCGTACCGCAAAAAAAAAAAAAAAAAAAAAAAAAGCCAGTGCCTGGACCTCACAAACAGATTGATTAAAACAAGATATCTGTGATGGGCTTAGGCATTAGTATTTATTTTAATTTGCACAGGTGATTATAAGACTTACCCAGGGTTGAGAAACACTAGCCAATTTAAAGGGTTAAGTGTTACTTCATTTACAGTAGATCTTTCTGAGAACCACTGGAAGCCATGGCAGTGTTAAGGGTTCACATTTTTACTTGTCATTTCCTAAAATTTAATTTTACCCAGATGGCTTCCTAATTGGTTTGCTTTACTTTAGGTTAGTTGAAAAATCTCACTCATTCAAAATGAACCCAAAATGTACTATGCATTTTAATTACTGTGGTGATTTTAGCTTAAATATAAGCTTTTTATAATACAGTTTGGAGAACATACAGAACTTCTTGCTAATATGGAATAACTTGGTGGAAATTAAAGTACTGGTTACCAATTGCAGCTTTCCACACAGAATTGTGTTTTTTATTGGTTATTAGCTCATATATTCAGAGATAGCTGTAACGATCTTGCTTTCAAGGTAGCATTCTCACTTGAGCATGCTGGTTCTTTACATTCATGTTTTAAGTTAAGTTTTATTTATTGCATACGGGCTGGAATGGGTGATGCACTTTGCAGGTTAAAACTTAATTAGTGATATGATCCATATGTACAATCCCATCTGCTTACAAACAAGATAAATTAAGGGCTTGGGAATGACTGTTGCTAAGAATGTTATCTCATTACAGTGAAATAACCCATTTTATAATACATAATAGTGGTGTGGTTCTGTAATAGCCACCACTAAATCTGGTTACACCATAGGCATTGCCTGTTCTCGCCTCCATACTTCCATCTGGCTATGGAACAAAACAGGACTGACACATCATGAGTATGGCATGGAGTGATGTCATAGCCTACATTACATAAACAGTAACATTGCATGGCCTTGGAACCACAGAGCATAGTTTCTTAGTAATCATTGGCAGTAGTAATAAATGCATGCCCTTTATTGCTGGTAATTTAATAGAAGTGGCAAAACTGGGAATGTGTACTTGTTCTTAAAGGTCAAATGAATTGGAAAACAAATGCCAAGGCTTTTACACAGTCAAACAGATTTTTATGATAGAAGCAAAGTGACTTGAGAACTGCATAAAATATACAGAATCATACTAGTGGAGTCCTAGCAGATTTCAAACCCACCCAGCTGCCCTGTGAGAAGCAATCACTGACAAGTCATTAAGTTGCAATGAAATGATTTCTCACAAAATAAGGAAAAAAATACATCCTGAGTTTTTGGTTGTAAATATCCAACACTTAGCTAAACTATAAAAAGGGCAGGCAATCAACTTCAGGCACTGCAAAAACCAGGAGACTCAGCTTAATCCCCTCATTAGACACATGAAAAAGTTGATGAGAAAGGAGTTTTATAGTATCCAAAGACACAGAATTCATGAGTTTCAGAGCTGGAACTAACACTCAAGTCAACTAACTCCTAGTCTATGCATCCTCAGAATGTCTTCCAAATTTTGTTTAACCTTGGTACTGTAGCTTGCAATTTTGTTTGAGAGAAATATGTCAAATTCTTTTCAGTTTACAAATCAAACATCTTGGGATTCTAAGTTATCTGAATTATGTCCAAAAGCCTTAAGGGCTATCGAGCAAGGTTCTACCCTCAAATTCTCCACTGAACTAGTTGAATGAATGGTGTTGGAACAGATAATACAAAAATTTACTTCTGTCTTCTGAGTCTTTAGCCTATGCTAAGGTATCCAGTTAAAATTTATTTTATATTTTCTAATAATTTACTAGGACCTAATATTTCTCTTACAGAAGCATTCAGTACTCGTATTTATTTACTGTACTCTGACTATAGTGAATTCTTACACACTTGAAAACCAAATACTCATCTGGAAAATGGAAAAATGGCACATACATAATAGGGTTCAAAAAACATCTATAGAGAAGTTAAAGAGGTTTATGTTACGTAAACTACCACCAATCAAGAATGTTATTATAATCATTAATAATCATGTGCAGCTCTGGAAGAATAAATTATGTGTCCAGGATAACTTTGGAATTAAAAAAATATTTTTATCTTCATACTGTTACATTAAAATACAAAGTATCCAAATAATTATCTGACAACAGGTTGTCTTTTCTTAAAACCATAATATCCTCCAATACTAGACATGGAGGGAACGTTAGAAACCATGCATTTCCAGGGATTTTCTACTTCTAAGTGATCAGAGAATACTTTTTCCTATTAAGCCTTAGGTAAAAGTCCACTACATAGACTGCTTTGATTCAGGCAGCTTCTCAGTAGCTTCCTTTACTCAATAATATCTCAGTCAGTTAAAAAAGTTTCCTAATCCTCCTCAAAGCTAAGTGTGAAAAACACTGATCTAGTCCAACCCTCTTATTTTACAGGTGAGGAAACCCATGTCTAATGCTATTAAAGTTGGTGAATTAGTGGTAGAGCTAGAAAGAGAATGCCAGTGTGCAGTAAAGGATTAACCTTACCCAAAGAGAGATGTGGTCTTTGCCACTGGCTCCTGGGAGGTAACCTCTAAATCCTTGGAATGCCCCCTGTCCAACAAGAGTGGCTTTGTTTGCCTAGAGGTGTTGGGACATGCGGATTGTCAATGTTAATAATGTAATTTAAGGCAGAGGAACCTGGAACACTTCTAAGCTCAACCTCTGAAGGGTTGAGAGACTAAGGTCAGCCTTGCAGGTGGTCACCCATGTGTACATGACCTAGGCCCAATGAAAACCCTGGAAACCAGAGCTGGGGTGAGCTTCCCTTATTGGCAACACTCCATGTGTATTTTCACATGTTGTTGTTGGAAAAATAGGCACCATCCAAACAACTCCACGTGGAGAGGACACGTAGAAGCTCACACCTGCTGACTCTGGGATCCTGCCTGGTGTCCCCTTCCCTTGGCTGATTTTAGTCCATGTTCTTTGGGTGTAAAAATTCATAACCATGAGTATAATAGCTTTTCTGAGTTCTGTGATTCCTTCTAGCAAATTATTAAACCTGAGAGTAGTGTTGAAGACTCTTCAACAGTGTAGGCCGTCACTATCTTGACTACCACTTGCGTAACCCACACAATCCATTTCCAGTTTATTCCAATGGAGGATAGCCATTATACACAGCAATACTGTATATATACTGTCCTCATCATTAATGGTAAGGAGCAGAGGTAAACCCACAAATAAGATTTAAAGTATATTCTCCACTTCTTAGTAATAAACTATTATACAGATATGGAGTCATAAATATAAACTAAGAATGAGGCTTTAAAGTTTTGATTAAAAGGCTTATGTGAATAAATAAGAATTTTTAAAACATTTCATTTTACTGTTTTCACACAATTATCTCACTGATTTCCCTCAGAGCTCTGTGTGGTAGAAAATTATTATAGATATTTGTATCATAAAAACTAAAATTTCAAGTGCTGCTTTGACATGTTTGAGTCTCACCAGAAACGTTCCCCTGCTCTCACCAGATATGGCCCCACCCAGTGGGAAATGTCCCCAGCCCTGCTATTTCCCCTGTCAGCCAGACTAGCTGCACCCCACTTCCAGATGGTTCCTCAACAACCTAATAGGTTTCATTTCCCTACCAACCATCAAATTATTCAAACAAGTCACATCCTCCAATGGGAACCAGGGGCATCCCATCCTTGTGTTACTACAAAGCCTGCTTCCCCTGGCCACTCTGTTTCATGCTGCAGTGTGTTTGGGCTGTGAGTATATGTGACTAATAAACTACTGCCGGGCTTCCCTGGTGGTGCAGTGGTTGAGAATCTGCCTGCCAATGCAGGGGACACGGGTTCAAGCCCTGGTCTGGGAAGATCCCATGTGCCGTGGAGCAACTAGGCCCGTGAGCCACAACTACTGAGCCTGCGTGTCTGGAGCTTGTGCTCCATAACAAGAGAGGCCGTGACAGTGAGAGGCCCGCGCAGTGCAGTGAAGAGTGACCCCCGCTCGCCGCACAGAAACAAAGACCCAACACAGCCAAAAGTAAATAAATAAATAAAATTTAAATAAATAAATAAATAAACTACTGCCAATCTCATCAGACCACTGTTGGGCATCACATGTTTACTCACCTTATGCTACTTAGGGTACAGGACTCCTCCACCAGTGGGGTGAAGAGGAGGTTCTCAGAACACCATTGCACAGATGAGTTAAATTCATCTTTCATGACATGCCCATGTAAAAACAAGACCTCCTAATCACACAGTGCTTCAACTGTAAACGTTGCTCTCCCTACTGATGCCAGCGTGCTATTTCAACTGTATGGCATCCAAGATAGAATGATTATGAGAGCTTTGTGCTAAAAAGAATAAGGAGACATTTTTCCATGACCAGACCAAGGATGAAGATTCACGTAAGAACCATGGCTTCATTTTTCCTTTTTTTAGGCCAAAAGATTGCAGGGACTTCCTTGGCAACGCAAGAGCAAGAGGCACAGAAAACAGATTAATTTTACTCAATGCCAATGTTTTATGGAGCTAGGTCTGGAACAGTTCCTTGTAGGTCATTTAGCTTGCTTCAATTTCATGGCCACAGCTTACACCCAGGAGCATAGCCTTGTAGCTGCAACAGTGTTCCGAAGGAGGACTCTGATTACACAAGCCTGGCTGCACTGTGCAGCCTCAAGGCAGCCAGAGGGTTGAGATCTGTTAAGCTTTACTGCACATTAATTTCTAGGATTTCATTACAGCTTACTGTGAACCCAATGGATCTGTTTTGGGAAGTACTTACACACTATCTTTCCAAATAATGAAAACACCTACTGAAAGTTGTGCAGCTTCCTTTTAATGGTGTGAAGAAAAGATAGTTCAGGGCTATGAAGAGAACTGCAAGGTGGTGAAAATAGAGGGTGTTTTCCCAGTCAGGCAGCTCAGGGATCTTATTTGTCTCTTAATAGCTTTGCATACTTGGGCAAGTTATTTTACTCTCTTAATTGTCATCTGAAAATTGAGAAAAATTATACTGGAAACAAGTTTAATATAGTATTATATTTAAACTCTATCATTTCAAAACCTAGGTATATGTACATATGAGTTAAATTTTCTAAGAAATAAAATTAAAATAACCTAAAGTTTTATACATATCCTCCAGATTAACACATAAATACAAGTTTCCAGAAAAAAGAGAGTCATATGGCATTAAGAAAATTTAGGTAATTTGCCTTGAATAACCTAAGGAAAACATGTAACAGCAAAATAAACACACCTGCCTAGAAGCAGAAGTGTGTTCAAACTTTAAAAGCTGATTCTGTTCCAGGTTGGTGAACACGTGGAGGTGCTAGGAAAGTGGCTCCTGGAGAGGGCATGGAAGGTCCACACCCTCTCCCCATACCTGCCCTCTGCATCTCTTCCATCTGCCTGCTCCTGACTTACATCCTTTTATAATCAACTGGTGGTCTACCGTGTGGAGGACAGGCTCTTGGTGCTCCAGCCAGGGGTCAGGGCTGTGCCACTGAGGTGGGAGAGCCAAGTTAAGGACACTGGTCCACAAGAGACCTCCCAGCTCCACGTAATATCAAACGGTGAAAATCTCCCAGAGATCTCCATCTCAACGCCAAGACCCAGCTCTACTCAATGACCAGCAAGCTACAGTGCTGGACACCCCATGCCAAACAACTAGCAAGACAGGAACACAACCCCACCCATTAGCAGAGAGGCTGCCTAAAACCATAATAAGGCCACAGACACCCCAAAACACACCACCAGATGTGGTCCTGCCCACCAGAAAGACAAGATCCAGCCTCATCCACCAGAACACAGGCACTAGTCCCCTCCACCAGGAAGCCTACAAAACCCACTGAACCAACCTTAGCCACTAGGGACAGACACCAAAAACAACGGAAACTACAAACCTGCAGCCTGCAAAAAGGAGACCCCAAACACAGTAAGGTAAGCAAAATGAGAAGACAGAGAAACACACAGCAGATGAAGCAGCAAGGCAAAAACCCACCAGACCTAACAAATGAAGAGGAAATAGGCAGTCTACCTGAAAAAGAATTCAGAATAATGATAGTAAGGATGATCCAAAATCTTGGAAATAGAATGGAGAAAATACAAGAAACGTTAAACAAGGTCCTAGAAGAACTAAAGAGCAAACAAACAGTGATGAACAACACAATAAATGAAATTTAAAATTCTCTAGAAGGGATCAATAGAAGAATAACTGAGGCAGAAGAATGGATAAGTGACCTGGAAGATAAAATAGTGGAAATAACTATTGCAGAGCAGAATAAAGAAAAAAGAATGAAGAGAATTGAGGACAGTCTCAGAGACCTCTGGAACAACATTAAACACACCAACATTGGAATTATAGGGGTCCCAGAAGAAGAAGAGAAAAAGAACAGGACTGAGAAAATATTTGAAGAGGTTACAGTTGAAAACTTCCCTAACATGGGAAAGGAAATAGTTAATGAAGTCCAGGAAGCACAGACAGTCCCATACAGGATAAATCCAAGGAGAAACACACCAAGACACATATTAATCACACTATCAAAAATTAAATACAAAGAAAAAATATTAAAAGCAACAAGGGAAAAACAACAAATAACACAAAGGGAATCCCCATAAGGTTAACAGCTGATCTTTCAGCAGAAACTCTGCAAGCCAGAAGGGAGTGGCAGGACATATTTAAAGTGATGAAGCAGAAAAATCTACAACAAAGATTACTCTACCCAACAAGGATCTCATTCAAATTTGACAGAGAAATTAAAAGCTTTACAGACAAGCAAAAGCTAAGGGAATTCAGCACCACCAAACCAGCTTTACAACAAATGCTAAAGGAACTTCTCTAGGCAGGAAACACAAGAGAAGGAAAAGAGCCAGAATAATAAACCCAAAACAATTAAGAAAATGGTAATAGGAACATACATATCGATAATTACATTAAATGTAAATGGATTAAATGCTCCCACCAAAAGACATAGACTGGCTGAATGGATAAAAAACCAACACCCATATATATGCTGTCTACAAGAGACCCACTTCAGACGTGGGGACACATGCAGACTGAAAGTGAGGGGATGGAAAAAGATATTCCATGCAAATGGAAAGCAAAAGAAATTTGGAGTAGCAATTCTCATATCAGACAAAATAGACTTTAAAACAAAGACTATTACAAGAGACAAAGAAGGACACTACATAATGATCAAGAGATAAATCCAAGAAGAAGATATAACAATTGTAAATATTTATGCACCCAACATAGGAGCACCTCAATACATAGGAAAACACTAACAGAAATAGAAGGGGAAAATGACAGAAACACATTCATAGTAGGGGACTTTAACACCCCACTTTCACTAATGGACAGATCGTCCAAAATGAAAATAAATAAGGAAACACAAGCTTTAAATAATACATTAAACAAGATGGACTTAATTGATATTTATAGGACATGCCATCCAAAAACAACAAAATACACATTCTTCTCAAGTGCTCATGGAACATTCTCCAGGATAGATCATATCTTGGGTCAAAATCAAGCCTTGGTAAATTTAAGAAAATTGAAATCGTATCAAGTATCTTTTCCGACCACAACACTATGAGACTAGATATCAATTACAGGAAAAAATCTGTAAGAAATACAAACACCTGGAGGCTAAACAACAACACACTACTTAATAACCAAGAGATCACTGAAGAAATCAAAGAGGAAATCATAAAATACCTAGAAACAAGAGACAGTGAAAACACAAAGACACAAAACCTATGGGATGCAGCAAAAGCAGTTCTAAGAGGGAAGTTTATAGCAATACAATCCTACCTTAAGAAACAAGAAACATCTCAAACAAACAACCTAACCTTACACCTAAAGCAATCAGAGAAAGAAGAACAAAAAACCCCCAAAGTTAGCAGAAGGAAAGAAATCATAAATATCACATCAGAAATAAATGAAAAAGAAATGAAGGAAACAATAGCAAAGATCAATAAAACTAAAAGCTGGTTCTTTGAAAAGATAAACAAAATTGATAAACCATTAGCCAGACTTATCAAGAAAAAAAGGGAGAAGACTCAAATCAACAGAATTAGAAATGAAAAAGGAGAAGTAACAAATGACACTGCAGAAATACAAAGGATCATGAGAGATTACTACAAGCAACTATAAGCCAATAAAATGGACAACCCTGAAGAAATGGAAAAATTCTTAGAAATGCACAGCCTTCCAAGACTGAACCAGGAAGAAATAGAAAATATGAATAGACTAATCACAAGCAATGAAATTGAAACTGTGATTAAAAATCTTCCAACAAACAAAAGCCCAGGACCAGATGGCTTCACAGGCGAATTCTAACAAACATTTAGAGAAGAGCTAACACCTATCCTTCTCAAACTCTTCCAAAATATAGCAGAGGGAGGAACACTCCCAAATGCATTCTATGAGGCCACCATCACTCGGATACCAAAACCAGACAAAGATGTCACAAAGAAAGAAAACTACAGGCCAATATCACTGATGAACATAGATGCAAAAATCCTCAACAAAATACTAGCAAACAGAATCCAACAGCACATTAAAAGGATCATACACCATGATCAAGAGGGGTTTATCCCAGGAATGCAAGGATTCGTCAATATACGCAAATCAATCAACGTGATACACCATATTAACAAACTGAAGGAGAAAAACCATATGATCATCTCAATAGATACAGAGAAAGCTTTTGACAAAATTCAACACCCATTTATGATTAAAACCCTGCAGAAAGTAGGCATAGAGGGAACTTTCCTCAACATAAAAAAGGCCATATATGACAAACCCACAGCCAACATCGTCCTCAATGGTGAAAAACTGAAACCATTTCCACTAACATCAGGAGAAAGACAAGGTTGTCCACACTCACCACTATTATTCCATATAGTTTTGGAAGTTTTAGCCACAGCAATTAGAGAAGAAAAAGAAATCAGAGGAATCCAAGCTGGAAAAGAAGTAAAGCTATCACTGTTTGCAGATGACATGATACTATACATAGAGAATCCTAAAGATGCTACCAGAAAACTACTAGAGCTAATCAATGAATTTGGTAAAGCAGCAGGATAAAAAATTAATGCACAGAAATATCTTGCATTCTTATACACTAATGATGAAAAATCTGAAAGTGAAATTAAGAAAGCACTCCCATTTACCATTGCAACAAAAAGAATAAAATATCTAAGAATAAACTTACCTAAGGAGACAAAAGACCTGTATGCAGAAAATTATAAGACACTGATGAAAGAAATTAAAGATGATACAAATAGATGGAGAGATATACCATGTTCTTGGAATGGAAGAATGAACTTTGTGAAAATGACTCTACTACCCAAAGCAATCTACAGATTCAATGAAATCCCTATCAAACTACCAATGGCATTTTTCACAGAACTAGAACAAAAAATTTCACAATTTGTATGGAAACACAAAAGACCCAGAAAGCCAAAGCAATCTTGAGAAAGAAAAACGGAGCTGGAGGAATCAGACTCCCTGACTTCAGACTATACTACAAAGCTACAGTAATCAAGACAGTATGGTACTGGCACAAAAACAGAAATATAGATCAATGGAACAGAATAGGAAGCCCAGCGATAAACTCACGCACATATGGTCACCTTATCTTTGATAAAGGAGGCAAGAATATACAGTAGAGAAAAGACATCCTCTTCAGTAAGTGGTGTTGGGAAAACTGGACAGCTACATGTAAAAAGAATGAAATTAGAACACTCCCTAACACCGTATACAAAAATAAACTCAAAATGGATTAAAGACCTAAATGGAAGGCCAGACACCATCAAACTCTTAAGAGGAAAACATAGGCAGAACACTCTGACATAAATCACAGCAAGATCCTTTTTGACCCACCTCCTAGAGAAATGGAAATAAAAAAAAAATAAACAAATGGGACCTAATGAAACTTCAAAGCTTTTGCACAGCAAAGGAAACCATAAACAAGATGAAAAGACAACCCTCAGAATGAGAGAAAATATTTGCAAATGAAGCAACTGACAAAGGATTAATCTCCAAAACATACAAGCAACTCATGCAGCTGAATATCAAAAAAACAAACAACCCACTCCAAAAATGGGCAGAAGATCTAAATAGACATTTCTCCAAAGAAGATATACAGACTGCCAACAAACACATGAAAGAATGCTCAACATCACTAATCATTAGAGAAATGCAAATCAAAACCACAATGAGGTTTTACCTCACACTAGTCAGAATGGCCATCATCAAAAAATCTACAAACAATAAATGTTGGAGAGGGTGTGGAGAAAAGGGAACCCTCTTGCACTGTTGGTGGGAATGTAAATTGATACAGCCACTATGGAGAACAGTATGGAGGGTCCTTAAAAAACTAAAAATAGAACTACCATATGACCCAGCAATCCCACTACTGGGCATATACACTGAGAAAACCATAATTCAAAAAGAGTCATATACCAAAATGTTCATTGCAGCTCTATTTACAATAACCAGGACGTGGAAGCAACCTAAGTGTCCATCAACAGATGAATGGATAAAGAAGATGTGGCACATACATACAATGGGATATTAATCAGCCATAAAAAGGAACGAAACTGAGTTATTTGTAGTTAGGTGGATGGACCTAGAGACTGTCATACAGAGTGAAGTAAGTCAGAAAGAGAAAAACAAATACCGTATGCTAACACATATATATGGAATCTGAGAAAGAAAAAAAAAAGGTCAGAAGAACCTAGGGGCAAGACGGGAATAAAGATACATACCGACTAGGGAATGGACACGGTATGAGGACACGGGGAGGGGGAAGGGTAAGCCGGGTCAAAGTGAGAGAGTGGCATGGACATATATACACTACCAAATGTAAAATAGATAGCTAGTGGGAAGCAACTGCATAGTAGCAGGAGATCAGCTCGGTGCTTTGTGACCACCTAGAGGGGTGGGATAGGGAGGGTGGAAGGGAGGGAGATGCAAGAGCGAAGAGATATGGGGACATATGTGTATGTATAACTGATTCACTTTGTTATAAAGCAGAAATTAACACACCATTGTAAAGCAATTATACTCTAATAATGATGTTAAAAAAATAAAATAAAAGCTGATTCTTTTGCTTCTTAATAATTTGCTAATGTCATCTTTGCATTTGGCTGGAATAATTTACCTATTTACGTATTCCTAGGAAATCATTTATGGATTTGCATCACATATGGTAAAATAATATAACTCTAGCCTGACAAGCATATGTGGTAATCTGACATCATATATGTTAAAATAATATAGCTCTAATCTAACAATTATCTGCAGAGCCTGTGGAAATCTGCAAATGGAATGAGTGTTGGAGCACAGGATCAGGGACACTGGGAGGGATTTTGAAACATTCTGGCCAAAGCACAACCTATCTGGTGAAATAAGGATGTTTAATATAAAGCATCATGGCTTCTAGAGAAATGAAGTTTCACATGAAATTTCCACCGTATTGAATTTTGAAGAGTAACTCGAGAAATGAGAGATACATTTTCTAACTTCCCTTTATTGCCCCAGTCAGTAAAAACCAAAAACCCAAATTCAGATCATTTTCAGACTGTTTTCCTTCAAATTTCTGACATAAGGTAAACATGCTCATTTTCTTCTGTCCTCATTCAATATTGACATGTAAATCTCACAGCTGATAAAATTGTTTTTCTCCCAGTTCCATTAACGAAGTCTGGAAAAAAATTAAATCTTTATTATGCAAATATATTCCAAAAGGAGAGAGTAAATATTTGAGTTTTCATGGCAGAAAAGTCAGGGAGATTAATCTTTTACTTTGTTTATACATAACCTCATTGTGGTTTGGACACAGGGATAATATACAGAATCACCAGATTTTCTGATAGCTTAGGCACATTATAGACTGAGTGAACATACTGTTACAGATAGTTTTTTTCCATTTTAAAGTGTAGATATGACTCTTAAAACCCAAAAATCTTCATGCAAGTTGTTTTCTTTCTTTAAATTTTCAAAACCTAGAGAAGCTCATCTGCGTTTGAGTAATTTGCATACAAACCATTAGAAGCATTGTTCTGAAACTGCTTGATGTGTTAGGGATATTTCTGAAACATGTTTATAAATCTGTATGATTATTTCCTACATCTAAATATCCATATACACACACTGCTTTGTCAAATATTTACATGTACCTAAAATGGTTTTTTTTTAAGAGGTAAAAATAGCATAAGCAAATGATAAAATTTTGAACACTTAAACATAAAACACATTGTTTCATGTCAGTGTAAATGAACTGCTTTACTTTCACCAGATCCCAAGTCTCTCTGCAAAGAAGCAATCACAACAAAAATTTCTTGAATAGTCTATCAGAATATGTACATGTACTTCTAAGTCTCCATGTATGTGCACTTTTCATATGCAGAAATTAGAGGATACTCTGCTTGTAGAATTTTTTAACTTAATATTTTATAGGTATTAACAAATTGGTTGTCAAAGAGGGAACACCGATTAACACTTCCAACAGCAACATACACGGGTGTGCATTTCCCTCCATCCCATTCAGCACTATTTATTTTGAAATATTTTTATATTTCTGTTTGATAAGTCAAATATTTACAAAGCCATTTTAATGTAGTTGTGAGAGCTGGAATCATCCTATAGGTTTATAAGCTATTCATATTTATTTATATTTATCATTTTTTTAATGTTGGGTTGGTGTTTTATTAAGATTGCATGTGCTTTTTATATTAAAATAATTAAGAGTTTATCTGCCATAATATATCACATTCTTCAAGTGTTCTGTGGCTTTTATTATAAAGTTTAAGTATTTGATATTCATAAATTGTATATTTTCAATTGTACAACTGTAACAACCTTTCCTTTATGCCTTCAGCATTTTGTGTCTTGATGATCTCTTGACAATTCTACAATGTCCCGTTTATCTCCAGCAAGAACTCTCCTCTGAGGTCTGAGTGACATAAGGAACCAACAATTGAACTTTTTAGCACATATATAATTAATATGTAACCGAAGCACTAATTTCCTATCTTTTCTCTGATCATTTTCCTCCTGCATTGTCTCTTTCTTGCTCAGCATCACCTCACTAAGTTACCACCTAAGCCAAAAATCAGGAATAATCCTAGAATACTCTATTTTCCTTACCATCACATTCAATCTGCCTACACATACATGTGCGTGCACACACACACACAAGCATGCACACTTACAAGGCTAATAGTCATCCAGTACACACCAATGTAGCTTAAATGACTGCTGAAATACTGAAATACTTTTCTACTGATTGGTAAACACCCACAGTCTTGAGTCGCCCAGAGTTTCACACTGCTCGAGCTAACTCAGCCTCTCCTCTGGATTCCCCAATATCCCACCCACGTGAGCAACTACTGTAATAACATGTGCACAGCAAGGAGCCACTAGAACCTGATCCCAGTGCATCCATTCTGATGGATCTGTGCCCGTGCCATACCAGATGCTCTATGAGCTTTGATCATCACTGCTGCACGATTCACACATACATGCATGGGGAAAACTGCCTCAGCTAAAGGAATGTAAGTAGACCTGGTGCACCTCACATGCAAGCAGCAGCTTTAAGGGGAGTCACGAGATTCTGCCAGCTTTCATGCTTCTGTCCTTTCTTCTGTGGAGGAGAGGTGAGGAAGGGATGTGAAGAATACAGCTGAAATGGGAGGCTGAACTTACTGTATGTTTGGAGGATGACCGTAGGAATTGAGGAGGATCACATCTCCTCCTCGTTCTCACGGCAGATGACAAAGAAGGACGGCTACTTCAAAGAAAGACTGCCTAATTCACCACTCCCTCCTTTATGCATAACGTTCCAGAAAAACGAAAACATATTTCATATTGTTCCATGCCTCTGCCTTTGCTTATACTGTACTCCAGGCCTTGAAAATTCTCCTTTCTCTTCCCTCAGGTATTGTTGAGAAAAATTTCCCCAACTCCCATATAAGGTTGAATGTTCCCCTTCTCTTTTCTCTGATAATGCCTTGTACATATCTCTATTATTATATTTGAAACATCATTTTTGTGTATGTGTGTCTGTCTTTTCCTATAGACTGTCTGTTACTTGATGTTATAAACTAAGTCTTATTTGTCTTTGTACAGCTCATATTTGATATGTTGTGTAAATTCCAAAATATTTAAGAATCAAATAATGAATTAAGGAATGACTGAATGGATGGATGGGTAAGTGACTTGATATCACTTACAGCATATTTCAATTTATGATTTATCTACCATCTTGCTTTCTATTCTCTAAGCTCCTAGATGGCTAGGATCATCATGCCTTTTACAACAATGCCTAAATCAGTGACTCAGAATAACAGATATTTAAATGTTTACTTAAAGACTGGATGAATGAATGCTGGGAAAATTAAATGCTAAAAGAAGAACTGACAAATAAAGGTTCATAGCCAAAAACAAGACTTCAAACAGTCAACTATACATTTCAGGTAATTTTTAGTGCTGTTTTACTTTCTTTATAAATTCCTTTACAATTTTCTTTTTCTTACTTAATGAGCTAAAAGAATAAAGACATTATTCCTGTTGTGGGTTAGTTATTTAGCATACGTAAAGCAAGAAAATAGAATTTAGTAGCCTATTAAAATGTATTGAAGCTTGTGGGTATGTTTCTTAAACAAATAGAATGCAAGGGAAATCTGACACCATGCTATTTTATTTTGTGAAATGTTTTAAATTTATCAGCATTTTAAGGCAAAACCCTCTACTGAAGTTAAGATTTAGTTTCAAGCAAAGAGATTTACATGTTTCTGAACCATTAAAAAAGAAAACTAGTTTCTGTTTCAGGTAGTTTAGGAAAAGGTAAGGCAAATAGCATAACCCAAGGTTCATTTAGCAGGCTTTTAGGCCATGAAATAAATATAGACCAAACAAAGACCTTACAGTTAAGAGGGAAACCATGGTGCCAAATTCCAGCAGAGGAGATATTCTGCTATTGGAAAGACACTAGAAAGAGATGAAAACATGCATTTAAAAAGTCAGGTTGGGATCTGGAGAGAATGTCCTTACTGTCCCTTTGAAGATAGGCTCAGTAGGGAAAAGGCATTTCCTAAAAGAGCTATGGTAAAAGGGACCCAGAAATGATTCTTCACAGTTACTGGATTCTGACGTAAGAACAGGTAAGCTCATAGCTAGCATTTGAAACAACATTGGTTAGGAACTTAAGGATCAGAGCTCATACAAACATGAAGAAAATTAATGTGGCATATTCCTGAAACAAGCTCTTTGTTAGAATTTTTAAAAGTTGGGTTTTTTATCATTCTTATTTTATGAGGCATTTATGAAAGGAGATGATTCACTGTAACAGTAAAATATTTATGTTACTCAGGTAAATGTATAGCTATGACTATACAATTTCCAACAGCTAGTGAAGTTATATTCCTTCACTATTAAAGAACCTCATAGAAAAGTATTTTAACTGTAGTAGAAAAATCCCAAGGCCATAACTGTCCCAAATAGAAAGGGTTATTTCCTCAAAGCAACCTGAGTTAGTTAAAGGAATCATCTTAGTTAAGAGCCAAGATGGTAGGTAGATAAACAGGGCTGTGTCAAATCATAAATTGTTCAGTTTATAAAAAGCTTAGTTTTGTGAAGAGAGTGGTCATGTCGATCTTAGCCTCAACTAACCTCAACTCTTAGCACAGTACCTGGAACACAGCAAGAATTCAATAGACATCTGTTGGTTGAATAAAGGGATAGATAAATGAATGACCGTATCAGAATGAAAAAGGAAAAAATACACGTCAAGACTGGTTACTGGAAGATGAAGAAACAGAAAAATGTCAGTGCTGAAAGACTGATTCACTACTGAGGTCATAAAGGAATGACAAATCCTAGAGCTTTCCTGTTACATCAGGGACAACATATGTTGCTAGGTTGGTCAGGCCCATTTGGAGGAGTTATACAGGAAACAATGAAAATACAGTCAGCCTCTGGTTCCACGGGTTTGGCATCCACAGATACCGAGGGCAGACTGTATTCATTGCATTACATCATTTTATGTAAGGGACTCGAGCATCCGTGAATTTTGGTACCAGTGGGGGCTCCTGTACCCAATCCCACCCTTCCTGCAGATACTGATGGATGCCTGTAGTTCCAACTAGTGAAGAATTACTGAATAAAATAATAGAATACAAACAACAATACACTTACATTTAATCATTTTTTTAACATTTTAGATTTAGCATTTATATTTTGTAGTGGTTTTCATTGTTAGACATTGTATGCCATGATGCAAGATCTTGAAACATGCTTTGCTTTATCATGGTACCCTATGTAACCATTGTCAGTATGTCAGTTCTACATGTAGGCAACTCAGAGAGGTGAAGTTTCTTATCTAAGAACACACAGAGATGGCAGGCAACACCAAGGTTAAGGCCCAAAACTTCAGCTTTTATACACTTTGCCACTGACACGTAAACACATTCTCTCCAGCTTTGATTCTCAGTTTCCTTTCCACAATGGCCCAGATGATTCTGTAGGGTTATATCACAATGAACAGTGAGGGAATGATGTGCACACAATCCAAAGACTGATCATCTCAAAAAAAAAAAAAAAAAAAGACTGATCATCTCTGGAAAATGATGCCATCTGATTGTGGGTGGAGGGCACGCTGGAAGCTTCTAAGTGCTGTGGTAGTGGTTGTATCACTTAATCTGGAGGCTGTATGAGAGATACTCTCCCCAATAAAAAAGTAATTCTAATAAATCAGATGAGCATGATGCAGACTGTGTATTGCAAGTTGGGGCATAAAGAGGTGGAGACAAACTGAAGCCCATTTTACAGGTGACTCTAACACAGAACTTGGGGATCACGTGGTCATATGTGCCAAGTCCCAGGTCATTTTCTTGAGCATGTCATCCAGTTTAGATTGCAGTATACTTCATCAAGACCTTGGTAGCACACTGCTTGGCACTTACCTACAACTCAATATGTGAAAGCTGCTGTTAACAATAATAATTATGATGATGATTAATAATGAAATTAAATTGTGATAGCCAAAGGTCACCAAAGGGAAGGCTAACCTACTGATTACACGCAAAGGAAAATATTATCAAGCACTAAATAAACAGACTAATCAGCCGGAGGAATGCAGCTAATATCCCTAATCAAACAACAGGGGTTATGGTGAGGAATGATCGTCAGCAAGGTGGTGGGAGATCATGACCGTATAAAAACCGTACTCAAATGTACCGAGAGCTGGGGCTTCCAGAGCAGCTGATACGGGTAGTAAACTATGAAGGCACCTGTGGTGGCTGCTGCATAGTGAGGCCTCTCAGGCCAGTAAACAAATAGGCACTTCATCAACTGACTGTAAGGACTACGAGGCATTCATGTGCGGAGTTGCGTGACATAGCCCTGGAGCTCTTAAGGAGCCTTTTCCCACTCCAACTTCTCTGGACTTCCCAAAAGCACCTCGGTTCCTAATTTAGCCAAGTACAACTTGACTGAGTTTAAGCATCCTTCTCTCTCCATCAAGACTTAAACACCCCATAAGAGAACTCATTTCAAGTCTCAGTATTGCACTATACTTGTAAGTTTGTGCAAATAGAGGAGAAACCACCAGCTATATGAAAAGATTCAGGGAAATAAGATTATTAATGCAAGTTTAGAGTAAATAAGCCCAATTTAACAAGGTTCCCTTAAAAAAAAACCCAGAAAACTTCAGTAAATATTATTTTACAATCTTAAACACTTCAAGGTATTTTATCTATCAAAGGGAACAGATCGAGACCAGAAATGCTCATTTTGAAATTAAAAACATGTCTCCTAGGGAGGGTGGGGAAGGGATGGATTGGGAGTTTGGGATTAGCAGATTCTAACTATTATATACAGAATGGATAAACAACAAGGTCCCACTGTATAGCACAAAGAACTATATTCAATATCCTGTGATAAACCATAATGGAAAAGAATATGAAAAAGAATGTATATACATATATGTATAACTGAATCACCTGGCGACACTGTAGAAATTAACACAACATTGTAAATCAATTATACTTCAATAAAGTTTTAAAAAAATGTCTTCTAGATAATAAAATATAACCGAGTCAGCCTCGAAGTTGTCACTTATAAATGTTCAAAGTATGACTTAGGCATTATGCTGAGAAAAGAATGAAATACTATATTTTTATAAATTGACATCCCTTGAAATGGGTATTACATTTGGGATATTGTTAAAGTTGAATTTCTCCCTCTAAAAGCACTTCATTGGAGTAAATAGTTCTTACATTTTGTTCCTTCAACAGATAAAGATTTTCCCCGAAAGCTGATATTATAAAATATGTGAGAATGGAAGCCAATTAAACATCTTAGGATTTAAGTTTTTCTGAGGTTGGAGACCCTAGAAACTAATCAGGTGAAAAGAAGTGTGCTTGGTAAAGATCTTTAACTATCCGATCCAGACATTCTTGGCTGGAACACACACACCTGGCTGAACGTTTTACAAGGCACATTAAGTGAGGGAATCTTTTCTTTTGCTCCTTAAAGAAGCACTGCAGCCTGAGCAGAAATCTATGTCATTAGCCATGGCAGAGACCAGCACCACGGCCCAGCCAGGCCACCCATCCACATGAGGCCCGACTGGCACTGAAGTGCTTTTGTGGATGGCCTTCCCACACTACCCTAATGTCAGACAAGAGGACCATATAATTTGTTATCCAAACTGGGACAATTTCGACAGAGAAGGGAGAAACAGGGGCATACTAGGACCATCCCTATCACATCTGCACTTCTAAGCACCCTAACTCCTAGTGGAGTATGGTAAACGATAAAGGAATTTGCCCTCTAGAGCTGATCCAATTAACCCCTCTCAGCCTGGGAGGAGTAATCCTATTTAGGAGGTTAGAAGACTGAGTTTCAAGAATCACTAAAGAAATTAAAGAAAAGCAACAGTTCATAGATTCCTCCTCAAACATCTGTCATGCTGTTAGCTGCAAGAAATGTAATATGTAAGAACTCAAGAACAATATATTCATGTGTGTCTCTGTGTGTGTGTAGAGGATGGTATGAGACATGAGTACAAATTACTAGAGTGATAGAAGAGCATAAAGTGACTCCAGAATTCAGAGGAAGAATTCCACAGTTTTTACAAGACTGATTATAGAGGAGAAGAACGATCTGGGCTTTAATAGAGTGGCAGCAACTGGGAGATGCGTAGGGCATTCCTTATGTTAAACACAGCAGATATGAGAAGGCCAAAGACTGGCTGTGGGGAAGGTTGAGCTTGATCCATGCAGAGACAGAGCTGGAGGGAAGTGCTAAAGGTCACTATGACAGGTGCTGTCACTTTTGGTTGGCACATCTGCCAGACAAGTCCTTCCTGAATCCTCTGCACACCAGGACCCATGTGTCAACACAATGAACAAATATCACCTAAAGGGCTCACCTGTAACTTTCTTTAATAGCAAGTGGTGGGCTGTTTATTTACATTAAAGGCAGTTGACCACTGATGAGACCAATCACTCTCATAGCAGACTATATTACCAAAATAGATAGTTTCAAGACATGTCAGAAATAGTGAAAATACTTGGGATGTACCTTAATCAAGAAAAGGTTCATATTCTAAAGAAGAGAAGTTATTTTTCAAAACAATCTTTGGAAAGAAAAAAGGGTCCCTGAGGTTGCAGAATTAAGACATGTGTGATGCCAATCATAATGTCAGTCACACCTCCCCATTCCAATTAGAATACCCCATCCCTCTCTTTAAGTGAAAAGCCCTATTCAATGACTACTTTTAAAAAGATTTTGATATATTCATAGTAATAAACCTGGTTTGCATTTCAAAAAAAAAAAAAGAATACTCCATCCCTCTCACCATAGATACTGTTTGAGGGATAATCTCTGGACCAAAGTCCAGCCAATCATAATTTTTTTCAGAACTTTTCTTCCAGAATTCCCAAGCAATACACTTTCTCACTAGGAGTTCATGGTATTCTAAGCTTATTAATTTAAGTCTATGGTCAGACACCCAACCCAGCCTCAGAGAGGAAGCTTCTTTGCAACAGCAAAAAGTGAGTTCAACATGAAAAGATAACCAGAGATAAAAGGTGGAGAGAGAGAAGAAAAGAATAATTTCTTCTTCTGCTTGAGATCCTAGATCCCAAATGTTATTTCTTTAATTCTCTTAGCGTTGCCAGAGCTTCTCTGGGTCTTTGCTCAAAATCCATCAACGCCCACATTTAGTGGGAGTGTCCTAGCTCAAAACCTGCCACACCCCACCTGCAGCAGCAGGTAACATAAATCTTTACGTTAAAGGATCAGAGATAAGAAAGGAAGCTACAAACAGATAAACAACATAAAAACAGATGGAACCAGCTGGGACCAAGATGGCATGAATCTGACCTCCAACAGACCCTGAGTCTCATTTCACTGGGGCTGGCCAAAAAGTTTGTTAGGGGTTTTTCGTAACATCTTATGGAAAAACCCGAACGAAAGTTTTGACCAACCCAATAAATTGATTTTACTACATCATCATATTAAATGACACACCCACCAGTGGCCTTGACTGGACATTAAGAACCAAAAAACGGATAAAAAGTGGATGGCACCCCAATCCCTCAAAAAAGCTCTGCCTCTTCCCCAGTAAACTAATGCCTAGGCCTCCCCATCATTAGCCTCACTCCTCCTCCCTTTGTCTTTACGTTTTAAAATTAAATCTCTTTCACATATAGGTGAGAAGTTGATCTGTGAACTTTGTTCCCGCTTCTCCATTCTTTGACCACCGAATAAAACTTGTGCTGTGTTGATTTCAGCTTCTGTTTCCTTATTGGCTGCCGGAAACCAAACGGGAAAAGAACCCTCCCCCTGCCCTGCCAAAGCAGAAGGCCTCAGCCAGGCTAGGGCCTGAACAGGGTCCCTACAACCTGATTCGGTAACATTAGCTATTCCAACTGCTTTCCAAATTATGGGACCCAGTGCATCAGTACATCCCTGAATAGCCTTGATTATACGACTGAATTTGTCTCAGAACCTTAGAGACCAAAACCAGCAGCAGGGAGCAGATACGTCGGCGTTCTTAGAGAGCGGCCAAGATGGCGGACCCTGAGCTACCTCCTTTCACGAGCACACCAAAATCACAACTATCTGCAGAACCACTGATGAAAAAGACCAGAACCTACCCAGAAAGATTTTCTATAATGAAACATAAAGAAGGAACCACAAGGAGACAGGTACGAGGGGCAGACTTGGGATATAATCAAGTCCCATAACCCCGGGTGGGTGACGCACAAACTGGAGAATAATTACAGTGCAGAGGTTTTCCCACAGGATTCAGGGTGCCGAGCCCCACTTTGGGCTCCCCAGCCCGGGAGTCCTGCACCGGCAAGGTGAGACCCCAAAGCATTTGGCTTTGAAGGCCAGGCAAACTTAAATGTGGGAGCCCCACAGGACGGGGTGGGGGTGGGGAATTAAATAGAGACTTCACTCTTAAAGGGCGCACACAAAACCTCACGTGCACCAGGACCCAGCATAAAAGGAGTAATTTAATAGGAGCCTGGGCCAGACCTACCTTCTGGTCTAGGAGAGTCTCCTGGAGAGGCGGGAGGTGGGCTGGCGCAGAGGCAGCGGCAGAGGCAGCGGCTGAGGCAGCGGCAGAGGCAGCGGCTGAGGCGCTCGTTCTACCACCCGGAAGTCGGTGCTGGAGGCGCAGTTAGCTCATTAGCGCCAACACCTGGCCGCAGCCAACAGCCTGCAGGTGTGCTGGGTTGCCTCAGTCCAAAGAGCTAACTGGGCAGGGACACAGCCCCATCCATCAGCAGGCAGGCTGCCTAAAGACTTCCTGAGTCCACAGCCTAGCCCTCCAGAGGGCCAAGACCCAGCTCCACCCACCAGTGGGGGGACAACAGCCCTGGAGTTGTCTGGACCCTGACTCCGTCCACCAGTGAGCCAGCAGTAGTCCTGGGGCCTCCTGCGTTTCTGTAGTCAGCCGCCTTCTGAACAGGTCCTTCTAACCAGCAGCCCGCCAGCAGTGTCCACACAAGGCAGAGCCTGACAACGAACCAGGCTAGGGGCCAACCAAGCCCACAAGACTGCCCACATAGTCAGCCCACCAAAACAGAAGGCCCCAAGCAGCCCTCTTAGGGGAACCCCTAGAGCATATAGCTTGAGTGACAAGAGGGGAGTGCTGGAATGCATAGAACGCCTCCTACAGAAGGCCACTTCTCCAAGGTCTAGAAAGGTAACTAACCTACCACATACATACAAATACAAATAGCAACTTAAAATGAGGCAGCAGAGGAACATGTTCCAGATGAAGGAACAAGATAAAACCCCAGAAGAAGAACTAAGTGAAGTGGAGATAGGTAATGTACCCGAGAAAGAGTTCGGAGTAATGATTGTAAAGATGATCAAAGAACTTGGGAGAAGAATGGATGCACAGAGCTAGAAGTTAGAAGTTTTTAACAGAAATTTAGAAAATATAAAAAATGACAAGTAGGACTTCCCTGGTAGCTTAGTGGTTAAGAATCTGCCTGCCAATATAGGGGACACAGGTTCGAGCCCTGGTCTGGGCAGATCCCACATGCCGCGGAGCAATTAAGCCTATGTGCCACAACTACTGATCCTGTGCTCTAGAGCCCGTGAGCCACAATTACTGAGCCTTCGTGCCACAACTACTGAATCCTGTGCACCTTAGAGCCCGTGCTCCGCAACAAGAGAAGCCATCTCAATGAGAAGCCCCCACTCGCCACAACTAGAGAAAGCCCGTGCCCAGCAACAAACACCCAATGCAGCCAAAAATAAACAAACAAATTTTAAAAATGACAAGTAGCAGTGACCATAAATGTTTTGTGATCTGTACGCTGATCTTGCCTTATCCAGACTCAGGGCAACATCCCCAAAACAAGACTCATCCCATCACAGAAGATCTTCAGTTTTTTAAAAATATATCAAAAGCCCTAGAATTTCTAAAACAATCTTGATAATGAATAAAATGAGAGGAATCATTCTACCTAATTCATAAACTTACTATTCAGCTACAGTAAGCGAGACAGTGTGGTGTTGGTGGAGGGGTAGATGTATAGATCAATGGAACAGAATAGAAAGCTCAGAAATAGTCCCACACAAATATTCCCCCCAAAATTTTATAAAGGTGCAAAATTCAGTGGACGGGGGATGGTCTTTTTAACAAATGATTTTGGAGCAGTTTAACATCCGTAAGCAAGACGAACAAAAACTTAAATGTAATATGTAAAACTATAAATTAAAAATAGGAGGAAATCATTTCTAGGCAAAGAATTCTTAGTCTTTTTTTTGTTAATGATTATTTAAATATTTATTTATTTATTTGGCTGTGCCAGTTCTTAGTTGCAGTACACGGGATCTTCGACCTTTGTTGCAGCATGCGGGGTTCTTTAGTTGCGGCATGTGAGATCTTTAGTTGTGGCATGCAAATTCTTAGTTGCGGCATGCATGTGGGATCTAGTTCCCTAACCAGGGATCAAACCCAGACCCCCTGTGTTGGGAGCACAGAGCTTTAGCCACTGGACCACCAGGGAAGTCCCAAGAGTTCTTAGTTTGACACCAAAAGTATGATCATTAAAAGGAAAAATTGGTAAGTTGAACTTCATCAGAATTAAAAACTTTCACTATGCTAAAGACCCTATTAAAAGGATGGAAAGATAAGCTACAGAAAGAGAGAAAATCTGTGCAAGCTACATATCTGACAAAATATTAGTATCTAAAAAAATGTAGGGACTTCCCTGGTGGTCCAGGGGTAAAGAATCTGCCTTCCAATGCAGGGGATGTGTGTTCGATCCCTGGTTGGGGAACTAAGATCCCATATGCCATGGGGCAACTAAGCCCAGGCGCCACAACTGCTGAGCTTGTGCACCTCAGTGAGAGAGCCCATGTGCCGCAAACTACAGAGCCCATGTGGCCTGGAGACCGCCGGCCACAACTAGACAGAGAAAACCCACATGCTACAACTAGAGAGAAGCCCGCGTGCTGCAACAAAACATCACGCATGCTGCAACGAAGACCCGACTCAGCCAAAAAATAATAATAATAAATAAAATAAATAAATATTTTAAAAAAAGAAATAAGCTTTCATGGGGAAAAAAATGTAAAAAACTCTCAAAACTCAATAATAGAAAAAGAAACAATTAAAAAAATGGACAAAAGACATACACAAACGTTTCAACAAAGAGGATATACAGATGACAAATAATCAAATGGCAAGATATTCAAGATCATTAACCATCAGAGAAATGCAAAATGGCTAAAATAGAAAAATACTGACAACACCTAATGCTGGCAAGTATATGGAGAAACTCAATCACTAATACATTGCTGATTGGCATGGAAAATAGTATGCTATTTCTTATGACTAAACATCCAACTACATGTAACCCAGCAATTGCACTCCTGGAGACATGAAGACATGTTCATACCTTGCTGGTAGGAATGCAAAGTAGTTCAGATACTCCAGAAGAAAGTTTGACAATTTCTTAAAAAAGAAAATATGTAGCTACTGTATGATCTGGTAATGGAACTCTTGGTCATTTATCCCAGGGAAGTAAAAACTTATGTTTACATAAAAACTTTTATGAATGTTCATAAAAGCTTTATTTGTAATAGCAAAAAACTGGAAACAAACCAGATGTTTTTCAATGGGTAAATGGTTAAGCAAACTGTAGTATATCCATAGCATGGAATACTAATCAGCAATAAAATAGAAAAGCTATACAATTCACACACCTTGGATGAATCTCTAGAGAATTATGCTGGGCCAAAAAAAAAAAGTGAATTCCAAAAATGCTTATTGTATGATTCCATTCATACTAAAAATGTGAAATAATAACATTTGATAAAGGCAGAAAAGATTAGTGGTTGCCAGTTGTTGCCAGAGTGGAGAGGGTGGGAGGAAGAAAGTGGGTGTGGTCATAAAAGAGTAACAGGGGTAAACTTGTGGTGATGGAAATATTCTGTATCTTGACCTGGTATATACAACAAACCTACACATGTAATGAAACTGTCTAGAACTAAATGCACACATACACACACACACAAACACATAAATAAATACAAGTAAAACTGGGGAAATCTGAATAAGAGTGGTGGATTGTATCATGTCAGTATCCTGTTTGTGATATTATCATTTTGGAAAATGTTACCATTGGGGGAAACTGGGTAAAGGTTACATGGAATTCTCTGTACTATTTCTCACAACTACATATGAACTTATAATTATCTCAAAATAAAAAAGTTTTCTTTTAAAAATTGATTCTACACTTATTTCTCCCTAAAGCCAACTGCAGTTGGTTCATATGGCTGTTATCATTAAGACTGTCTTCAGGCCCACACGATAACAAGAAGAACCAACAGCCTCAGATATTTCAGATAGAATCAAAAGAGAGTAGACTGTTTAGCCTTCACTTTTTCTGCATCATGTGTGCCAAGCAGCCAAAGGGCTGGACAGAAATTATTTCCAAGGAAATTGAATGTATCCAGTTGGAGGGTGCAACTTCATCTACCCAAATGAATCTTCTGTTTCATAGCCTTTCATCTTCAACTGATGCTGTTGCTGATGGATCAAAGTAGGAGATAAATGTAGGCTCTCTCTAAGTGCAACCTTCAAGAGATCCAGGGACCAAGGAGTGGGAGTATGGAAGAGACAAAGTTGATTCGTGCTGAAGTATCAATGATACATCCCAGCCACAGAGGCCAGCATCCAGAAGTTACACCTTTACAACACTCATGCAGCCACCTGCATTTATTCCACATATTCATGTGGCCCTTATGTCAACGATAACATCCAAGACATCACTACCTGTGATAACTCTACTCATGCTGGAAGCCTGCTTTGAGACCATATCCTGACTCTAGAATGTCCTACTAGTAATACTGATGTAATCTGCCTAATCATTTTCATTCGGACATGCCATTATTTTGGTGGTCACAGATGCATTTACCCAGATGAACCTGGCTTAGCTGTCTATCCAGATGAATTTTACCTCCAACCATAGCAATTCCTGTCAACCTATCTGCCAATGAAGCATCAATTGTCTAATTGCTTGCTGGGGTTCAGGTCAAGGGATTCCCATTTTCCTATCCATCACCCATTGATCAATGGACGATCTTATATTTAATTGTCTTGACCAGTGATTATGAGTGTGATAAGATTCAAATTTATTATTAGCTTCTCCTCTCTGTCTCCCACTGTGTTTTCTGTGGTCAAAATTATTTAATGAGATCTTTTTTCCCTACAGAACAATCAAAATAAGGGTGTCCCTCAACTTCTCTCAGAGATGTTGGGCAAGTTTAACAGACATCTAGATCAACTTTCTTTTCCAATTGTTATTCTCTATGAAAGTGCTTTGAAACTACTTATAACACGGTATTAGTATGATTGTTTCTCTAATACAAATATGGGAATTGTTCTCACAACGAAATATTCAAATCTATATTTCTTGTATGTCTATTTCAATAATTTCCATACTGGGCTTTCTTTCCTTTTTTCTGATTTCATATGCATTATTTTTTATTCTGCTTGAAAGTATCTTCACAAGGATTCAAGTGTCCTTCAGAGTCCTCTTTAACAAACATGGTCGAAGCATCAAAATATTCCTACAAAGTGTTATCAGGATATGAGTTACAGAAATACTGTGTCTTAGAGAAATATTTCCAAGAGGATGTACTGGTTAATAGATGCTCTTACTAATGCTAAATTAAGAGTTTCTTCTCTGTAAATGTTTGTTTTCTTTTATAAATATTTGAAAGTGCCCACTCTGACCACAGCACTGATGGGAAATAGGGATATAGGGATTAGATATAGAAATAAACCAAGAAAAGATATCTCCCTTAATTAACTTGAAGTTTAATAGTGGGATAATGATCATAATTATATAATCACAATAATGTAATCATAGTGCTCAATAGCTACACAAAGATTACTGCTACTCCTGATACTTTCCCTATGGACTGCACAAGTGTGCTTGACTCATTAGCAGAAGAGAAAATTTGCTTATGGATTTTTTTTTTTTTTTTTTTTTTTTTTTTTTGCGGTACGCGGGCCTCTCACCGCTGTGTCCTCTCCCGCTGCGGAGCACAGGCTCCGGACGCGCAGGCTCCGGACGCGCAGGCTCAGGGGCCATGGCTCACAGGCCCAGCCGCTCCTCGGCATGTGGGATCCTCCCGAACCGGGGCACGAACCCGTGTCCCCTGCATCGGCAGGCGGACTCTCAACCACTGCGCCACCAGGGAAGCCCTGCTTATGGATTTTTAACTAATTCCATGCATTAAGGGAATTCACCTGATCGTCTGGTAATTATGTCTGCCAGCTCCCATGCCTGACCCATTCTCCACCCATCTCTTTTCTACTCTGGACCCACCAGAGACTGACTTTGACGAATCTACAACTCTGGGCTTTTATTCCTGTGGTTCTTCATTGGGTTCAGTTAATAGAAGGGAAGAGAAGGCACCAGCAGGAGATCAGAGGTCATGAAGAGAAAGATTTCAGGATATTTATCCCCCTCCCCCTCATCCCCAACCCATCCCCCACTCCCACTCTGCCACCCATACACACATAGTACTTCCTCCTTGTCTAAGTACTATGTTTCTGGCAATGGTTATGACTGCAACTAGAAATGGCAGCTCCGTTCATAGTTGTTGGTCTCCCCTGAATCTAATAACTCCTTTCCCTATCCTTCCCCTTCAGGTATAGAGTGGTAATGGCTTCTTGCTGTGGTTAGTCCCTGGGTACCTCAGTATCACTTTCTGGTCTCCTAACCCTGTCCATACTTCTGTAATAATCTCTTCAGCAAATTGTTTTCAACATCCCAGCTAAATGTGCTTTCTTTTTTTTGTTAGGACCTGATTTGTACAACTGGGATTACACCTGTATTACAAGATTGTAAAGGAAAAGTGATAAATGGCATACAGGTTAGAAGACTCCTCAGGTTCAGTGGAGTAAGACATCCTTTCCAGCTAGCAGATTAGAGAATGCTTTGTGGATGAGAGGCGATCGATAAAGGCATGGGTTAATTCTTCACTTTTCTAATGAAAGATATTGGTTCATTTTCTCTCAATCTCGCTCTCGCTCACTTAGGTTTGAGCTATTCAGAGAAAACCGAATATTGCTCCTGGAAAGAGCAACTATGGGGTTAGAGTTTGCCTTTCTGATGAACTTGAAAAATGTCAGCGTCTCTATGGGAGCCTGATCCGAATGTTCCTGTTGAAATATCATGAGGCCAACCCTGTTCACAGAGTGAGGTGGCAGGAGCTCAGCTGGGAAGTGTTCTGGGTTGCAGTGGAAGCATAGGGCAGAGGCAAGCCAGAGTGAGCCTGTGAATAGAAGCTAATTCCTTACCCTCATTTCCGTGCATCTCTATGTTTCTCCTGGTAAACAATACACCTGGCAAATGGGATGGGGGTGGAGAGGGCCTTTTTTTTCTTTTTAAAGACCAAGGTATTTTGTTCCTACTAAGAAGTATTAAAATGATGTTTAAAAAGATTCAGCACAATAGTCAGGAATAATTGCATCATGCCAGAGAGTTATGTAGACTATTGTTCAGGACTCTTATTTTGATTTCCCGGCTCTGGCAAGCTCCAGGGCTGAGGCCCCATTCAGCACTCCAAACATAGTAACTCCACTTTTGCCTGGAGAGAAAACCAGAAGTAAAAGTCTCAGATACCTGTTCCCAGGAGACTCCTGGTTCTCCTCTCTCTCTCTCTCTCTCTCTCTCTCTCTCTCTCTCTCTCTCTCTC
>NW_020837981.1:4880728-4883264 GCF_003676395.1 Aethalodelphis obliquidens | reverse complement strand
CTCTCTCTCTCTCTCTCTCTCTCTCTCTCTCTCTCTCTCTCTCTCTCTCTCCCTCTCTCCCCCTTCCTTCCTTCTGTCACCTGTTTTTCTCTCTTCCCCTCCCTTCCTCCTTCTTTTTCCATTTCCTTTCTTCCTTTCTTTTTTTACAGTCTGTTTATTTGCAGAGGGAGGAAAATTATTATAAACATTGTTGAAAATGTACCTTGGATGGTATTTAAAACTAGAATTATTTCCAAAGACATACTGGAAGAAAAAGAACAAAACAATTGAATTCCTCAATACAATTTAAAATGTTAGGGCAGCCCTAATTGGGTTTGGGCTGAAGCCCTAAGGCATCAGGGCACCTGCAGCTGGAGAAATGTTTCCCTATCATCCATTCTCAAAGTTCAAGATCCACAGCTCTGGGCGAGGTCATGCATCTAACCAGGGTGGCTCTTTTCCTTGTGTGGACCCTGCCTCTGGATTGCTTCCTCTACACATGGAGCCGTTCGATCAACAAATGTGTAATAACTGCATCACCACTTCCAAGAAGCCTTGCCGAACACCCGCTTCTTAGTGGGGGTATATCTGTTACACTGTTACACAGTGTAACTCTACTGCAGCCTGTCTGCTTGCCTGCCTCCTCTCTATCTCTGTTCACTCAGGCAGCGATTGTGCTGAATCCCCTCAAATTCCTCAGTAAGAGTGCAGTGAGAGTGCAACAATCCATGTTTAATAAAGAATTAATAAAAACAAATAGAAGGATATACATGAGCAAAGTCACAGATACATTTTTCTCAATGTTTTAAACTCTTCTTTGCAGATAGAATAAACCCAGCATTCATCAAGTTTCTGCTCCTCTCTTTGTAAGATCTTACCACCTTGAGAAACTCCAAGAGTTACAGAATAAAGACCCACCTCCTAAACTTGGCAATCAAGAATTCCATGACAACACCAGCCAAACTCATCATTATCAGTATGTCATCTTACCTGTGTGTCAGGGGCACTTAACTCCTGCAGTTCCCTCACGGGTCAGGCTTCCCTCTCCACCTCCCTGTCATAACCCCTCCCTCAAAAAGGTCTCCCCTTCCTCTCTTAACTGGTAGCTCCTTTTTGTCTGTGGCAGTCCTGAGCCTTAGCTCAAGCACCTCCTCCCATCGACTATTCCCTGACCTTGTGATAGGCCTTCTCTGTCTCCCTGCAGCCCCCTATACTTATCATACTAGGTTCTAAATATGACCTTGCTTGCCTCTCTCCCTTCACCCTCCACTCTCCAACACACATCCACATCCACTTATAAAATGATTTGAGGTTCTTGACTTCGAGTTCCAGAACATTGCCTGGAAGGCAATAGTTGTCCAATATATGCATTAACTGATTAAATGAATGACTAGCCCGGTCCGGAAAGGAGAGCAGAGATTTCTTGAAATTTCTTCTTCACTGTTGGTTTTTGCTTTATGTTCTTGTTACAACAGTAATATATGTTCATTATATTAAAAATGGTAACTGCTACACTGTGTATAATTCCCTCTCCCCCTCCATCTTTACCAATTTGGAAGATAAAATAGAACCTCTTCGTTTAAATTTGCATTTTTATTATGAGTGAGATTGAGCTCTTTTCCCCTAAAGTTTAATGGCCATCTGTATATTTTTATGGAATAATGTACTTCTGTCTTTTACCCATTTTTATTGGAGTATTCAATCTGTTGATTATTAATATATGAAAATTCTTCTTATATAAAAAATAACCACTTTTTCTTGTCAAATTTTCAAATATATTTTTCAAGCTTTATTCCTTTTACTTTGGTTTATTTTTCCCTAGTTTTTGAAATACAAATATTTTTAACTGCTGGTATTTGAATATATCAATATTTTAAATATGATTTCTGCCTTTGAATTTATTTACAGAAAGGTTTTCTTATTACTGTTTCACTTTTAGATTTCTTTTTTTTTTTTTAACATCTTTATTGGAGTATAATTGCTTTACAATGGTGTATTAGTTTCTGCTTTATAACAAAGTGAATCAGTTATACATATGTTCCCATATCTCTTCCCTCTTGTGTCTCCCTCCCTCCCACCCTCCCTATCCCACCCCTCTAGGTGGTCACAAACCACCTAGCTGATCTCCCTGTGCTATGCGGCTGCTTCCCACTAGCTAGCTATTTTACGTTTGGTAGGGTATATATGTCCATGCCACTCTCTCACTTTGGCACAGCTTACCCTTCCCCCTGCCCATATCCTCAAGTCCATGCTCTGGTAGGTCTGTGTCTTTATTCCTGTCTTACCCCTAGGTACTTCATGACCTTTTTTTTTTTTTTCTTAGATTCCATATATATGTGTTAGCATACGGTATTTGTATTTCTTTTTCTGACTTACTTCACTCTGTATGACAGACTCTAGGTCCATCCACCTCACTACAAATAACTCAATTTCGTTTCTTTTTATGGCTGAGTAATATTCCATTGTATATATGTGCCACATCTTCTTTATTCATTCATCTGTTGATGGACACTTAGGTTGCTTCCATGTCCTGGCTATTTACAATAGCCAGGACATG